>NC_056744.1:1234323775-1234473775 GCF_019279795.1 Protopterus annectens
TTACTAGTTGAACATTGTCATTTCAGTAAAACTGAGTTTTGGAAGCTGTAGAATAAAAGGAACTCATAGTTGAAATTGTTACTTGAGAATGTGCTGGTATATGTAAATATTATTAAGTGTGGAAGAAAGTAGGACAAGTGTGAAACTTTCCTTGTGTTTGCTTACAATATGGAGAAGATTTGTCTAACAGGTGACAGCAACAATGTGAATCTGTAATAGTCAAAGGATTGACACATCCAGGGATAAGTGCTGTGCGGATGACAAGGCATCATGGAATGGGTGAATCAATGTGACTGCTAAAGGTAAGCGTGCAGGCAGTGACTGTAACAGATGATATGAAGTGCAGAAACATAAGAAATATTACTGTATAAGTACAGGTAAAGACTGAAATCAAGGGAAGCAATTTGCAAGTCAGAATGAAGGATGTATATTATAGTATGATCATTGTCATACAGCTTGGAATTTGTTAAAACTAAATGGTGCTGTGGATTGGCTTTAGAAAAGCAGACATTAGAAATTGAGATGGCCTATAATTTACCATGGTCTTCGGCTGAGAGAGAAAATAAGGCAAACCACAAATCATTCTAGTACACTTTTTATATTGTTATGAGATAGAGCAGGTACTGTAGCCAGATGTTCTTTATTCACATCGTGTTATCTCAATGGCCACTTTGCAATATATGTAATCAATTTTAGATATGATGAAGGACTGTAAAAGGCAAAAACTTGACTATCTGTTTTAAAGGTGTTTAGCTATTGGTGCCCATGTATTTATAAATGCAACACTGGAAAATTTACATTGGTTGTTAAAAACAGTTGTTCACGCCAAATAGAAACACAAAACCAAACAAAACAAGGTATTGTTAATATACACTAACATTACAAAAGTTGACTAGACTTGTCCTTTGAAGTTTGTTGAAGCATTTTAGGTCAATACAACAGTATATAGTCTCTTTGTGACAACATAAATCATAGGTAATGTAATGACAAGTCTTTGAATTATCAATGCCAGAATGTCTAATGTAAATGTTTACCATCTGATGGTACCAATTTTGCTGTGTTTAGCAATGCAAATAGTTATGATGCCTACTTCTTACATGTTTTCAATTTTAATGTTGATTTGTGTTATGCAGTTGTTCAAAGTCATGTGTAATTTGTATATTTGAATAACTTGACTATTTAGGTGTTTTAATTTTACAAACTATATGCAAGAGTGAAATGGTTAAATGCCATTTTAAATGAAGACAATTTAAATCTGTTTTAAGATAGGCTTATGAATTTCTACTTCTTGACTGTATAATGTAAATACTAGTCCCTTAATGGGGCTGATGCAGCTAAGATCAAGTGTATTAGAACTTCTGTCTTCACTTCACAGTTTTCAAAATATGTTGAGGCTTTTGTTTAAAAAAATTTCTTGATATCTAAATAATTAAATGTCTTTAAAACATTAAACATCTGAATGGGGCCAGTTATTTCTACTATAATATTTATGGTCTCTGTACTGCATCTGCTTTTTTGCATCTATTTCTCTGAAATGTAAGCAAATGCTGAAGGTTTACAGCTGGCTAAATTTGCAGATGATTCCAAGCTGGAGATTATCATCGACTCCTCTGCAGACACTAGCATTCTTCAAAAAGGTCTATCTGTGACTAACAAATGGTGCCAAAATCATGATCTTAATTTTAATGCTATGAAATGCATAACTGTACCCTTTGGGAAGTCCACCACCCCAGCTAATTACCAACTAATTACACCCCTAAGAGTTGGCCTAATGGTCAGGGATCTGGGTACGCAAGTATACAGTAGCCCTACCTTTAACCACCATGAGGTCACAGTGGTGAGAAAAACCTTTTATGTTGCACAAACTTATAAGTAAAAGCATAGCATCTAGTTCCAAAGAGATCATTATGTCACTTCACTCCACCCTTATCAGATCAGTCATAGAGTACAGTGTTCCCTTTGGTATGTACCTGGCTAGGCATATGCAGCAGCTAGAGATTCCTTACAAAAAAGAATACAAGACATAACAAACCTGCTTTATGCAGAGCACCTTAAAGTCCTTTCAGTTTACTCAGTTTCCAATAGATTGCTGAGAGATGATCTAAGCTGGCATGCAAGACGTCCACAAAATCTGTACTTATAAATCTCCTACATTTATGTAAGTCAAAGACTGCCAGAAATACAAGGTCTAGGGACCTGATATTTGTCTGTGACTTAAACAGAACTTACTGGAGAGACAGATATGTGTCCCAGAGACTGCCCCTCCTGCGGAAGAGGCTTCTCTGCCATGTGAAACTGAGTTTGTCTATTACCCAGTTTAAGTGCAACCTAGGCCAGTAGATGGGGAATAGGACATTTACACTGGGCCTGGTACCCATGTCCCTTATGGACAGAGGTAGCTTATAACTGCCTGGCCCTCAGTGCCTTGTTTGGATACAGGACATCATTATTCTTTCGGGAAAACTTGACTAGACTTAGAAAGACGCACCAGGTCATTAGCCTAGTAACAATCTATGAGTCTGCATACATACACACTTGAACAACTATTATGATACAGCCACAGTCTATGAGGGTAACCATACACACTGTCCTGGCACTGTAACATCTGCTGGAGGTATTAAGAGGGACACTGCTATAACTGTGTGTGACATTATGAGCAATACAGGCTAGCTGACAGGTGTGCATGGCATATAGATATGGCACAGTCCACATTGTCACAAATCATATCCATGTCATTAATGTTGTCAAACACCTGTCTATGTTATGTGTGCATCAGCAGAACAGGTAGCACAAATGCATCTGGTACAGCAACTTGATTGGTGTTCTCCACCATCAGACAGTCATGTATATGCTATAAAAGAATACCTAGGTATGGTCAGTAAGCTGTGTGACAGCACAGTGTGACAAAGGTGGTACACTTTAGTTACATATCACTTGGAGATGTGCCAGAAGTTCCATGAAAAAGGGTGCATAGTACTCACTTATTGTTGTAATGAAGTCAGGGAACTATGAAGGTATTCTGGCATCTGATGTGAATGTCCTTCACATACCCAGTACTTGTGTTACATTCAAGGGAGTAGTCAGCACTGTGACCGCATGCTAGTGGATGTTCCACTTACTATGTACCCCAGGACATGGGTCACATACCTATTGGTCTGATTATAGGGTGTGATGTCTACATTATACTTAGGTTGTTTGTTTGTGTACCTGACTTAACAAATTCCCCCATGTTTTCTTGTTATTGCAGGTGTTGTCAGGGTTGAATCAGCAATATTTAGTATATGTTGATACTGTCTGATTTATACTAATATCACAGTTGGTGTCAATGATTGCCCACAATATGTAGGTCTTGAGGCAGCTGTTTTGACCCAAGAAGCTTATGTCATCTGTGATGACCATCATTTAACTAATGGACGGGAAAGGGCCTAGCAGACAGCTCTTATGTACAGACCTGATCACTGGCCCTGAGATATAGGTCACTTCACACATTTCAACATACTGAGATGCCATGTATGTGATACACTGGTCTGCCCAGTTGGTGATATAGCTGTTTATGGCCACATATGACAGTGTTGATTGAATATCCCAGTGTGGATTTGTGTCAAATGCCTTGACCTGAGTCAAGTTCCACAGGATATTACTGTTGTCATCATGCATGCCCTCAATGACCTCTCTGAGGACATCTATCATGTGAACAGGCATGATTTAGCATTAATGACTCACACAGGTCTGTTGCACACAGATGGAATATTACTAGTGTCCACTCAGAAGATGTCCTTGATGACATGTTGGTCTACCTCACAGCTGAGGAGAGTCAGGATGTATCTATACATGCTGGTATCAGGAGCTGTCGCCCCAACTCAGATGGGTGCATGTTAATGTGCACCCTCCTATGCAAACATAGCCCATGTGGAGGGTGGGTTGAAGTGTAGATTCAGCCATATCAGGTAGGTGTATATCCTGAGTCACGTCATAGGGGGATCTATGATGTTGTCACAGCCCAGTGATTCTGTGTGATAGGTGTGGATGAAAGTAAGACAATGCATATTGCCTATCATGATCTGGCCTAGGGTTTTGACACAATCCACCATGCAGGTATCATTAAGAAACCCTAACAGGTGGGGATTAATCCCTACATCACTAGATGGATAACCAATTGGCTCACTGACAGAACACATACTGCAAAAGTTGGCGAATCAACCTGTTCCAATAGAGCTGTCACCTGTGGCAAGCTCCAGGGAATTGTGCATGGCCCTTCACTGTTTGGACTCCATTTTCTGACATTTCAGGCTAAAGAATATGGCCTTAGGCTTACCAGGTTTGCTGACTCTTGCATATTGGCTGCAATTATTGAGTCAACCGATGATAATTACCTAGTACAGGAGGTGGTAACACAGAAAAATGATTGGTGACAAAGGCACACAGTCTACAAATAAATGCAGAAATATGTCTTTTTTATGTTGTGCAGCTGAAAAGTGGAATTCTGTGTTAATCACAGCATTGACAACAGTCCTGCTATGCTGAAACCCAGTGATGCAAGTACTGGAAACATGTAGAAAGTTGTCTGAACTTTGACCCCCATGTGTCCACACTGGTATTGAAAGCCTATGGTGTGCACATCATAAGTAACGTCATCATATTCAGATCTTAGGATTGTATGACAGCATTGTACTCAAACCTCATTAGAATACTAGCAGAGTATAATGCTCTCTTTTGCATGTACCTCAGCAGACATGTGCAGCAACTGGACAGACCACAGGGCTTCATCATCAAGAAAACACAGGGCCCACAAACCAAGCTGTGATATATGTGGATAGATTAAAAGATATGTCACTGTAATCTGTCTCGCATAGGATGAGATGACATCTGCCTGGCCTCCAGTCTCTAACCCTGCCCTGGTGGGAGTACTACACATCTACAACTTTGATATAACTAATGACATCAACAAAATCTGTTGAGGAGAATACGTTAATAACATTGTAAGTAAGAGCGCGCACGCATGTGCACACACACGTGCACACACACACACACACACACACACACACACACACACACACACACACACACACACACACACACACACACACAGTTGACTGCAGTAAGAATAGAACCCCTACCTATCTAAGTACACAGATGACAGAACTCAGTACTTTAAGCAAGAGCCAAAGCAGAAGTCTGACTTGGAGTGTCTCAGACAACACTTTATATCTGATGATATCAGCAGTGTAAGTTGAGGACAATGTGGTAATAACAGTGTCTCACATGCTGGTGTAAAATGCTCTCTGTAATGTCAAGCAAGAGAGTGCACACACACACACACACACACACACACACACACACACACACACACACACACACACACACACACACACTCAGTTGACTGCAGTGAGAATAGAACCCCTACCTTTCTTAGTACACAAACTACAAAAGTCAGTACTTTATGTAAGCGTCAGGGCACGTGTGTGACTTGGGTGTCTAAGACAACACTTTAAAGCTGATGAGCAGTGTCTGATGAGGACAATATGGTAATAACAGTGTCCCAATTGATGGTGTAAAATGCTCTTTGTAATGTCAGGCAAGAGCGCACACACACTCACACACACACACACACACACACACACACACACACACACACACACACACACACACACACACACACACAGCTGACTGCAGTGACAATAGAACCCCTACCTATCTAAGTGCACAGACTACAGAATTCAGTAGTTTACGCAAGCTCCAAGGCATAAGTTTGACTTGGATTGACTCAGACAACACTTTACAGCTGATGACATCAGTAGAGTCTTTTGAAGACACTATGGTAATAACAGTGTCCCACATGCTGGTGTAAAATGCTCTCTATAATGTCAAGCAAGAGCACACACACGTGCACACACACACACACACACACACACACACACACACACACACACACACACACACACACCAAGTTGGCTGCAATGAGAACAGAACCCATACCTATCTAAGTACACAGACTAGAGAACAAAGTACTTTATGCAAGCACTGTGGCACAAGTCCGATTTTTACAAGAGTGCAGGTCAAAGTATAGTAGATGATATTGGCAGGTCATGTGGGAGACAAGAGGTTGGGAGGCCTGCATGAAATGGATATGTAGGCATGTGCAAGTATGAAAATGTGCATGGTTCAGTTCTTGGGTCACTACTTCTTTTTACAATCTTCACCAATTAACTAAGTTCACCACTATGACTGTTAACTGGATGCACTCATATAGAGTCCCCCAGTGATGGTACAAACATCTGTGCAGTGGTAGGTGGAGAGCAGAAGTTCCAAACAGGAATGAAATAATTGCAATTGGAAGATGAATCAAATAACACAATAATAGTGTCTCATCCCTCATACATATAATTAAGATCATCTACACTATTTAATGTGTTATACCTGAGACTGAATATAATGAGAAGTGGAACAACAGCAAAAGTGTATGGAATATCCTGTATTAGGAGCCAGGACCATGTGTATGGCAACCCTACACTTACACTTGTTGTCACAAGAAAGTTGAAATAACAGTTGTTCATGTTTCAGTTCATTGCTATTATTTGAAATGTCATAACAGTAAAACAAAGGTTGTACACCCTGTACTAGAACCCAAGACCATCTGTACTCCAGCCCTACACTTAACACCTGCTGTCACAGGACTAGTTACATGACATTCCATAATTTAATAATCATTCTTAAGGTGTCACAGTTAAGTGCAGCAAAACACTGCTTAGCGGGTTTGCATGGTGCCCAGTAGAATTAATTGAATACATCCAGTTTCTGTTTTTGGCTGTCTGGGTCCTGTCTGCTTCCTCTGTGCTCCTGTTCTCCAGTTTGTGTACTGCAATGCTTCATGCAAATGAGATAAGCACAGCCAAGCCTGCCATTCATTTCCTCTGTTCTAATGATATAGCTACATGCCACATTGCGCAAACACTGGCCTAAAGAAGAGCAATAATTAAAAAAAACAAGACAGAAAAGGAAAAAAAATGGACACGTAGATGAAATGAGGAAAACCCAATCTATTACATGCACACTAGAAATTGATGGTTCACATAAGATAAGTCTACATGGATCTACTTTAGATTCTCAAAAAGCCAAAATGTTGAATTGTAAAATGGCCAGATGGAAATGACGAACGTTTACATTCACTAATGTCTAGATCGTCATAAGTTTCATTGCCAAGGGAGTCAATTGGCCAATGTAGTGAACTTTGCCCTTTTCTCCACTGTAGTACGATTTTAGAGTTGGTATATTTAGTTGGGATGAAGGGTTATTGGGTGGGCTTTATTTATTTCAGTTTGTTTTTCTAAGTTTTGTTGGCCAGTTGTTTACTTACCCAGTGAAAATTTATAATGATCTGGGCATTCATGAATATAAACCTTCATTGTTTCTGTCTTGCCATTTTGCAACTTGATATTATGGTAATTCATTATTTTAACATATATAGACTTGGATTTGAACTCTCACTCCAATGAACCTTCAGAACACAGGATGGGTGCCTTATACCTCTTTGCCACACAAAAAGCTTTGTAGCAATGAACTGAAATCATTCTGCACACAACCAACTGCAACATCATCTACAGTAATTTGAAACCATACAACTGTTATTAGTACATTTATTATTTTGGATGTAATGCACTTAGTGAGCACACAACCTGTTGTGATTATTGCTTGCAAATATACAGCTCTGTCTCAACTATCTGGTTTTGTTGGTCATTCTGACCAGTAATCTGAAGCATGCAGTGTGTAAACCATTCTATGTCATTGGTCTTAAAATGTATGAGGATATTAACTAGAAATAATAACATATGCAGTAGCCAACAAATAAAGGGCAGGTTGGATGTCAAGGAACAAAACCTGTGAATTGTGTGCTGCTTACTTACATGTCCGACCTTACATCTACACTTTGCAGCTCTAACCTGACACACCCACTTGATGTAAGGCAGCCTGCATTACTGTTGTGTTTTCCTTTTCCCAACCAGTAATCATTCACAGTTGCAATCCATTAAAAACAAACACTGAGGGAGGGCTTACACTATGTTTCCATCTCCTATATGGCTCCAAGTATTTGGGATTCAGCAATTCTTATCAGTTTATACCTCATTTGCATCTTCACCATGCTAACATCCCTAAATCTATACCATTATAAAAAGGCAACTGTGTAGCTAGGCAAATTGATGGGGAGGAGACTTGTTTATTTGGAGAAGACTAAATAGATGCTATTTCTTTGGGATATATCTGCACAGAGGATTACTGATGTTCAGAAGGTATACTTTCATTTTTTCAGCTTCTTCTTCTTCTTCTTTTGTTTTTTTTTTCCTGTTAGGGGTCGCCACAGCGGATCACCTCTTTGCTCATTATCGGCAGTGGAGTTTTACAGTGTTGAGTTGCCAGCCCGGTGCCCAACCTTCCACAGAAGGCACATACACACACACACTCACACCTTGGGCCAATTTAGAGTGTCCAATCCACCTACAGCATGTCTTTGGGATGTGGGAGGAAACCGGAGCATCCAGAGGAAACCCACGCGCCCACAGGGAGGACATGCAGACTCTGCACAGAAGCCACCCCAGCCAAGGATCGAACCAGAGAACCTCTTGCTGTGAGATGGCAATGCTAACCACTGCACCACTGCAGCCACCCAGCTATATACTGCATATGCTGGAATGTACTTAAGAAAACATCTGAAGCAAAGGCTGTTAACACTTTTATCTGTATGTATTACTTAGAAGTGTACAGATGCTATGGGCATGTTTGTCAAGGTAGTTCACAGGTAACATGATTGCCAATACCTTAAAATACAATGCTCTGTGATAAACATGTACAAAGGCTTCGGGGACAGTTCCTTTGATAGCACTTTTAGCATTTCAAAGGTGTTTTGTTAGCAAAATGTGTCATTTGCCTATTCTTTTCTGGAGTGAGCAAAGCTGAGTTACTATTATGGCACCTCAGAGCAAGAATTTATCTGGTTTGATTCTTGGCTGGGGTGCCTTCTGTGCAAAGTTTGTATGTCCTCCCTGCATTCACATGGGTTTCCTTTGGGTGCTCCAGTTTCCTGTAACATTCCAAAGACATGAGTCTGGAGCATTTCACCCCAGGCCTTCACTGAAAATGGGCTCTGTCCTAGTTGGACTTTCTTGGTAAACATAATGTTAAATAAAATAATAAATAATAATTTTGCTATTGTTACTCTCCTTTTTTGCATCCTGCCTGTTGTTTGTATTTCACATCTCTAGACTGTTTTATGTTTCTCCAGTAGGTAATACTGAGAGTCTACCCTTACTGCTTAATCTGGGAACAGTTTTTTTTGTAGTTATGTGATACTTAAGTCTAGTATCCTTCTGTTGTCTTTTAGGACACCTAGGAGTTATGCCACTCAGGCGTGTCATTCCTTGGAGACTCCCCTTCACCAATGCTGAGAATCAGGCAATAGTGGATCCCTTTAGGTAACACGGTGCCTTCCTGCTTGAGAGGGATCAGGGAGATATGGCATGCAGAATGAAAATTTGTCACCAGATTGTGGATGATGTGAATGCCATGGGTGGCCATGGCAGGACATATGAGCAGGTACACCACAGGGCCACTGTTATGATCACATCTGCATGGAGGATAGCAGCTGCAGTGAGCCATGACCAGATGGTTACTGGAAGAGGGTCTGCTGTGGACCCACCACTAACACCGAATGAAGAGTTCCTGGCTACTGTCAGGGATCCAGATGGCTAGCAGGAAAGTGCAGAACAGCATGTACTCAATGTTGGTGTCCAGTATCAGGGACTGCAAGCACGTCCCTGGAAGAGCTTCCAGGTAGGCTTTTTATCTCACCAGTTGATTACTGTTGCATAGTAAAACAAATGAAATCAATATGTTATTTCTGTGTCTCAATTTTGTGGGGTGGGGGCAGGAGTTGAAAATTGCTACAGTAAACAACACATTCTGATTGATTAACTTAGGTTGGAGTTGTCAGCCAAGTTCTTGTTGAAAGTGTAGTTAATGGAAATATAAAGGGGTGAAAGTATTATCCCCTGTGTTACTGTTAATTGTGATGATGTTGCCCCTACCTTTTGCTTAACTTCTTCCAGGACCGTCTGACTAGCAGAAGAGAGCACCATCTGCAGATGCTAAGGCAAACAGCACTACTGAACAATTTAAAGAAATATTTTAGTGTGTGATGTTGATGTCAGGCCTGTTGTGTGTATTGTTGTACACTCTGTAATAATGGCATCACTTTTAGTCGTTAGCATATCTTGGACTATAGTAGTGTAATTATTAATATTTCCTGTATTTTTTGCTTTTCATAACAGGTGATCATGACAGTGGAAGTGTGGGACCTCTGCCACCTGATGTCAGTATATCAGAAGACTCTGATGATGATGTTGGCCAAACACAGGCACAGTCGAGGGTGCAGAGGTTGAATCTGGCACTGAGATTGACATATAGCCATCCCCTGCAATTCCATTGGACACAGCCAGTAGGCCTAGCTTACCCATTGCAGTGAGTCCACAAATATTGGACAGTGGAGGTTGAGACAATCGATCAGGCAAATGTGGTTACTATGGCTTTACTGCCTGGTAATCCAGCCATAGCCAAAGTCTTAGTGAGGTGCCATGCCGGAGGTTTGTTAGGGATGCTCAGAGGAGACCTGCTGTTCCACCAACACATGCTCCAGGTATCTCTTCCCATGCCACTCAACATATGTTTTAGGCCATCATGGAGGCACAGGCATGTTCCCATAAGTACTCCAGACAAATGCTCAGGTCTATAGATGTGGCACAGGCTGTCATACATGACTGCCTCCACCATGTTGCCAATGTAATGGATAGGATGAATGAAACATTGGAACATGGGATGTCTGTAATGGAATGAGGGGTGTCTGTCATGGAATGAGCATTGTCTGTGATGGAACGTCTGCTGGAAGGGAAATGGCATCCTTGTGGGCCTAGGTCAGCCACATCATCTGCTGTTAGTCAGTGTGGCTATGCCCTATCATGATCCCATAGTGGCAATAATTCCACTGCTCCATCAGTGGGTTATCTGCCTACACCCAGACATGGCAGGCCATGGGGTCATGGTCCTGGATGTCCCCATGAAGGCAGCTCATCCAGCAGACATCAGTCATGTTCAGGCAGAAGTAGTGCATCTGACCGTGGGTGTGGACATGCCAGTGCAACTCTTGGCAGAGCCACTTTTTGTGGTCAGGGATGACAACGATGAACTGACACCTCTACCATGCATGGCTCACATCTGTCTGACATACCAAGATGTAGAGCTAGCACAGAGCTTCACTGCATTCATGCAGACACTCACACAACAATTTCACCTGGGGGACCCCTAAAAACACACACACACACACACACACACACACACACACACACACACACACACACACACACACAGACACACAACAGTTACATGGTTTGGCCATGCAGCTTAAAACTCATGCTGTCTCACTGGACATTTGCTGGTTTATCCAAATGTCTGTCTGCTTCTTTCTTGCTCACACAAACTCACTGACCTTCTGTGTCAGCCTAGGCTTCCTGCCACCCCACACAACACTCTGTACAAGTGATGATAACTGTGCCATATCCTTGTTTATCTTTTGGATGCAGGTATACATAAGCTTAGTCTCTGAGGCTCAGGGTGCATAGCTGACCAAGTGCTTATTATATCTGCATTTGTAGTGTTGAACTGGTTATTGTACCTTTGACTTACTATTGCCTTGGAAAGTTAGATAGTTGATAGCATCAAAATTTCACAACTTTATTGTGAATGATCTTGTGAGGGTTGTGAAATCAGAAACTGCAATGTATATCAATACTTTCTAACTTCTCTCTTTAATTATTTTCTAGTACAAACGTATGGTGCTAAACTGAGGGCATACAGTGATCATCATTACTTTTGAGAGGTATGACTGTGTGAATCTTTGCTGCCTGAGGCCTACTAGTTAATAATGGACACATATAAGTCAAATAAGTCTCTGCTGTCACATGTTAGGTCATTTCTGTACAAATCTCCCAGCTTTTACTTGCTTACACTACCAAGTAACAAAAAAATGCAAGGATATGCCAGTCATTAATATTATTACACAATATACTCAAGGTTCAGCACTTACCTTGCAAATGCAGCTGTTGCCACAGTTTTAGGTCAGGGCTGAATCTATCTGATCCAAGTATTGCACAGCCAATACACGGGGAAGTAAAGTTTGTGAGGGTTACCTGGCATCAATGTTACTATGCGTATGTGTATAGGAGGAAGGTTTTAGGCCCCTAGGTGGAGAGTGAGTGTGCTATACATTGTCGCTTAGCCAATGCAAGGGCATATTGAACATGCCTACATCTGTCTACACCCACAGCAGCTGTTGGTTCCCCCTCTGACTCATCTGCCTGTAGCTGTGATCACCTTGTCTTTGGTGGAGGGATATGTGCTCCTTGCCCTTGCTTATCCTGCTGAAGCTGTTTTCTCAGGATGATGTTGTGTAGCACGGCATATACTGTGAATAGTTCAGTACTTATCTGTGGATTGTACTGCAGGGCTCACCCAGATGTATCTAGTCACCAGAACCATGACTTCAGCAGCCCTCACACACGCTCTGACATTTCTGGTTTGAATGTGTGCCTTATTATGGTGTTCTTCACTGGGTGTGTGTGCATTTCTGATGAGTGTCATCAGCCACGGTTCCAGTGCATAACCTGCATCCCCCAGTAAATGACCCTCTGGGATATTCCGTCTAACAAACATCCATTACAATTGGGAAATGTGCTAGATATGTGAGTCATGATAACTGCTAGGTTTGCCAGCACTCACACTCAAGATGATTCCTTTGACATTATACATAACTTGGCAGTTAATAGAGTGATAGCCCATTCTGTTTATGTAGAGCCTACCTTGTTGCCAGTGTGGTGCCTTCATTTCTATATGTGTGCAATCTATCGCACCCAGTACTTCAGGGTAATGTGTTACATGGTAGAACGCCTGCATATTTCTGGCCCTCTTCTCAGGAGTACAGGGAAAATATATCTGATTACTGGCATGTTGAAGCATAGCATTCAGGAACTGATGGAGGATCCTGGATGCTGATGCCCACCCCCAGCATACCACCTGTTGGTCTCTGAAAGGTACCTTTAGCTAAGATTCTAAGTGATACATATACTTTTTTCCACTGAAATCGGTTCCCTCAGTTGGCCCTGGCTGAGTTGAAAACAGTAGAGATTACAGAGTTCCTGTAGTGTGTCCCTCTCCATCCTGTAATGCTCTACAATTTCCACATCATGTAGGTAGTGAAAAGTAAAAAGGGCTTGCTTGAAGACTCTTCTCCTTCTAGGCCTTGGTCTATTAGCAGCAGCAGCAGGTGGCTTCAGCCTGTTGTACATTCAAATTAATTAAAGCAACAACAGCCCCTAACATTGTTTCTTTGTAGACTCCTTTCCGTGGCTGTATTCCAATAGGTTTTGGAATTCACAGGGAAAACCAGTACTGACGGTTGCTTTATAGCTTGCTGAATAGCTCCACCATGTCGGATATTTATGGTTAGCATGCAATTCAGCTGCTTATACCGTAATTAGCACACGACAGTATTTACCTTGTTTGTGTGGTGGTGCGGGCCTGTATATGGTGCTTACTGAATCTAAAACTCTTTGCTACCATGTAAGTATCGTGACAGTAGAAAAGAACTGTATAGGGTTTATTGAATTTAGCTGAGGGCTTTTTGGTTATTCTGAATTTCAAAGGTCCAAATATCTTGTCTTTACTGCAATGTGGATTAGTTTGAATTCTATGCTTATAACATGCATTGCATTACTTTTCAGATTCTGGAAACATGTTGTGTGTCAGAGTTTTTTTTGAAGACTGTTATTAAAAGCAGCAAGGATAGAAACAGATGATACCAAAGTTTTTGACTTTGAGAATATATTTCTGTTTTGCTAGCCGAACACTATTTGTAGTCATATTTAATTTCCTTTTGAGAGTTACACAGCGATATACATTTTCTTTGCAATTCTGTAGGTATCAGGTATCTGTAACAATGTTCATCATAGAGCTTCACGGAGTCAATGTTTTGTAATTTCTTTTCTTGGCTAACTGTATGGTAGCATGCATTACCATTTTTATTCCTGCATAATTGTATCAAAATAGAGAGTATTTTACGGAAAAACAAAACCTCTGGCTTATAGCTTATACATGTACTAACTTATACCAGTGAAACATGCTCTGGTATTCACTTATACATTGGGTAATGGCAGACTGACCAGTTAGTCAGAAGATGCTAGTACACTGCCAATAAAACACTGAACAGTCCACAAGGGACTATACAACAAATAAAAAAGATGAAAAATGCCCAGACCTCCGATGTAATACGCTAAAAACTGTTTATTGCACCAAATAACTAAGCGCTTTCACCAGAATCCAAGTCTGGCTTCTTCAGAGTCATCTGATACAGTATCCAAGAAAGTTTAAATACCATCACACCTTATTTGCACCAATCAGCTTATAGTTACTCACATGACATTATTTAAACAGTTTAACCCATACCCTTACAAAAAACAGTAAAAATAAAAAATCTATACATTACATATACTATAACTTGATAAATATTACAAAGCTTAGAAATATAAATATAGTTCTTTTACAAACTTGAAAAAGATGCTATAAAGAGCACCAATTTTGAATAACTCTTCCTACTATCATATGTTATTCAAAATTGGTGCAAATAAGGTGTGATGATATATAAACTTTCTTCGTTTTTATGCTAGTACACTGGTTCACATTACTAAACATACCCCACACACCAGTCTTTACTTCTAAGATGTGGCGTACTCGAAGAGACTCAAAATAAGATTAAGCTGAGCCACACACACACATGCTTTCTTTTGTAATTTCAACTGGGTATAACTGTACAAGTCCGGACATATTCTTTTTCTTTTGTCATATCAAATATACTTCACGGTTTACCTTTAAATAGGCGATTGCACTTTGTCGAACGACCACTTCTTCGACGCGTTTTGCGCAAACTGAAACCGCAAAAATTTTTAAATGTCGAAAAACATTCGACATTACCGGCCGCACAACACCTCCACACCCATGCTACCATGGGTGAAAAAGGGGCGAGGTTTTGCCATTCGCACATTCAGAAGTCGACTTTGGTGACGATTAGGGTTGCCACCTTTTCAAATGCCCAAGGTGGGACATGTTTTGTACAAACGTCAGATTTTGCAAGGCAAAACATACCCACAGCCAGTACATAGGACAGAACTTCACTGTTTTGCCTACATAAATGCTTAGTCTTGCAGCATTTTAGTTGCTTATTCTGTTTCTTATAACATTTAGGTGTTTCAGAAACAGAATAACTGTTTTATGCAACTATTACATTAAATATAGGAAATATGTTTGTCCTAATATCTCAGGACATTTGCCATTTTTTCAATTTTTATGCAGGACACAACTGGCCAAAGAGGGACTGTCCCTCGCAAAGTGGGACAGGTGGTAGCCCTAGTGACGATCGCATTTCGGCCTTCGCGCAAGCCGAGTCACCCATATGATCGGCATTATAAAGGTAAACCATACTTCACATATTCTTTCAGTTTCTTCAGATTGCTTTTTATACTAGACAATATTTTTTTTTTATATCTCATAATTTCATTTTGTGAATACTTGGTGATCTACATGGAGTTCTTCCAGCTAAACCTGTTTTTTTGTTTACATGGAATGAATGCAAGCCCTCCGTAGGACTGTACCTTTTTAACTTTGAAAGTTTAAATTTTCTTTTATGGGACATTTTCAGTGTCTCATCTACCCTTCCATAGCAAAACTTAGAAGTCTAGACATTTCTTGTCAGTTCTGCTTTCTTGTACTGTCATTTTAGTTTTTTTTTTTTTTCAATAATAAGTCTTTATTGTTTTAACATTTTCCATACAAACTTAAACAAAACAAAAATATCAATACGTTCTAGCTATTATGTCTAATACAATCACAAAAACATATATACAATATTTACATGAATGCTTCCAAATGTAACATCAGATTGTACAAAAACATATGAAAAGAATTATAAATAGATCAGATATCTCAATTTTTTACTTATTAACAACTTTTTCCCTAAAGAATATATATGTCTCACACTACACTCGATCTCTATATATTATGCCAATATGATATTAAAAATTTGCTCCCATATCTTTGGATTATTGATATTTTTATTATGATCCTTCAAAAGTAGTTTGTGGGCTAGTATGTGTCTTATTGCTAAAGTCCTAAAGTTGTCCCATGACGTTTGAGATGGATTTAACCAGTTTGTTACTATATAAAGTTTCATTAATAAAAAAAATATTAATAAATATAGTGATTTGGGATCTAGGAAATTGTTTTGGAGGAATATGTAATATCATGAATTCGCATGAAAGTGTTGAACTTTGATATCCCATCTTTTGAAGTTGTAATTTTAAGGAATTCCAAAGTTTATAAATACATTTACAACTCCAGAACATATGAAGAAGATCTGCTGCTTGATCTGTACAATATGGGCAGTTTGGAGATTTTTTAGGATTAAACTTGTGCAATCTGAGGCCTGTATAATAGGCATTATTAAAAATCATAAGTTGAGTATACATTAATTTTTGAAAAGATATTGATTTCGTTGTTAGATTAATTGACTACAGAAACTGCTTATCTTCTGTAAGTGGCAGTTTATCCCTCCAATATTTTGACATAAGAACTGTATTCTGAAATTTAAGATCCTTTATTAGTTTATTAGTGGCTGCTATAAATTTGACATCTTGTTGAAGAGTTTGCCACAAATTGAAACATTTTGTTATTTCCTCATCTTTAATTTTAAAGTCATCAAAGTAACTTATAGAGAGTTCTTTGATCTGCCTCAAAATAGTTAAATATGATTTGGGCAAGTTCATTTCTTGTCTTATTGTATTAATGGACTCCTTTAAGTAGGGATATATATCAAGTAAGGTTAAATTCATCATAAGAGGAAAATTTTTAAGATTTATTAATTTATTATTAATTTTCAAGTTAGGATTTCTATGGAAAGGTTGGAAGACTATCATATGCTGCATGAGATTTAAGGATTCAAATAAATTTTGTAATGACGTTATATATAATTTAATTTGATCCATTATATCATATAATTTAAGCTTTTCCTTTCTTAAGAAAGGTACTGATTTGGGGTTAATATTCAAATTCAAAATGTGTTTATAGTTCAAAGTTACCCACATTGGTGACCATTTATTACTAAATATGTCATTTTAGTTTTAATAGGAATGCTTTGCAAATGTTTGTCATTCAGAAGATTCACATAATCTGTGATTCCATTCCTTACACTGCACTAAAATGGAGTTCTTAAGAGTCCATCTGATTTATTCTACTGTGAACTGTATATTGTTTGTTAGCCATAGGTTGACAATATTATAACCTATCTGAAACGTCTTGAAGCTGCTTTAGTATGTAAACTCAGTGGTGATCTTTAACATTGGTGTAGACTGCTGTTTTGGTACCCGGTGCCATCCCCCAATGTGGGACTCCTTCAAACGTTTAGAAACAGGCAAAAAAAGCTCTACACTCAAGCTGAAGAGCAATTAAATAACTGTAGCAGAATGCTTGCTACATGTTTAGCTGACACACTTTTCTAGCATACATGGAGCACAACAGTTTCTTTATGCGCTGAGCAGTGATTAGAATCAGCTGACTGTACCCCAGTACTTTGAGCCTAGGACAGTTGCCCCTTTCTCCCCAACCTACTGATTCTCAAACACAGCGTATCAGCAACTGGTCATCAGTTAGCATTTCTTAACATTTTCTGAAAGCATTTTGCTGAAGTTGTTTACATGGCTAAGAAACATTTTCTTTTTGTAGTCTATGAAAAACTGAACCAAAAGTCAATTAGATAATAACTTTCTGCCTTTCCAACAGTCAACCAGACTTTGCAGTATACATCTCCATTCAAATTCTTCAGTATGTTTCCACCACAAATGGTAATCTCTTATACACAATCACACACCTATGTGTTTATTGAGCCTCACCTTTTTCCTGAATCGGCACATGCAGATATGATGTAGGTAGGTCTTTTTCAGGACTCTATGATAATTCTTGTCCTCATCTTGTCACTAGATCATGATGCCTCCAGGTTTCTCCATGATCATTCTATTGGTGCCTACAGGAGTCTATTTTTTTTTCTCATGCTTACAGTAATAACTAAAACAACACACTACATACAAACTGTTGAAATATTTTATCTTGAAGCTTACATGATGGCCAACAAAGTTGCATTGATACCTGACCATTTAGTGTAACTAAAGATATATTAAAGGTTTCGGTACTTACGTATTATCGCAACCAGCTTTCCGAAGGCCACCAACTCGTCATCTCTGTGCAAAAACAGGCATGTTACCATTGAAAGTGGTCTGTTAGGAAGTAAGTTGTACTGTGTCACAGTGGGTATGAGGCAGCAGGAGGAATAAGGGTGAAATGTCGTACTCCTCTGTGGTACACTTCATGTCTTCTGGGAACTGCACAGAGGCACCGTGCTGGGCAAGTTCTGCATTCTTGATTACTGATCATAACTGCATACAGAAATCAGGCTTGTATGTGTGATATCAGGTTATAACAGGGGGTTTTCTGTTCGGTAAAGCCAGGAAGGCATTTACCAAGTGTTGTGCTATACACAGCAAGTACATATCATTACCAAAAAAAACTCAGGGATTGATGTCTGTAAACCTCTGGCAAGAGAACTACATGTTTGAGTAAGTGGTTGAAAGTGCCAAGTGAATTAGCGTGCCTTCTCCGAGACCGGGCTGTAACAGGGGGTGGGTGACAACTGTGACAACTGATCACATACCTGCAAACTAAAGGTTCAAAATAAGGCAGTGACTTCCTCTCAATGAGCCATGTTCCCAACTCCTTGTCTTGTTTGGAACATCCTGACTTTCATCAGTTGTAACATTAAAGCCGACTGCAAACCAGTAGTCAGGTGTAAAAGTCAGGAAAAGACAGTACCAGGGAAAAGGAATTTTTGCATTATTACATTCCTGTGTAAAAAAGAGTGTGACACAACAGCAATTAGGAGTTTATACACCCCTTGATAGGTTAACTGACATGGCTTCTTTAAAACTGTACAAATTACGGTCCTTCGGAAATCTGGTTGCCAACGTTTCCATATAATAATTATTTATATTGTCATGTTTTTCATATTTACATAAATATTTCAATAACCAATTAATGCAGGCAGAGCTGCTTATCTCCATATAAAAGTTAAAGCTGGTTGAACTGAATGCTGATGACAATATAGTTGAAATTTTAATGGATTACAACATTTTACATAATTAATATTTACTCTGTTTATTGTGAATTATATTAATGTTTATTTGTGTTAAACGTTTATCATTTACACTTCTTTAGTAATACTTATATCTCCGCAGATATGAACATTTATTTAAACTTTGTTGCTATAACATGAGTTTTGTTGAAAGACTAATGAAGCAGTTATTGGTAGTTGAGAGTAGAAATATTTAAAACTCTTCTGGTGGAAATGAGTTAAGATGACTGAAAATTTCATCACAGGTCTTAAAATCATGGGCAAAATAAGTATTAAGGACCATATAAACTGTTCCTTTTAAGTTTTGAAATGTCAAATACATATATGTGCCAGAGTTGTAACAATCAGCAAGTGAGAGGAACCCCTCTCACTTGCAGCAGAATATACCCCCTAGAACTAATACAGACAAATAGCAACTTTCCTAACTTCAAAAGTGTTGCATCTAGCCAAGACAGTAATCTGGAATCCTAGGGAACAGAGAACTTTAGAAGGCTGCTCCATAAGTTAGGAAGTAGAAGGCTGCATCATAAGTAAGGAAGTGGAAGCCTGCTTCATATGTTATGAAGTAGGAGCCTGCTCCATAAGTTAGGACGTAGAAAGCTGCACCATAAGTTAGGAAGTTGAAGACTGCTTCATAAGTTAGGAAGTAGAAGACTGCTCCATAAGTTAGGAAGTAGAAGGCTGCATCATAAGTAAGGAAGTGGAAGCCTGCTTCATATGTTATGAAGTAGGAGCCTGCTCCATAAGTTAGGACGTAGAAAGCTGCACCATAAGTTAGGAAGTTGAAGACTGCTTCATAAGTTAGGAAGTAGAAGACTGCTCCATAAGTTAGGAAGTAGAAGGCTGCTCCATAAGTTAGGAAGTAGAAAACTGCACCATAAGTTATGAAGTTGAAGACTGCTCCATAAGTTAGGAAGTAGAAGGCTGCTCCATAAGTTAGGAAGTAGAAGGCTGCTTCATAAGTTAGGAAGTAGAAAGCTGCTCCATAAGTTGCAGAAAGCTGCACCATAAGTTAGGAAGTAGAAGACTGCTCCATAAGTAAGAAACTAGAAAGCTGCTCCATAAGTTAGGAAGTAGAAGACTGCTCCATAAGTTAGGAAGTAGGAAGCTGCACCATAAGTTAGGAAGTAGAAGACTGCTCCATAAGGTAGGAAGTAGAAGGCTGCTCCATAAGTTAGGAAGTAGAAAGCTGCACAATAAGTTAGGAAGTTGAAGACTGCTCCATAAGTTAGGAAGTAGAAGGCTGCTCCATAAGTTAGGAAGTAGAAAGCTGCTCCATAAGTTAAAAAGTAGAAAGCTGCACCATAAGTTAGGAAGTAAAAGACTGCTCCATAAGTAAGGAAGTAGAAAGCTGCTCCATAAGTTAGGAAGTAGAAAACTGCTCCATAAGTAAGGAAGTAGAAGACTGCTCCATAAGTTAGGAAGTAGAAAACTGCTCCATAAGTTAGGAAGTAGAAGACTGCTCCATAAGTTAGGAAGCTAATGTAATCCTCCCATTATTCTGCCTCAGTCCATTTACATTACGAGACAAAATCCTTGTGTGTCTTCCTTAGAAGAAGTAAATTATTCTTCTGCTGCTCCCTGCTCTTCACTTCTGTGTTAACAACAGAAGAGGCATCCTGTGCATCGATCTGTTCTGTGAAAGTGTAGCGACTCTCCTCATCTCTAGAGCCATTTGAAACCTAAATCCTATTGAAACACTACTCATAAAATCAAGGATACTGCTTCTAAATAATACTGCCCTCCTATATTATTGTGTATTCAACAATATGTGGGTCTGTAAACAAAGGAATATTTTCTTTCTTGTAAGATATTGTGATTACGAAGCCAAAAGTCCTTATATTTAACAAAAATAGTGTATACTTGTCTTGATGTTACCCACCTTACCATATAAAGAACAAACTTTGGAAGGACAGTATTTTGCAAAAATGTCTTCTGTGTGAGGGGTCATGGAATTTTGCATGGAGAAGGATTGCTAATCAATTAGTGCCACACCCATCCTGCTATTAAAGTTTTAGATGTTCCCTCCCATCAGTTAATTTATGGGCAAGCGGTAGTCATAATGACAAAGGATCCCCTTGTTTGTTGGAATGCATTAAAAACAGAGTATCTGGAACAATGCCACAAAAGTATTTGGCTAATTTCTTACTAAAGCTGCTGCCATGGACATACTGTGAACTATATGGGCTGAGGACAAAATGGTGGTTAAAGTAGAAGTACTGGAGGAATTGTAAGCAATAAGTACAACACTGGGGGTGTTATCCAGCATAATAAAAAAACAGCATTGCAGATGTCCAGCAAATTAAACTTGTGACTACCTCTCATGACACACAATTGCAATCGACTCGTACAGCTTTACAGAAGCAGGAGGGGGAACTAGCTGAGAAATGAGCAATTCTTGAAAACCACTCCAGCAACATTCAAGAGTTGTAATTACATTAGCAAAAGCTATACCTTATGCTGGGGGACTTTGATAATTGGACCTGAAAGAATAGTTTAGGGGTCACTAGACTGCCTGAGAATGTGTAGTTGGAGGATCCAGTAGGATTTATTAAAAAGGAATTAGCATTTTGGGTTTTGCAATGGTGCCGATAATTGAAAGGGCTGACATGATTATGCCCAAAACTGCATTGGAAAATCTGTTGACATTTCATTTTAAGTGCCTTATATATTATGACAGAGATGCAATTCTCAACAAATCCAGAGTTCTAACTAATAACGTCCAGCTTGCTGAGCTCCCTGTCAAATTGGCACCTGACTATATTGCCTCACTGTACACAAAGAGAAAAGAAATGTTTCCTTTTCTAAGGTCATGCAGGGAATTGGGATATGTAGTTAGCCTGTGCTTCCCAATAACATTGGTCATATTCCCCTCATGAGGTGGAACAATTTTTCAGATGGTCAAACACTAATGCAGCTACGTATGCAGAGGCAGCTCATGCATTGCCATGGAGTGTTGGCAACAATTAAAAAAAAATAAAAAGAACTGTCCACAATCTTTGTCACCACCAAACCAGTGACACATAAGAAGGGCAGCAAGACCAAAGGAGCTGGTGGGTCCAGGACCATGTCACACCAAACACCAAGGCAGAAGTTAGTGCCTCACAATGGTTAATAAATCTGAGTCACAGTTAAGTCTAAAATATGACCCAACTGAACTATCCATGACGTAGCAATTTGCAACCACCAAAATATAATCTGAGAAAGTGGATTTATTGGAGAAGTCATGGTATGATGTTGCAAGCCAAGCCAATAATAACACAGAGGAGATGTTGTGATGGTTGACTTGCAGTTCCTGCCTGATAGGTTCACTGAGTCAAGGTGGTCATCGTTAACCATACCAGTCATGCGTGCTGGAGAAGTGCACCGACTCTATAGTGAAATAGATATTACAAGGGACAGGTGCTTGAATTTACTTTCCCCTTGCTTCTCAGTGAAAGTATTGCTTTCTTCCAGGGACTTTGCTAATTGTTAAGCTAACTGATGTGGACATAACCTTGCATATACTGTGTTCTTTTTATTAAACAGGCAGAGGATAAAAGAAACTGGATGTTTTGGACAGTGGCCCTAGTTTCCTTCTTGGCATTCCATCCTCACTATTTTGCCCAACAGAGGATCAAGTTCCTATGTAATTCTCTTTAGAAGTTACACAATCTATACTGTGTGATGAATACAAGACATGATGTGTGCAATTGGATGAGCAAATCAGCATGGAGTTGCGTGAGGTGTTAATTTGACTCTGGGGAGTGCAGAACTGACATAAATAGGCCTGCCATTATGATAATAGAGACCCACATAAATGGCAGTAGTGCTTGGAATCTTAACTTTATGGCCACTGCTGTGAAAAGAAAGACTGCCTTTTAGGATCTGAGGGACAGTAGAGCCTAAGTATGTCTCTTGTAGGAGACAAAGAACTAAAAGGGTGCAAGAAATTTTCTACTTTGGTGAGGTATAAAACCTTTTTTTCAAGTGTTGACAATGTTGGCCATTTTGTTAGATAAAAACCTGGGATGGAAGGTTATTCAATGTCTGACAGTGTGTGATGGATTGTGGATATGGTTAAGATGGCAAGAGGCTAGGGATATTAGTTCATTTTTATGGACATAATGAAGATGACCCCAAAACTTGGCAAACGTTTTGTGTAGCTATTAGAAATCTACTACTGATAGGGGGTGATTTAAATATGATTATTAATGCACTAACAGATAGGATATCAACAGGGAAGCTTTCTATTTCCATGGCTTCTAGGCAGCTTCAGTAACTGATAGAGGAGTTCTCCCTGGTGGATATGTGTAGGGCTTTTCATCTGACTCAGAATGACTGTTATGGATTAGGTGTAGCTGGACGGTGAATTCTATGGGAATGCAGGGGGTAACAGGAGCATCTATAGCTTCGGCAGCTGTTTCTGACCATGCAATGGTACAACTTAGCTATGAAGTATTCTCTCAGGGGCTTAATGGATTACAAGGGAAATATGTCTCA
The DNA here is from genome assembly GCF_019279795.1 of Protopterus annectens. Taxonomy (NCBI): domain Eukaryota; kingdom Metazoa; phylum Chordata; order Ceratodontiformes; family Protopteridae; genus Protopterus; species Protopterus annectens. The sequence goes on from NC_056744.1 coordinate 1,234,347,585, forward strand.
TTAATGCGGTGGTGGTGCTGCGGTAGCATTGTCGCCTCACAGTTAAGATGTTGCACGTTCGATTCTCAGTTAGAGCGTCTTCTGTGTGTCGACATGCGTGAATAGGCGTTCCTTCGCTGAAGGTTGTGCATTAGGCCTGGTAAGCCAGCACATAAAACTCTACTGCCAATCATTAGCGGACCGGATTTCTGCTGTGGCGACCCCTAACCGGGAAAAGCCGAAAGAAGACTGAGCAAGGATAACGGAACCATAGGGAGGTTGAAGCAGTTTATGGAGAAACAATGGAAAGAGAGAGAGAAGGAGACAGTCAGAATTACATAAGTGATTGGGAAAACCTCTCAGAAAACAGCAAACAAATTAGTGGTAAAAGAAAAAGGGAGATTTATGCAGTGAAGGAGGAGAAGACACAGGATTGTCACATATAAAGCACAGTTGAAAGTGGAGTGGTGTAACAGATGAGTGTTTACAGTCAGAAATCCAAGTATGTAAGTAATAATACAAGTAAGGACAGTTTCAGTACATTCAGGGCGGGTGGAATAGGGTGAAGTTATTTCACTGGATGAAAGGCATGCCCTCTGACAAAGTTGTAGCATGCACCGAGGGATGGGAGGGGCAACATGGTCACAGTAATGCAAGGCATTCATAAGCTCCTAGCCCAGGAGTAGAGTGGTGGAGAAAGATCTCTGTAGTGAGGTATTAATGAGAAAGTTGAATTGAGGGTGGTGTTTGCTTTCATAACATCACTTGAGGAAAAGGGGGGTTTAGGTAATACATGGTCTGTTAAAAAAATAGAAGAGACCATTGAGATTTCCCTATGGGAAAAGCATCAGGGATTGATGGATTTCATCTGAGTTTTGTAAGACAATAAAAACAAACCCTGGTATGACCGTTACATGATCTTGTTTGTCAGACTATGATAGATAAAATTCCCCCCCCAGGTATGAGTAGGGCCAAGGTTATCATGTTGTCTAAAAAGAGAAAGGACCCACTATCACCATCAACTACCAACCATTTTCACTACTGAAAACTGATTTTAAAATTTTGGCAATGGTTGTTAGCTTGAAGGTTGTAAAAGATTCTCCCAAAAATAGTCCATCTGAATCATCTGGGCTTTCTTATGTGTAGAATGGGAGGTCCAGTGTGACCTGAATATGGCTTACTTTCCAAAAATGTTCCTAGTTGTTTATGAAGATCTCATTGTTGCAACTAATTAGTTTCAATAAAGCCTTAGACAATGTATGTTGGCCATTTTTGTGGATGCTAATGCAACTCTGACATACCTGAGGAATTTATTGAGGCTATTCCAGGATTTAAATTAGTTTGTGGGGTTATCAGTTTTCTTCATTCCATGTTTTGGATTTCTGCTGCAAGTCATTCCTCTGGTCAAGTATCTGATTCTTAATCTTTTAATACTAGACTCTGATGAGTGCATAAACACTCACTCAAGAGATCTAAAGCTTTTTTGCAACATAAATAGGACATGTTAAGGAATAGATATGTAACACAGAGAATACACTTCCTTAGAATCAACTTCCTGTTCACATAAAGCAAAGTACATCTCTTACACTATTTAAAAGTAAACTGTATGTGAAATTCCTAGCATGGGGGTACATGATATCTTAGAAATCCCATTGCGTACACTTCATGTAAGATTTCTAACAAAATATATTGAGAGGTAAGGGTTTTACAACTGCTTAATATTCTTTGTTTCTGACTACTGAGCCTATTTTTTCTCATCAAGCATGTCCATATGAAAACTAACAGTCACAGAATGTCTCTTTAAAATGTGAAAGACGTTCAAACTGCTTTAGGAAAAAAGTGTGTTATTTCTTCTGAACCATATAGGTACCTTAATGTAACATCTTTCTTGATTTTTGTCTTTAATAAGCCAAGTCATACCTTTTTGAGTTGCAAAAGAATAAAAAGGCATGAGCATGTATGTAAGATATTTGTTAGAGAGAAGCTAGTCTGCCATCTACTTCAGCTAAGCTAGTCTGCCATCTACTTCAGCTACTCATAATTTAATGCATTGTGTTAACCCAAAAATAATTACGTTTGCACTACCTGCATGGGAAATAATTATGTTAGACAAGCAAGTCCACAAATAGTACAGATTTCTATGAATTTAAACAAGAAAAAGAGCAGTGAACAAAAAAATCATATCATTGAACTGCATCAATTGAAGTTTATAAAGACTCAAAAGACTTGGCAAAAAAAATCCTATTATAGTTTGCAAACCAAACCTTTTTCTTGAAAGTGCATGGCTAATATAAAAGAATATTAGCAGTGACAAGGGCATTGAAAGGTATTTGCATAATCAACATAAGACAGAAGAAAATCTGCAGGGATGTTTTTGATTTCCTTTTGAATGTAAATGAAATTCTATGTAAATACATTTCTTCATCGTGTTTCCTCATCGTGAAGTTCAGAATATCTGCCTTGAGGCAATTTCCCATAAATACGAGACAGTCCATTGGCACCCGAGTGTTATTAAAAATGTTTTTCTCCTCTCTAGCTTCTGTTATCACAACTTTCACAGCAAATCCTTTGCAGTGGTTATGGCACATGATATGAAAATATCATTGTAGATATTGTCCTGCTTAGACAATGAGATTATAAGCAGTCTGCCTGGGCGTATAACAAGAAGGAAGTGACTTTGACTTTCATACCTACATTATCACAGCAGCATGTTTCAGTAACTTGAAGTGTGGCATGGTTTCTATCTTATGAACATTGCCAAGTATAAAACTGAAAGCTCCTTATTCATTTGTACATAGGTAAAACATACTTTTTATGAACTCACTTACCTACATAATATGTAAATATGTACAGACAGATGCATATACATAGTTAATCACAGTAACCAATCAGCAGCAATTTGAATTGTTTAGCTTTTCTCAGTTTTACTATGTAACTGGTGAAATAGTTTGTGCTGTCGGTTTCAACCATTTGTTGCTGGTATGTGAGAAATGCCACAACACTGAAGAGCACATGTGCATTTACCAAACAACAGTGTTGTGCATTTATTCAGAGAAAAAAACATACCATATCTAGTTTAGAAAGAAATGATAGAGGTCCAAATAAGTTATGAGATTCTGAACAACTGTGAGAAGTTTGAAGTATGCAAAGCTGCCCTATAAGTTTTATTTTATCAAGGCACTTTCTTATAAAAAAACATTCAGGACAACATGCCACAAGCTTTTATTAAAGTTCTTTACCCTAAATGCAAGAGGTTGTTCTGTCTTCATTGTTCTGTAATATAAAACTTTTCCCACATTTGTTGTGTGTAGCTAAATTAAGCTTTGTGTTTCACATCACACACACACACACACACACACACACACACACACACACACACACACACACACACACACACACACACACACACACACACACGCACACACACACACACAAACAAAGCATGTACATTCCACATATTCTTGATGGAAGAAGGAGGCTAACTACCTTGGTAGCCTTCCTACTGTGACTCCATAAAACCTACGGTTATTTCCCACATCCAGTGCATGCACACCTTCTCCACTTATCCCATGGCTGCATAACTGCAGAAGTCGAATAATCCTCACAACTTATGAAATGTATCTAGTATGCTTTCAGTGAAACAGAAGTATCTGAAGAAGTCCAAGCAGAAAGTATATCATACACACTTTAAAACAGGTGTCATTTCCTGCCCTTTCATTAATTTTTGTCTTCGTCTTCTTTGTCAAGAGGTAGGGAAAGATTATGGAATTACAGAATTTACTCCAGTAGAGGAAATATACTGTTTGTTTAAAAAAAACAGTATGCTGTCTTCATTTTGACAAAACTATGCAATCTAGATGTTTCTTTACAAATGGTTGATGTAACTACATTCATGAGTTAAGTTTCTGATCCCAGTTCCTAGTATTACTATTTCCATAATCTGTTGGCTAGTTAGTGAGATGGCATGCAACATCTTGGTGAGTGCATTGTGTTTACCAGTTCAAGGTATTTCTCTTTTCCCATGAGTTGGTATATTTTAGTAGGGATGTTACATGAGCATATATCTCATTCTAGTTGATGCAGACAAGGGACATGAGCCCTGCAAAACTATTGTGTTAGCATTGTGAAGTAGAATTCTTTGGACAGTTGTATTGCTGATGTTACTGGTCAATGGGTTATCATTTAGACATTTGGGAGTTAATTGTTCACAAGCGATATTTTTAGATCCTACTTCCTGAATAAGAGCAAATTCTGTCAACATATTTTTTTTTAGCATCTACTTCATTTCCACATATAATTTTCATACTGATCATTTGTGTGTGAATGTCTTAGTTGCTAATTATATGTGTTAGAGATATGCTTCTTTGTTAACTAAAAATCTTGAAAATTCCTCGACAAAATGGAAAGAGAATCTCCTGAAACTCAGATATATTTATATTACTTCCACTATGAATGGATGAAGATTAACTCGCTGAGGATCAAAATCCCCAAACTACATTCCACAAAAAAAAAAAAAAAATTCCCGAGTGGAAATCACTGCCAGCACAAGTTGCCAACAGTTATTTCCTGTGGAGGAGCTCTGATTCTTGGCGAGTTGAATTTCGAGCAAATGATGCTCAGGGATTCAGTCATTGTCCGTCAGTAGGTAAATGATTTAGAAATCCAAAAATATATAGATCTTATGTCTGTCTATTTAAATATATATATATACATATATATATATATATATATATATATATATGTGTGTGTGTGTGTGTGTGGGTTCCTATCAGTTCACCGACAGTTCAGAACATCGACACTCACATCTTCGACGCCAAATCATCGACAGTTCATAACATCGAAGTTTCAGGTAAGCGATCTTCCCCCTTACAGGACCCATGGTAGCACTCGTTTCACTATTACGAAGGTAAGGAGAACGCTGTCAGGGTAAATTGTAAAGAATCACGTAAACCTTACGCGTTGTAACGCGTTGTGTGTATATATATATATATATATATATATATATATATATATATATATATGTATATGTGCATAAACAATTCTCCCTTTGGTATCTTCCCTTCCAAATATCTGCAGCAATTGAAGAGACCACAAAGGTTCTTACAAAGAAAATTGAGGGTCTTCAAGATCTGTCTTATGTGGACAGACTGAAATCATTGTCACTTTACTCTGTGTCATACAGACTGCTCAGAGGCGACCTGTGCTTGCATATAGAGCACTCTATGACCCAGCTTTAATGGAAATGCTGCACATTCGCAAGTCAAATGGCATATGGGTCACTCGCTCAAAGGACCTTAACCTGGTATGTGACATCAACAGATCTTGCTGGAGAGACAGATTTGTCTCACAGAGATTGCCACACCTTTGGAACAAGCTTCCTATTCATAGGTTCATAGGTTCATAGGTTTATACTAGGCTATGTGCCCTAAGGCATTTATAAGCCTAGCCCAAAGTTTTGTGGCTTACGCCACCCCTTATATGAAAAAATACTGTGCCCATTAGTTTGTTGTGCCTCTGTCCAGCAGTGACAAAGAGATGATTCCCAGGGTAAACCTACGATCTCCCATCCACAGGTCAAGATTTCTCTTGAACAGAACCAGCGAGGTGCTCTGCCTCACATGGACCGGGATTTTATTCCACAGCATAGGGAGTCTCTGAGTGATAAATCTATCCTTCCAGCACATCCTATTTATATCCATGCTAAGGTTTAAGTCACTTGCTCTAGTGGTTTTGGTGGATTTGGATTTTTTGAGGTGGAGCATGTCCATTAATTCCGGGTTGGACATGGCCTTGTATGTCAGGCACATGTCACCTCTGAGCAGACGGTATGCGACTGAATAGAGCTGGAGTTTCTTCAATCTGGCAGCATATGACAGATTTTGGAGTCCCTTTATCCTTTTGGTGAGGAACTTTTGGGGTCTCTCCAATTGTTGCAGATGTCGGGTGAGATACATCCCGAATGGGGAATTGTACTCGATCATTGGTCTGATAAGTGAAGAGTACATATCCCTTCATGATCAGGTGGACAATGTAGAAGGTCTTTCTAACCACTTTAGCAACATGAGTGTCAAAAGAAAGGCCACTGTCAACCAGGGTCCCCAGGTCCCTGATAACCTCTTCTGTGCTTAGTGGATTGCCACCTATATGGTAGCTTGGGGTTACCTTGTTTTTCCCGAAGGGTATGACTATACATTTTTTGGCATTTAACTTCAGGCCATGGCTCTGGCACCAGCTATCTGTTTCCGTGAGTCCCTTCTGAAGGATATCCATGTCCAATGCACTTTCCACTATGGTGCCCAGTTTGCAGTCGTCTGCAAACTTTGTCAGCCAAAGTCCTTCCATGTTGGCCTGTACTTCTGAGAAGTAGATGCCGAACAATAGGGGGCCAAGGACTGAGCCCTGTGGGACACCACTTGTGACCGGCTTGGAGTCTGACATAGCGCCAGCAACTCTAACCCTGTGGGTTCTGTCCTTAAGCCAGTTTGCAACCCATCTTGTGACATATGGGTTTACATTTAAGCTGGTAAGTTTTTCTACAATACCCGAGTGGGGTATTGTGTCGAAAGCCTTTGCAAGGTCAAGGTAGGCTGTATGGACTGCCTTTCCCTCATCAATGGCCTTGGTGACTGTTTCAAAGAAGTCGACCAAGTTCAAAAGGCATGATCTGCCCTTGACAAAGCCAAACTGGGTCGGGTCCAATGTCTGCAAGTCCCCTATATCTTTGTTTATGAGCTCCATTATGATCCTCTCCATAGCTTTGCAGACTAGACTTGTTAAGCTTATGGGGCGGTAATTACCAGGTCCGTAGAAGCACCGCCTTTGTGGAGTGGGACCACAGTTGCCGTACGCCACGCCTTGGGCACGTATCCTGTGGTAAGGCTGAGATTAAACAGCTGCCTTATGTGCGGGTTTAATTCCTCATTTAGCTCGTGTAGCACACAGCCGGGGACACCATCCGGTCCCATTGATGCTGTGTTTTTAGCTTTAGAGAGAGCAGCTTTCACCTGCGCATTTGAGATGTCTGGGAGGCTACACTCTGCTGGGATAGTTATCTCTCCTTTAGGGGAGAGGGGTGAAGTTTGCACTGAACCTGTCTGCCAGTATGTTGGCAATGTCTGTGGGTTCAGTGATTTTTATATCATTTTGGACTAATTCTGAGCATATCTGGGAGTTTCCACCCAGGTTCCTAACATAGCTGAAAAAGGCCTTATGATTGTCCTTTGAATCCATGGCAATTTTTCTCTCAAAATTGGCCTTAGTTGATTTTATGAGTGCTCGTATTTTTTTACTAATAATGATCAGGGGTGACTTCCCTTTTATGGATTTTGTTCTATCATGTAATAGCTTTCTCCTCTTATTGTAAAGTTTGTTAATGGCTGGGGTCCACCAGACTGGACGTTTGCCCTTTGTGGAAAGAGTCTTGGTTTTATTTGGGATTGCCTGATCCATGCAGTCCTGGAGGTGTTCATAGAAGGCATTTGTAAGGGCTTCCACAGCTTGGGTTGTGGTTTCCACTGGCTCAGGGGCTTTGAAGGATACCACACCAGTCTTGAGTAGTGTGAAGTTTGCTTTAGAGAAGTTCTTCACTGTGGTCTTTTTTGTTTGGGGTGGGGGCGGGATGTGGATTTCCAGTGAGATTAGTTTATGATCAGATCTCACCAATGAGGGATATACTTCCGGTGTGGAGCATTTTGTCCCCATGTTTGTGATAAGGAGATCTAGTATATTTTCACCTCTCGTGGAAACAGTGACTAGCTGTTCCATGGCATTTGAATTTATGAACTCCAGGAACCGTTGGGCTAGAAAGTTAGGGCTTGAGTAATGTTCCCAGTCTATATTCGGGTAGTTGAAGTCACCCAATATGATGGTGTTTGGAGCTACATTTATACCCTCCAGTGTCTTCGGGAAGGCTGTGTGGGGTTCCTGAGTTTGAGAGGGTGGCCTGTAGCATGCTACAATTTGTAGAGCATGTTAAACAAAGCTCATCATTGACCCTATTTAAGCACAATTTCAACAACTGGATGGGTAACTGGAAATTCACTCCTGGGGTTCCACATGTGTCCCTCTGGACAGGGCAATAGGAGCTGACTTTAGTGTCTGCTGGAACAAGGCACCCCCCCCCTTGGGAACATGGGTTGAACTTCGCTAGGCTTATAACGGCCCTAGGGCTGTTGGACTAGTAACCTCCTATGATCCTACATACATATATATATATATATATATATATATATATATATGTGTATATATTTATTTATTTATTTATTTATATACATATATTGACTGGCATTGCCATGATGGCAGAGGAGCTGCATTAACTGTCAACAATACATAAAGTAAAGGTTCCTTCATTCTCACATTACTACCATCTTAAAGGGGAACTTTTAGTTTCATATTGTCTTAAGGTTTACTGTCTTTCATCTCTGGTGTTATTTTTCTGTTTGTTTGCTTCTTGTGAATTTCTCCTTCCTGTGTTCTGCATTTCCATGAACTTGGTAAGCATTATTGTACATACAAAATGGGGGGAAAGGGAACTGTGTACATTTTTTTAACAGCTGTTTTGTACATGCATACATACATACATACATACATACATACATATATACATATAGGTTCATAGGTTCATACTAGGCTATCTGCCCGAGGGCATTTACAAGCCTAGCCCATAGTTTTGTGGCTTACGCCACCCCTTTAGTTTGGAGAAACTATGCCCATTATTTTGCTGTGCCTCTGTCGAGCAGTGACACTGAGGTAACCCCTGGGGTATATCTGCGATCTCCCATCCATTGGTCAAGATTCCTCTTGAACAAGGCCAGCAAGGTGCTCTGCCTCACATATACCAGGATTTTGTTCCACAGCATAGGGAGTCTTTGGGTGATGAATCTATCCCTCCAGCACATCCTATTAATAACCATGTCGAGGTTTAAGTCTCCCGCCCTTGTGGCTCTGAGGGATCTAGATTTTTTTGAGGTGAAGCATGTTCATCAAATCTGGGTTTGACATGGCCTTGTATGTCAGGCACAGGTCACCTCTGAGCAAGCGGTAAGCAACTGAATAGAGCTGGAGTTCTTTCAGTCGGGCAGCATAAGACAGATTTTTGAGACCCTTTATCCTTTTGGTGAGGAACTTTTGTGGCCTCTCCAGCTGCTGCAAGTGTCGGGTCAGATACATTCCGAATGGGGCATTGTACTCAATCATTGGTCTGATGAGTGATGAGTATAAGGAGACTATGACCTCCCTTGATCTAGATGTGAATCCCTTCATGATAAGGTGGGCAATGTAGAAGGTCTTCCTAACTACTTTAGCAATATGAGTGTCGAATGAAAGGCTACTGTCAACCTGGGTCCCCAGATCCCTGATAACTTCTTCTGTGATCAGTGGATTGCCACCTATATGGTAGCTAGGGGTAACCTTGTTTTTCCCGAAGGGTATGACTATGCATTTCTTGGCATTTAACTTTAGGCCATGGCTCTGGCACCAGTTATCCGTTTCTGTGAGACCCTTCTGAAGGATATCTGTGTCAGATGTGTTTTCGACTACGGCGCCCAGTTTGCAGTCATCTGCAAACTTTGTCAGCCATAACCCTCCTGTGTTTGCTTGTACTTCAGAAAAGTAGATGCCAAACAAGAGTGGGCCCAGGACTGAGCCCTGTGGGACACCACTTGTGACAGGCTTTGAGTCTGACATGGTGCCAGCAACTCTGACCCTATGGGTTCTGTCACTCAGCCAGTTTGCAACCCATCTTGTGATGTATGGGTTTACATTTAAGCTGATGAGTTTTTCAATGATACCCGAGTGGGGTATTGTATCGAAGGCCTTCGCCAGGTCGAGGTAGGCTGTATGGACTGCCTTTCCCTCATCAATGGCCTTGGTGACTGTTTCGAAAAAGTCAACCAAGTTTAAAAGGCATGATCTGCCTTTGACAAAGCCAAACTGGGTTGGATCCAAAGTCTGCAAATTCCCTATGTCTTTATTTATGAGATCCATTATGATCCTCTCCATGTCTTTGCAGATAAGGCTTGTCAAGCTAATGGGACGGTAATTTCCAGGGTCGGTGGAGGCACCGCCTTTGTGAAGTGGGATCACAGTCGCTGTGCGCCACTCCCTGGGTACGTATCCGGAGGTGAGACTAAGATTAAACAGCTGTCCTAACTGCGGGTTTAATTCCTCATTGAGTTCGTGGAGCACACAGCCGGGGACATCAGGTCCCATGGATGCTGTGTTTTTTGCTTTGGAGAGAGCAGTTCTCACCTGGGCGTTAGAGATGTTTGGGGGGCTACAATCATTTGGTATAGATATCTCTCCTTTTGGGGGGGAGGGGGGGAGAAGTTTGCACTGAACCTGTCAGCCAGTATGTTGGCAATGTCTGTAGGATCAGTAATCTTCACATCATTTTGAACTAATTCTGAGCATATCTGGGAGTTTCCTCCCAGGTTTCTAACATAGCTAAAGAATGCCTTATGATTGTCTTTTGAGTCCTTAGCTATTTTTCTCTCAAAATTAGCTTTGGATGATTTTATGAGAGCTCTTAGCTTTTTACTTATAGTGATCAGCGGTGTCTTACCTTTTAAGGATTTTGCTCTATCTTGTAGTAGCTTTCTTCTTTTGTTGTAGAGTTTGTTTATGGCTGGGGTCCACCAGACTGGATGCTTGCCTTTGGTGCAAAGAGTCTTTGTTTTGCTTGGGATTGCCTGATCCATGCAGCCCTGCAGGTGCTGGTAGAAGGCATTTGTAAGTGATTCAGTGGCTTGAGTAATGTTTACTGCCGGCTCGGGGGCCTTAAAGGAGACCACACTAGTCTTTAGAAGTGTGAAGTCGGCTTTCGAGAAGTTCTTTACTGTGGTCTTTTTTATTTCAGGTGGGAGCGGGATGAGGACCTCCAGTGAGATTAGTTTGTGATCTGATCTCACCAGTGAGGGGTATACTTCCGGTGTTGAACATTGTGCTCCCATGTTCGTGATGATGAGATCAAGTATGTTTTCTCCTCTTGTGGGGATGGTGACTAGTTGTTCCATGGCATTTGAGTTTATGAACTCCAGGAATCTTTGGGTTAGAGTGTTTGGGCTTGAGTAGTGTTCCCAGTCTATATTAGGGTAATTTAAGTCACCTAGTATGATGGTGTTCGGAGATACATTTATCCCCTCCAGTGTTTTCAGGAAAGCCATGTGAGGTTCCTGAGTTTGCGAGGGTGGCCTGTAACATGCTACAAATTGCAGAGCAGTCTTGCCTATGGTTAATTGCACCTGGATGGTTTCCGATGCATCGTGCATTGCCACCAATCTTGAGGTGTGGGTGTCCTTGATGAATATGGATACCCCCCCTCCTTTCTTGGTATTGTCTGGATTTTGGGGCCGGAATGCATGATATGAGGTAAAACCTGATAGTGCTGGGGTGCTCTCAGGAGACTTGAACCAGGTTTCTGTCACAGCACAGACATCGATGTTCTCCATACTGAGAAGGGCCTCGAGTGTGTGCATCTTGAGGTTGAGACTTCTGGCATTGAGCAGCATTACCCTTAGTTTTTTTTCTTTATTGTGTTCTAGGGTGGTAGGTTTAGAATTTGAGCCTTGCCGAAAAAAGGCACTATGGGGGTGGCAAGAGCCTTTGCCAAAATCCGGAATCCCAGGGGTGACAGGTGCAAGCCGTCCCTTGCGAAGCAGCGTGGCTTGTCCAGCATGTCATCCCAGGCAGACAGACATTGGATCCCCTTTGAATGACACCAGAGTTTAAGCCAATTGATAAAGCTGATCATCTTGTCTCTGCATTGTGGCATCATTCTTGGTGAAGGTAGGATACTGCTCAAGGTCAGGGTCATACCTGCTTGGGCTACATAATCAGAGAGATCCTCAATGTCCCTTTTCATGTAGTCCAAGGAGGTAAGTCTCAGGTCGTTTACACCAGCGTGGACAATGATTGAGTCATACTTGTACCTGCTGTTGAGAGACCTGAGTGCTTGCGTTATGTGGCGGATTCTAGTGCCCGACAGGCAGCTTACTGTGACCTTCTCCTTACTCAGTCTGGTGAGCGGGACGTCAGTGTGTCTGACTATGGAGTCACCAATGACTAGTGTGTCTGGCATTGTGTTTGGCCTTAAGGGCTGTGACTGCTTGACACTCTGACTGTGTGGTCTATGTGTTGCAGGTGTTGTGTTCTGAGGTGGTAGTTGTTTGGGTGTCTGCTTTGGTGGCCTCTGCTGTTTTGGTAGATTTTTGATCAGAGCCTCCGAGTATGTCTTTGTGTGTTTATGTGTATGATTTGAGGTTGTGATGGTACTATGTGAGACTGGGTCTATAGTGTGTGTGGTTACCTTCTCCTCCTGTCTGGTCTTGCCAGTCCTATGTTGAGAGAGCTCAGCCTCCAGTTTGGCCGTATAGTTGCATCTCTCACATGTATTTGTGTTTTGTGGGAGGAGGAGAGGGTTGTCTGTGTACATGAGGCAATTGTAACATTGCCTCAATATTCCCAGGTTCACCAGCTGAGCAGGAGAGGACATTAGCAACTGATCCCTCGACATGCTAGAAGGAATAGACAAAAAACTTGGTTCTGGGGGATGTGGGTGACCGAGAAATGGGGTTTGCCTTTTTGGGGTACTATCTATACAAGAGTGCTGTATCAAGGTGATAAGTACTGTAGGAGCAAGTGCTGGGCTTTACAGATAGAGAATAGTCTACTTTGGAGTCAAGTAGAGATAATTTTTAGTTATAGGATACACTAATTAGAACAGTAGTATAGTTCGAGGAAGGTAGTTTTAAGGGAAAATTTGAAGAGTGGACTTTAGGTAGCCCGAATAGTTTAAACCTGATTGACTGCTTTATAGCAGGGGGCTGGAAAAGACAGGAAATGACCCAAAATGGCCAATAAACTACAAGTTACTGCCTTAAACCACTCCTCTAAGGACAAACAGGCAGCTCAGTACTCCCCACTCTCACTGGTGAGTAAAGAAACTTCCCCCTGACCAAACAAGGAAAATGTAGAAACACAGGAACCAAGACAAAGCCCAGGGATCAGCAAAATCTGGTCTCTGGAACACTAGCTAGGAAAGTATGGAAAAACAAAGATATTTCTTTGTTTTTTTTCAAGATTTTTTTACAGAAAGGCAGAAAACACAATAAATGCTATAATTTTCAACTAATTGCTATCAAAAGCTAGTACACTTGAGTGTATTAGCCTGTAATTTAACTTTTAGGCAAAACTTAAATTAGCAAGTGCAGTAAACAGTTTGAGCTTATAAAGACAGTAAAAACAGTGCAAACTTCGATATAACAAGCAAAAACAGTGGTCGAAAGTTTCAAAAGGTCGAAAAAGCCAAGAAAAATACTTAAAATCTGGAAAGGTAGTCATACATTTTTAAGACAAAGACATGCAACCAATTTTGTTTGTCATCATGTTTCAGCACGTACCTGTATGCACCTGAATTTTTTGTCTGAACCACTCTCATTAATGGTAGATTATAATAGTGGCATTTTAGGCTTTAATGGGGTTGATAGTCAACTGCAGAGATATAGAATGTTGTGAAATGTTGCTGCTTGAACAACTCAGTCTATTTTTATTTGAAATTTTGCCAATATTGTATTTTTGTAATGTACAAAGCTTGTGATATTTGTTAATTTAAATGGTAATTAACCAGGAACGTTGTACTTGAAAGCTTATTGTGACACTTTGAGTGTTTCTTGAATCTTGAGTGCCACTGCAGGTGAGAAAGACAGTGCTGTGACTGTGGTGGTAGAGCTGTAAATGTGTGGTATTTGATCAGTGAGTTGAGGTCTCCTACCTTTTGTGGACTTGTTTTAATAATTTGTAATACTGCTTGTTGCCCTCAACTATCCCTATTTGGCTGGAATATTTTGATTTAAGCAAGAAATCAGCTTGTGGTCCCAGCATTCTGAATAGCTGGATGACAGTCCTGATTCTACATCTGCCCCACGCTAATGATTGAGAGTTCAGCAGCGCCTGTGTGTCAGTTATAATTTCCCCGTCTAGCTCCTCCTGTTCTTCAAATTGGAGTAGTGTTAGAGTGCTTAATCTTTTGCTGGCATCAGAAACAGAGCACCAGTCTCTTTCAGCATTGTGCATTGCAGTTTCACAGTGAGAACTTTGTATGGTCCCTTGTCGCTTGAGCCACAGGATAATCAAAGCAGTACTGGAAGTTAGGACTGGAGCATGTAACAAATGATGAGCTATATGGTAAACAGAGTAACATGGGAAGAGGCGAGTTTGCACATGCATCATGAACAGTAGGAACAACAACAACAATTTATTTTCAGCACTAACCAGTTTACTGGTTACCACTCTCATATCTAGAACACTGACTCAATTAATCATGAAACTGGCCTTGTTTAAAGATTTAAATATGTAAGCAGATTCTGAATGTTAATAGGGTTATCACTTTACCAAAAGACCGCATGTTTTTCCAAAGATGGCAGAATGTTGGCTATCTAAAGATGAAAGCAAAATACAGACAGTTCTCTTGATATTTTAAATTTGCACCCCCTGTGAGTGCATGTTTTGATTTCTTTTGGGAATGTGTGGTTGTTCTTTGAATCAAGTGCTCATTTGTTGTTGCTCTAGTTCTGTCTTTGATTCGTTGATTCACTGTTGGTTCAGTGTTGCTGCCTCATTGAATTGTGTTGCAGACAGAGTAGTGGCATTGCTATCACAATTTTCTGCTTGCTGACAGTGTTTAAAGGACTATGGATATTATCCAGGAGAAGTGGAAGCATGTATTTAAGCATTCTGCTTGGATATAGTTATTTGGAACTTGACATTTTCCATCTTGCCTTTAATTGTGGAACTAGTGGGATATCTGAAGTACTGTCATTAAGGACTTTCTTATATTTTTAGTGGTAGAATATCTATTATTAAGCAGAAGCTGAACTCTATTTGAAATACTATGGTCTCTATTTGCCTTAAAATTTTTTTTTTATTATGTAACTGCGACGGTGGTGCTGCGGTAGCATTGTCGCCTCACAGTAAGATGTTGCTCCGTTCGATTCTCAGTTAGAGCGTCTTCTGTGTGGCGACATGTGTAAATGGGCGTTCTTTCATTGAAGGCTGTGCATCAGGCCTGGCAAGTTGGCATGTAAAAATCTGCTGCCAATCATTAGCTGACCGGAGTTTCGCTGTGGCGACTCCTAACCAGAAAAAGACGAAAGATTCAACAACAACCAGTTTATATTTTTGGTATTTTTCCCAGATCTACATACGTGTTTATTTTTTATACCTGTTGGTATTGCTTTTAGAGTGCTTACATTTTAAATAACAATACACATATTTGGTAATGCTCACTTTTTTGAATTGTTCATCTATTGTTTATCCATTGCTTTACTTATACAAAGTGCTTAGAATTTAAGCAGTATTATAAATTGAGTTGAATTTGCTAGGTTTACAGTTCTGTTTTCTCATTTTCAGTGATGCTTAAGTCATCAATGGCCTGCACATATATTTGGCATAATCTAGCATTATTATTATTATTATTATTATTATTATTATTATTATTATTATTATTAGGATATTAAATATTGTTATCTGTGCTGTCATGACTGGATGAAGTTTTGTAAATACTTGTAAATAATTGTAAATTACCTTGTGTGATATATGCCAGCATGCTTAGCTATAATTTTGTAAATAAGTTTATGTTTTTTGATTATTACTTTGATTTATGTAAGCTTTTTGAATCAAACAGTGTTCTTCTGGGTGACTAAATGTACATGTGTTTTGAAAAGAGTTCTGAATGTAGGTTATGCCAGTCAGCTGACTTAGATGTGATGTCATTGTGTGCCAGAGCTGAAAGGAATAGAATCTTCACAGCAGTAGTTTTGTTTACTTTTTAAAGTCTGATATGAGAGAGTAGAAATCTCATAACAGATTTCTGTGACTTTTAAAAAAAATCTGCTATAAAAGCAGATTCTGAGTCAGTTAAAGCAGAAGTTGTTGTAGTTGCTCAGTCAATGTTCAGTTGTCAGTTCTTGTTTTCCAGATCAGTAGTTATTGCTCAGTTTGTTTTTCAGAGCTGTTCAGTAATAACAGTAGGAGTTGCTATTCCAGTCATTGAGGACCAGACAACAGTCTGAAGAGTGGGCATACATTCTTATCTTGCCTGACAGAAGTAAGAGTATCATCTTGCCTTGCTGAGTTATTTAGATTTGACAGGATCAGTTAATTTTTAGATAGTTAGAGAACTATAGTTAGATGGTTGGAATGTTTCTATAATTTGTGTGAAATCTATCTTACAGTGTTATTTTCATAATTCCTGTGTATGAACCTCTGTGGTTTATTAGAATCAGTTATTCAGTGTGTACATGCAGAGCTGGCCTTTGGTCAATTGGTGCCCTATGCAAAGGGGCTCTAAAGGGCTCCACAGCACCCCCCCTCCCCCACACACCACCTGGTGCTCCTATCTTAGTCAACCTACACCATCTAGATTACTTTTTTCTTCATTTTTCTCACAGGTTGTCTTACTCTTCAGTTGTTCCTGTTTTCAGTCAATATATTTTAAAGAAACCATTTATTTACTACAAAAATAAACAAATAAATACTGGAAGATTACCCCTGTTAGATCAGTATCCTAGGCAGCCACCTAGTTGGCCTGTGCCTAAGACCGGCTATGTATACATGTTTTAAATTATTTTATTTATTATTAAATATTTTACTACCTTTTTGTGGCTGGTCATTTAGAAAGTACTTTTAGTAACTTGAGAGTGTTCATGCTTGTTGTGATAACACCAGGGCAACTCCAAAAAAACTTACTGCTTGGATTACATGCTACCATTTTTATCAATATTTATTTTACCCAATATAATTGAACACCCCTTTTGAAGGATATTGTGGTATTTGACATGTGGCAGCCATTACCTTGTAATTTGGGAAGGAGGACATAGCAGGTAAATCTGTGCCAGTCTTTCCCAAGAGTGTTTGTATGTGTGAATATCGAATATTTAAGAGTGAGTGTGTCAAATACCTAGAACTGGGACACAGTGCTCTCCAGTGTTTAGTGTGAAGAATCATTTGGTGACCTGGAGTGAAGCATATATTTCAGTCACAGGTCTGTATCCTGTTTGTGGTGTACTCATAGGGGAAATTGTGTATTTCTGTCCATGCTTTCAGTGGCACCGCCTTGCCAGAGACAGTGGTGAGCACTGAGGCACCTTAGTTACTGCCCTGGGTTTAAGTGGGGTCGTCACAATTAATTTAGCAAATGTGATTCTAAAAGGAAACACTTGCCAGACATAATCACTACTACCTAGGTGGAATGTCTCAAATAATCTATAGTATGGTTCCAAACCAAGCCTGCATTTCCTTAATTACTGGGTAACACAGTTCCAATGCAGGGCAGTTCTTTTGCTTGTTAGTATTAGTTGCCTCCATGCATTATTTTAAAATTAATCAAATAGCTGGTTGCCTGGAAATGCTGCTCTGCACACTGAACTGAAGTATAAAATATGTATCTGGACAGTAGAGACATTTGGTGATCTGTGCATTTTTCATTAAGCAAATTTGCCCATTGCAGAGATATCATTCATTGGATGCACTCCTCACCCACAGTACTGATGACACAAAGTCCTCCATTCTTCATCTGTCAGTTGTGGAAATAGAACAAAAGCCCACACCATGGACTGCTATGATGAAACGTTTGAAACAACTCTAGTAAGTGGGCAGACTAATAACATTTTTTCAGTCTGTATGACCTTGGGTTGCGCACACATGCACGCGCGCGTGTGTGTGTGTGTGTGTGTGTGTGTGTGTGTGTGTGTGTGTGTGTGTGTGTGTGTGTGTGTGTGTGTGTGTGTGTGTGTGTGTGTGTGTGTGTGTGTGTGTGTGTATGTGTTATGGGGGGTCATAAGGTGAAAACAGCCTGGAGTGCAGGATACACTTAATCCACCACTGACTCCCACCACTATTTTTCAGTTAGTTTATACCCTTTTAAAGGTTTAATGCTTTACAGTTCAGACAAGGAGTCTGTTCCATTTGCTCATTATCCTTTTCATAAATAAGCTAAAGCTCTTTTGGACCACATGGCCTCTCTTCCCCATGGTCAGTTTTGTTCATGTCAGTTATCTGATTTTCCTCTTTAATGACTTTGTTGACAAAGACTGTATCCTTCTTTCAATTTTTGTTCCTGGGCTGGTGGACAGCAACCCTACCTCTCCTGCTATGACTTTGCAATCCCCCCTTTTACCATCCAAGTAGCCTTTGTCAGCTCACAATTGCTGTCTTAGATGCCCTTTCTTCATATTGTGCATAAAATGGGGCATATTGCAGCAGATGTCTTATATGTGGAGTTCACATGATTGAGATGCTTTCAAAGCTGTAATGCCACTATGAGTACTCAACAAAACTTTTGCAACCCTCCCAAGGACTCCATATTTGATACCTTTCCCTACACAGGTAAATGTTTAAATGCTAAATGTTTCCCAAATGGGCATCATTAAACTATTCTTGTTCTCTGAAATTCCATCCTAGAGTAGAAAACTATTATTTTATATATAAAGAAGGTTTCTTTACATAAAGCTACTGGCGAGACCTCAAAGGTTTCTAACAATGAAGATCAAGGGACTTCAGCATGTGCCTTACACAGACCAGCTAACATCCCTGTCAATGTACTACATGTCATATAGACTTCTTAGGGGAGACTAATGCCTGGTCTACAGCGCAATCCAAGACCCAAACTTAATTAACTTGCTGCATACAGGTAAATCAAATGGGGCTAGAGCTACCCAGTCCAGGGACCTAAATATGGCCACAACATAAATCAGGCATTCTGAAGGGACAGATTTATTTCCCAGTGACCGCTGCATCTTTGGAACAGGCTAACAACTGATGTGAAAGAGAGCATCTCTATGACACTGTTCAAGAGGAACCTGGACGAGTTGATGATGCACCGTAAATTCTTACCAGGGATAGCACCCACAACCCTCCTGGACATGGACAGTAATCACTAAATGCAATCTTGGGTATTGACTAGCATTTTCATGGTATTACACTGGGATGAAATGGATAGACCTTAAAATGACCTCCAGGTCAATAGCCTAGTAATCTGCTATGATCCTATGAGCCTATGATCATTTGGAAAGCAGAGAGAGTTTTGAATCATACAGTAATATTTCTCAGTTATATCACTCACATAAATAAAATGCCATGTTTATAGCCTGAAATTCTTTTGTCAAATTCATTGACTGTCTGAACAAAATGATCTATACTTTACTGTAATTAGCTTTTGGTGTGCTGCAAGCCTTCTACCACTCAGTTTTAATTTTCATAAAAAAGACATATCGGGATTTTTTTTGTCTGTCTACAAAGTTCATTTCCAATACTTTTTATGAAAAAAAATGAAATCCTTTATTAAATTCACTTTTTTCAGTGCAAGTAACTCTTAAATAACTCTGATTTCACTTAACTAGAAATTAAATTGTACTTATAAAGTAGAATATTAATTCTTTATAATTAAATTTTGAGAGATGAGAAATTTTGCAGTTTTATTCTTAGCCTGTTTTGTGTGTGTGCATGTGTGTGTGTATGTGTGTGTGTGTGCGCATGTGTGCACGTGCGTGATTTTATCACACACACACACACACACACACACACACACACACACACACACACACACACACACACATGCGCACACAATCTATATTTGTCTCACAAATTATTAAGGTACATAGAAATACAGAATGCTTGTGTAGCTATCTATAAGTAATCACACCACATAGAATGTGCTAAATTCACCACTGCTTGTAGAAGGAGGTCGCTTGTCCCACAGTATAGTTGATGTTTCTATAGGGTCAGAGCTGATAAACAAGGAAGAAAATAAATATGCAAATCAATCTTGAACAAGAAGAATGCAGCTGCAGGCTACCTAAGAATGCCAAGGAGGAATCGTTGTGAATGGATGCTGCACAGGATTGTAAATCCTTGTGAATACTTGATGTTGAGGATTTTCAGGTGGACTTAACTGCATCCATCGGCAATTAAAAAATGCAGAATTCTCTGCTCTTGGTTTCCCAACCTAGGAGACAGGGCAGTTAATATATTCTTTGTTCTGTAGGTTAATGTTTATTTAATGCATTTCAGTCACTTTTCTCATTCCAAGAAAGTTTGTAAAAGCAAGAAGAAAGGCTGGATGGCAAAGCTTATTTTGATAACTTCTTATTGGCCAAAAACAGAATTGGTTTTAATGAGCTAGGAGGCCCCTTTCATCCTTTTATCCCATCATAACCTGCTAATCCACCAAGAGGAATCCTTCATTCCTGAGCACCTGAAGAATGTTAAGCTCAAAGCATAAAGGATTTCAGGAGCATTCCTCAAAGAGTTTTGTTCTTTTTAGAGGCTGCCCACACTTTACTTGAAGCCATGAAACCTAATACTAGAAAGCCAAATGGAAAATATTTTCATCTGCTTCATCATTCCTTATGGTGCTGAAATATCTGTCTGATCTGTGTAATGAAGGATTGCATTTGCATCTGTCGAGATAGTCCTCAATGCCATTTTATATTACACTCTTCTAAACTCTTCAGTTTCTGCCAGTTCTCCATTTAAGTTCTTCTTAAAGGCTGCTCTTCATTTGCAACTTCCAAGGAGACCAAGTTGTCCTCCATGGGAAATCAATTTTATTCATTCCTAGAGTAGTGTCAAAGTTTTTGTTGAATGAGCCATTCAGCTGCAACCTGTCAGACAAAGAAGAGATGATTTTCTCTCTGTGTTCCCAGGTAGTTAAAATATTATATTAACAATATAAAGTAAATCATGCTTTCTGGTTACTTTTTGTTTTCTTTACACCAGAAATAAAGGACAGACCAGTGTATAAATAATACTGACTGTCTGGCTACCTGCCACACCTTTGTTATGATTATTATGGGAAGACCCCTTTGAGCCAGGTCTAGGCTCATTCCGCCAGAAGAGCAACTGCACTCATCTGCAAGAATGTTTCAGCTCAAAGCAGTGTGAGGCAACACCTTAACTTTTATCTGTACCCTTCTCAAACATTACAAATTGCACAGTCATCTTAAAGCTAGAACTGGGTTTGATGATGCAGGGCGCAGGACATGCAGTAGCCTTCTACCCATGTCAGTGGACAGGATTGTTTGTTCGCTACTTTTACATTTTTTGTCACATAGTGAGTAGGCTGCAGCATTCAACATAATGCAGTAAAGTGAAGTTACTTACCATAATAACATGTTTGAGCACTAAGACTACTGCATCTGGAGGAAATTCTCTTCTTTATCTTGTCAAGGACGTGTGCATGTTTAATTTTTGCCATTGGAAGCCTACATTTTAATTAGTGACTGTCTAGTTTATTTGTCAAGCATTATTATTATTATTATTATTATTATTATTATTATTATTATTATTATTATCATTATCATCATCATCATCATTATAATGATAATAATAATAGCTAGCCTTAGCATGTGTATGCTGTGTGAAGGGAGCACTGAGAGTGGTTAGTGTAATTATTAGGGAACAGTAAGCGTTGCAGAGTTTTTCTTCTAGGACCAACCTCACCACCTCTTCTGACACAGTTAAATGTCTAGAATGAAATCCATATTAAGATAAATTCACCAAGACATATAACCAGCTTGTAGCAATAATTTGCTGATTATAATAAAAATATCAGTTGATTAAAACATTGCAAAAACTGTTCAAAGCAAATCTGAAATGGCTACCTAAAAAGAAGAACTTAGATGTAAAGAAAAACAGTAAATTCTCATATTACATGTCACATTTTGGAATATCCTTCAATCATATTTCACATTTAGACAGAAGAATGATGTGATAATCTATTCTGTGTATCCCATGAATGACAGCTCCATAAATTTATTTTTACTTTTAAGCACGCTTTCCATTATCTCATACTGTAAGACTTAGTCATGTTTCATCACACAGCAGGTCTCCATTCATTACAGACTTTGTAGTAAAGCAAAGTCAAAAGACAGTTGTGCTTTGCCTCATGTTTCCAACTCTTCTCCTAGTTAAGCAATGTTCCATTATAAACTACAAAGCAGAGTTGAGCTTTCTTATCTAGACCAGCGATTTAGAGTTGTAACATAACGTCCGAGACAATTCTCATGGAACACAAATACGTCTTCTGCCCTAGCTTGCTCAGAAGCAATGTCTAAGATAAAGAAAGCTTTTCTGACAGTTGTGATTTCGCACTATCCCCATAACAAAGAATACTTGTTGGTGGCCTCCTGCTCAAAAAATGTAGCTGATAAAATGTACTGTTCATTTTACAGCTGATGTTCCTTGACCTTCTTGGCACAGGAATGTACCCAGTGCCATTATGGATGTGTACAAGTGCCCTTATTGTTATGCTAGAAGCCTGATGTTCACCTGCATAAGATAACAAACACAGGTATAACTGAAGGTTTGCAACATTTAACTGATTATTAGAAAAGGTTTGGTTAAAAACTGCTTTATGAAATTTCTTATGAAGTTCACAAGTCTCTTACTACAAGTTATCTTTAACCTTCTTCAGTATAAGAAGTCAGTTACTAGCATTTTCAGTAGTAAGTGAAAGAAAAAGCATACACATGAAAATATTTTGTTCCTCTGAAGTTAATCCAGTATTTACTTCAGTGTCCATAATGCCATGGTCTTTTATAGCCTTGAAATGGTTAACTTTGATCTGTATGTTAACAAGTCACTACCTTGTTCATGCAAGTCCTACCAGTTGGCCAAAAATACTCAACATTTCAGCAAATAAAATAACAGTCTTCAAATGGTCATGTTACTGAACTTCCTCCAAAGAAACTTACAAACACTCAATATAATAAACAGTATAGAACCTATTGCAGTTTGAGAAAGGAAACAGTTTTTTCAAATAAACTTGCATCATCCAGAATGTTCCGGCACTGGTTTGAGTCTTGATACATATGCTTAATATAAGCAACAGAGAAGATGAAAAAAAAATCTAAGGATCTATGGGCACTGGTTTTCTTAATAATATAGTCCTGTTTTATTGCATTCCCCACCATGCAGATGCTCAAAATGTTCACTTCCAGAATAGTCACCATGAATAATTCATAGTTTGATAGTACTTGATTTTTATTAAAACTCACCTTACTTCTCTGATGTTACACATGCCCCATATCCTTTGCCGTGCTTATAGCATTGGGTAAAAACATAGCAATTCAGTCATTCCCTTAATACTAAGATCATAAAAATGTCTACCTGGAAGTATCATAAAAAAGTGACTTTGGTTGTTATGTTTATGTAACCAAATCAACACTTTCTAGCTCCTTGGTGTAATGTAGTTTCACCTTATGTTTTTTTTTAGATTATGCCACAGCAGTGAGTTTTATTCTGTAAGGTTTAATTCCTTTCGCCTACTTTGTAATTTTTGCAAGACAGTGCTCCTTTGTTATTTCTGCCCTAGTGGGTTTACCCAGTTAGCAAAATAATATATTCAAAAAAAAAAAGCTATGCTCTGTTTTTATGAAGTCACTCTGCTGAACTCATTAATTGAATAGGTATTGTCTAAGAGAAAACAGCTGCCTGTTCCAAGCAGACTTGCTCTTTCAAAATATGGCAGTGTTCTTTTTCTTACTTTGTTCCATTTGCTGATATTTTTTGCGCTTTCTGTGTGAGAAACATTACTTGCAAGCACTACACTTCACAGATTCCAAAAAACAAAACAAAAAACAAACACATTTCATAAAACCGTAGTGTGTATATATACGGAGGCAGACTGCAATACATACTGGTAAGACTGAAGTAGCATGTGTCTGTATAATATACACAGGCTCTGCATAAATATCAGGGATACTGGCTGACCAACAAGCAAACTGTCTGCTATAATCAAGCTTTTATTATGTTAACAATCCCACTGGTTTTGTTGCAGACATTTATGAAAGTTCTTCCAAGCAGAATGTGAGAGGTGGTCCTTTTACCATTGTAAGGGTTACCACTTTTGCCATAGAAAGCTTGTCATAAGGATACATTGCGCGTGCGCACACACACACACACACACACACACACACACACACACACACACACACACACAGAGACACACGCACACACAAACATACAGACACACACACACGCGCGCACACGCACAGACACACACACACACATGCACAGACACACACATACACACACACACACACACACACACACACACACACATGTACACACAAACTGAAACTCTGCTCGTGCAGTCAAATATACCCAGTACCCACAAAAACACACCTGCACATGTTCGCACACACACATTTTTGATAGAGAAGGAGACTTAGTCTTTCTAATCTGTCAGTTGTGAACAGGTATGCCTGCACAGTTGTCTGCCTCAAATTCTTCTCTTCTCATTTATCCCATGCCCTCTTCCCTATAGAAAGTACATTACACCCCACATCTCATACAGAAAATTGTTCCCTGTGTCAGTTACCCTTAATGTGAATCAGAACTGGCTAAAGTCTAAGTTAAGGCATTATAATAGGTGCTATCTATTATCTCATCCCCTTTAATTTTTTCTAAACTACATATGAATTTAAAAAAAATCTTTATCACTATATCTACATCTATACATGTATATAGATATAGATATAGGTATAGATATATAACGGGAACCATTCATTTACTCAGTTACCATTAAAGTTGACATCTGTTTAGTCAGCATACATTTGTCTACTAAACAGAAGGTCAACAGGTGTGCTGTAGGTATAAGAAGATCTTATTTTCCCTGCTGCACAATGAGAGAGCCTTGCAACACTCAATTCCTGAAAGACCATCTCTGTTCTGCAGGTGAAAATGAGGAGATAAATGTTTGTGCACTTCATACAGCTGCACATACTATGGACACTGTATGATATGCAAGATGCAGAGTAACAACAGCATGGCCAGACAGCAATATGGACTTTTTAGTTACTGTGCCTTCATTGCATATTACTGCCCACACCAGGAATGGGCAGACATAAGCATTGTAGTACCAACTATGGTTGATAATGTTTCATGTTATAGCTGCGATTCAGAGACAACTGCTCTAAATCACCTCATTAGAATAATTTTTGCACTACAATAAAAACTGAGTCACAATATTGTGGGGGAAAAATGTTACAGCAAGCAACTGAATGCATCAGATTATAGTGGACAGCAGAGTGTACCATCATATCGACAAACTAACAGCAGACTGGTAATGGACCTCAGGACTGCAGAAACCACTCAAAGGTGTATGGTGGCAACAGGGACATTAAATAGAGGAATTTTTGTTGTAAAACAGCAAAAGGCATAACAGGGGACAAACATGCCATTGAAGGGCTCAACCTGGCAGAGTTGCAGTCACACTGGAGGAGACTCACCCTTACAGGTACATAGAACATGTTCAGGCCAAGTTACCATCCTACTCCACAGAGTTAAAACCAGTATAATGTGCCCACAGTCAGCATGCAACACAGAGTATGAGGGCTTTGCCACACTGGGCACAGACTATGCTTTCAGCATAGGTGTGATAGTTTACATTGTTACCATGTTCATTGATGTAACACTATGATACAGTGACAAAATGGTGATACCATAGTAGCACACAAGACTGTGGCCATCAAAATGGTAATAGAGACAGTACGGAGACAACTGTCAACTTACATGGACAGCCAGGTATATACACACTGATCTATATATGTGACTCATAGGTGCATACATTTTGTCAGGGTACTAAAAGAACAGCAGTGGCTGAAGAACTTGATTGTGGCAGAGATGGATGTGCTACTACATGCCCTGTAGACACATGGTATGTATATCTGTGAGAAGGGGTAAAGCACCTGAGGCATTCTGGCACCAGATGTGGCCTAAAATGGTGCAAGACAACAATACAGTCAGCGGTCAGATTAAGAAAATAATTCAGGTACATCACAGAATCACTGATATGTTACTGAATACCAAGAGCAAGGCCCAGAACCTTTTGAGATAGGTGGACTACCAGGTGCCTTGAATTTGGGAGTGGGTCTGGAGATGAGTGTCCAGATGTGCTCAGGGAATGAACCAAGATAGTAGCAACATGTTACAGTACTGAAGGGCCCTGAGTCACAGCTGTGAATTGCTTACTAAAAAACACATATGTATCTGTCTTTCTGAGGCATTGGGGCTGCAACAACAGAAACTTGCACCAAAGAGTATGTATGCACCCATATGCTATGTACAAAAGTGGACTTGCATGTAGCAGTCTGTGTGACACATTGTGGTGGCAGTCACAAATATCATGCAGCATTGTTACAGGTGTATTATCTATATGCAGTCACAACTTCCACTTGTAGATTATCTACCATAACAGAAAAACTCCATCCCATCACTAGAGGATATAATGTTTGACTAGCTCCCAACCTGTGTCAACTGCATCCAGAGCCAAGACCCTTATATCTTGATAGAGCTAGTTTCCCTTATCACTGTTCACCACACAATTTGTGCAAATGATGATTACTGTAACCTGCCCACCCCTCCTTCCCTTGATTGTATGGTAATTATAGCATAATTATGCTGATATATTCTGACCTTTAAACTTTTTCCTGTTTTGCTGATGTAAAACACCACACATGATAGGCAAGTAGCCACATATACCACTCCTCTAGTGTGACAATCATATGTCCCTTAAACCCTTATTACTCTGCGATAATTGAGAAAAAGAGACAGGATTATAACAATGTGTTGGCTAACATGCTTAATGAGTGTGTCAACTTCAATAAATTATTTTTTTTTTGCATATTAGAAAAAAAATAACCACTGTTCTAGGGGAGGCAACTAGTCAGCTTTTTTAGAATGTAGAGAGATGCTTTGGAAGGTTTTGTTAAACTCCACACAATTACTTCGTATTAACGACAGAATTTCCTTGACTAGTTTATTAAATCTTAGGGCTAGCAAACTTTGAGTATATGATATACATATTTTTATTGGGTTTTAATTTTAAAAGAATAAATGTTTGATTACTGTTATTATCAGCATGAATTGTTTTTTTTTTTTACTCGCTATTTATTTATTTATTTATTTATTTATTTATATTTGTTGACCGGGAGTGTCTGACTGGAGGTAGGTCCATTTTCAGCAGAGGCCCGGGGAGAAAAGCTCCACAGTTAAAATAAACAGACAGTAGTTACATTGGATTATATAGCGATTAACAATTTACATAGCAATTACTTACAACATATTTACAGATGAAGAATATAGTACATCAGTAGTAGACAATTAGAATCTTTATCTGTGAAGTACATAACAGACATTAACACATGTTAAAAAAAGAAGTTCCTGCTGTATAATAAGTACTAGGCTTCTGAGCTTGCTATAATCAAGGTAGTTAGTGGAGTGGAAAGAAAGGTAGTGGTTGGATGGGGTGGGTGATATTAGAGTGGGAGTTGCAAGGGCATAGCCAGCATGTTTTTAGGTGTGCTTTTAGTAAAGTTTTGAAGTGGGTGCATGATGGTATGGAGATAATTGTGGGTGGGGGGAGTTCCATAATTTGGCTATGGTGCAAGAGAATAGTGCTTCACCAGCAACAATATTGCAACATGTTACTTTAGTATTGATGAATTGGTATATTCTATTTTGTTGTACTTGGTTCTTTAAGAACTGTTTTTACATTAATAAACAATTCAAAGCACTTATTCTCATAATCCTGGACTTTTCTTGGTGTTTTCTGACTTGTGTGGTACTTTTTGGATTTTTAGTAACTTACTTCTTTAAGATGTTTCACTTATATCTGGTCTTACCATCAGACACAGAATGATATTTCTCAAGAACACCTTTAATTCGTTTATGATGCCCACATAGTTGAACTTCGTTAAAGAAATGACAGAAAACCCTATCTGAAAAACATCCTCATGTAAGTCATTTATTACAAAGTCATAGAAGGTGCATATATGAAATATGTTGCCACTAATACTAGGCTCGGGTTTTCGTCTATGCCAGCCTCTGGTATCTGTTGTTCCTCATCCAGTTGTTTCTGCACCTCTTCCCAGGGACAAATCTGTTGTAATTATTGTATTGACCTCTGTTTGTAGCCTGATTAGTCATCCCCTCAGATTTCTATAGGGGTAGCTCAGATAAAATAATGGTCAGTTTCATGACTGTTTACATCACATTGTTCCTGTTCTGCATGTTTGCTGATACATCTTCTGATATTAGACCTGGCCCATAATATATATTCTTATTATCATAATCATTGCTGTCTCTATTCAATTTCTTTTACTTTTGGACCCTTAACACATTAACATGTTTGGGCATTTTGTCAAAGACAGCCCTGTAATCACCCTTCATACTTTCAAGCAGTAAACCTCTCTTAATTTTCACACAGGATCAAAGGAGCTTGCTAGGCTAACAGCCGCAGGGCCCTTACAAGCTTAGCCAAGTTCAACCCGAGTTCCCAAGGGTGTCTGGTTCAAGCTGTGATGCCCGTTCCCTGGCCCAGCAATCAAGGAGCCTCAATCCTCACCACTAACACCAGTGAGGGGCATCTCATATAGGAGGAAAGGATAACAAATACACACAGTAAAGTGCAATTTCCCTTAAGAGCACACAGAGATCATAGTCAGTCCGGGGCTGGTCGCTCCCTTGCTTTCCAGGTCCCCAGTAAGACTCCTCAATGGCACAGCTATAGTGTCCAGATCTCAGCCTAGTGGGTGAGCTAAAACCTCCAACACCCTCTCTTTCCAACCAGTGCTTCGTGTCCCTGCCCAAGTAGCTGACACACACACACACACACACACACACACACACACACACACACACACACACACACACACACACACACACACTTTGAGAAGAGTTTATACAACCACACAGACACACCTGGTGAAGGCTGGCACAGGTTCTTCAGCTGTGCCCCTTTTTCCAGACTATACAGTAGTACCAGCTGCCACCACCCACTAATATTTATCAGCTAGACAAAGGCCTTTAAAAGGGTGTCCAATTATTACTGTGCAATATTATTATCCAACTGGTAGTACAGCCCAGGGCTAAAGCTATTGGAGTGGCTTTGTACAATTTTACCAAAGGCATGCAAGTACTCTAAAGAGCTTAAATTATCTCTACAAAAACAGCCACAGTTGAAAGGGTTTAAAATATTTAATAACAAATAGTCAAAACACAAGACAATGCGTTTACTACACAGTGCTAGTCAAGAGTTCAGAGATCACAGAGAAATACTTAAAATAATTCAGTAGTACAGTTCTGACATCACAGAAAAACACTTAGTCTAATCTTTCTAGTGTGTAACTATTTCTAAGAGAAAACACAAGTCTAAGATAAACTTAGATATAGAACAAGACAGTGCTGCTGAGTTGGATGGTGAAGACAAAAAATGCTTAATGCTCTCTGATTCTCTTTTTTTTAAATCACATTCCTGGTTCACATTACATCATTCTTCACACTTCCCTAACAGAAACTACATTTACATTCTTCACATCTGGGCAGAAACCAGAGCAATTAAGGACATTTATGCATACAAATTCTGGCCATTAACTCTGGTCTTAAAACAATAGGCAGGATGCCTCACTCTAGACTTACTGGCTCTGAATTTTAACATCAAAGGGTCACAACATGCTTTACTTGGTCAGGAGAGTGCACTGTTGTTACATTTTTTTCAGTTCTACATGTAACACTTGCCATTTAAGACAACAAGCCCGTGGTTTACATTAATATTTACAGATGATAGAAGTATCTCCAAAATTCTATCTGGCTAGGCTGCCAGCCTTAACCTATCTTCACTCAATATTCTCACAAGCAGACACTAAAATCAGTACCTTTTGCCCCTGTCCAAGAGGGACACAGGTGGAACCCCTGGGCTGAATTTCCAGTTACCATCCAATCATCCAAATTGAGCTCAAATAGGGCTAACATGAAGCACTGTAATGTCACTTGTCATCTTTTCCAATGCTATTTTAATGTGTTTATTCAATAACAACAGAAACAACTTGTCACATTTTTGAAAAAACTCAGCAAGTTCCCAAAAAAAGACAGAATCTTGCACAATGCCACTGCGTAACTTATGAAATTACAACACTTTCAGCATCATGTCTTGCTTGATGCTAGCAAGAAAAAGTACATTGTCAACCTGCAAATTCTTGAGCCTGACAAATTTCTTATCCAGTGTCTCTATTTGCTGCTTTATAGGTTCATAGGTTCATAGGTTCATACTAGGCTATCTGCCCTAGGGCATTTTGGGTGTTAGTATACTGTGCCTGAACAGACACACAGGAATGAATGGGTGGACCTCATCCATCTCATCCTCTTCCTCATCAAGAAGAGAAAAGAGAGTCAATGTGAGACTCTGCCTAACCTGGGGACTGGGATTTTAGAGTGAAGGAGCCTCTGGGTTATGAATCTGTCCCTCAGCATGTCCTGTTATTTCAGTGCTGAGGTTCAAGTCTCTCAGTAGCGTAGAGCTCGATGGGATTTGGATTTTCTGAGATGTTCTTTTAAAATCACTGTTAGTAATATCTTACTGCTGTATTCTTCTTGTGTTACCAAAATAATCTATTTAACTTAAAGTACTCTGACCATGTATTTCTATTGGGGAAGGGGTATTCAGAAAGAAAAAGCACAGTAAATATTATGAAATAGCATGATGAATGCTGACAAGAGGTGATTCAGAGAAATGTGTAGAAGGACTACACTGCTGGAGAAATAGCATGGTATGCATCATAGTCTAATGATGGCATAATGGCATCTAAATGAATATAAACATGCTAATAACATCTATTCTGTATGCAAGTAGTGAAACAAAACATGGATGTAAGATTTGAAAATATGTAAAATTAGCATAACAGGCTATAATGATCATATATTCTGAGCTCCAGGATTATATAGCGCACAGCAATTTTACTCACACTCTGATGCTAGCAACAACATTAGAAGGATAGTAATTTCCTTAACAGTCAGTATCTGTGTTGTAGCATGACATCTGTTTATTTTACTTATTTATTTGTTTAGCTTGATTAACAGGATAGTACATTGATCACAACAGACCATTTGCCAGCAAAACCCAGATGAAGAAATTAAAAAACAACAAAAAAATAGAACAGAACAAATTCAAAAAGAGAGTAATAACAGAAGGTAGATAATCCCATACACAATCAATACAATATGCAAATATTATTAATAGAGTAGAAAAGCAAACTATTTATTTTAATAGTTAATAATTTTAGTAGTACATATGAGATGGAAGCAGCAGGTGAGAACAAAGGGTCAAAGTAAGAGAGACGCAGGTGAGGTGGGAATTAAGTTATGTGTCCAGTGGAAAAGCACTTGCAGTTACATTTTGATGGAGGTGTCTTTTAAGTTAAGCTCTGGATATGGGAAAATATGATACTTCTTTTAGGTGATGGGGGAGGGATTGCTAGAATTTGGGTGCAAGAATGGAGGAGGAACGGTCAGTACAGCACAGTTTGGTTTGGGGTATCTGGAGTGAGGGAGTTAATTGGGGAAGGCTGTAGAGGTTGTATGGGATGGTTTTATTATGGAGTTTGGTTGCAGCAGGTGGGATGGCACTCAGACATAATTTAAAAGAAGAGTACCTATGAGTGTCTCAACTCTGTAGGAAAGTGGTAGCCATTTGGCTTTGGAGAGGGCGGTGTAGGATGAGAACTAGAAATGAATAGTCAGATTTTTTTTCCAGTGGACTGTAGAGTAGATACATTTCCACTCTCCATATTACAGATAGGTCCTCCAGTGTTGATATCACTGACATGTCATAGGTATTGTTGGCTATTACCATGTGAAGAGACACTAATCTGGCATTAGTAGTCCTGTGCTAACATCACATGGAATCAACGGGGAGTGTATGGAATGCAATTTCCAATGGACACAAACATGTGTGTAGCATCACAGGGGTCATGTTATGAATCTGATAGGTGTCTGCCATGTAAATCATACACCAGTTCCTTGATATGATGCTGTAACATTTGAAGGTACATGTTTGATTTTACCAATGAGCTAAATAAAGAAGCACCATTATGTGGGCATTCTTTGCTCCAATTTTCATGAGGATCTGAAGCCATTGATTCTACCCATATTGCAATGAAGACTTCCCCTTCTCCACGTGGAGTCCACTGTATTGTATGGAACATTTCTACTCCATCACCCACCTGGTTGTGTGCAATGCCCATGGTACTTTAGATTATGTGTCAGTGTGCTACCTCTACAGCTCCCATAATTACCACATCTGACACATATGTGACCTATTCCAGAGATTTAATCTGGATGAATTGGTAGGATGACATTGTGATGAAAGGAGGTACTGCCAGCACAGCTAAGTGGAATTTTGTAAATAATTATATGTCATTGGTGAATACTGAAATGATTTATGCAAGATACTTGTGTTACAAATGTATTTGAACTTCTTGCCCCAGTATCCCTTGCCCCAAACCAAGCCATTGCCCTCCCTGTCAGCATTCTAATTCCATCTCAGAATGCCAGGTCCCGCAGCTCTGGATGAAAGCCTTTATTATTCCTCTCCATAAAGAAGGCAAAAATAATGACATTCCAAACTTCCACCCTATTGCTATTATATCATCAGTCTCCAAGCTTCTTGAAAAATGTGTCCAGCAACAACTCTTACCCTATCTCATTAACAACCAGCTCATTACCTCTACACAGCATGGCCTTAGACCCGGTCATAGCACCTCCACTGCCCTCCTCTCCTTCCTAGAAACAATTAACAAAGCCCGTGATTCTGGCCACTTCTTGTCCACCCTTCTCCTCGACCACTCTAAGGCATTTGACACGATTTCCCACAACCTGCTTCTTAATAAAATCTCCAAACTAAACCTATCCCCTTCCTCCACCAAGTGGTTCTCCAGTTACCTCACAAATAGGCAGGAAGCAGTTAAATGGAAAAAAGTAATCTCACCATTCCTTAATACATCTACAGGTACCCCCAATGTTCCATTTTAGGGCCCTTGCTATTCAACATATTCATAAACTATTTCTACCAAGCCATTCCAGACTCCAGCCTCATACAATATGCCAATGATTCTACTATTATCTGCGCCTCCCCTTCTATCCCCACCGTAAACAAACTAACACAAAGTGCCTTTTCCTCCACTGAGCAGTGGAAACTAGACAACCCTCTGTCCCTTTATGCAACCAAAACCAAATGTATGTCATTCACCACCTCCAAAGCCACTTCCCTAGATAAACAATCATTCGTAATCACCAGCAAAAATAATGCTCCCCTAGAAATAGTCTCTGACACTAAATTATTAGGAATACTCATTGATGATCAACTAAAATTCAACAAACATCTGCAAGCAAATATAAAAAAAACCCATAAAAACTTGGTATACTTTACCGCCACAATCATTACATCTCTCCCTCCACCAGGCTTACACTAGCCAACACATATCTTATCCCATCCCTCTTATATGGTGCATCTATCCTCACCAACCTGTAATCTTCCCTCAAGACAAAACTCTCATCTTGTTACAACAAGATATCAAAATTCGCTGCAGGTCACAGAGCCTCTTCTCATCATTGTAATTCCCTTCACCAACTAAGGTGGCTAGAACTATCTAACTTCCTCACTTATACCCAACTCATCCAAGCACACAAACTCATTCACAACCCCTCTCTCTGCCCCTCCCTAGCCAATACCTTTGAAATGTTTGAACCAGAATGGCTCCTAAGATCCAATTCCCAAAAACTAATTAAATTGCATAAACCTAAAAGTCCAGCTGTGAATCATCCAATGTCCTTCTCTCTAGCACTCCTGTGGAATTCTCTACCACCCACCATCCGCACCACTAACAGTTTCTCCTTGTCTAAAGCCTTGCTGCACTCACACCTTACTTCAGAATGGAAGTGCTCTTGTTCCTATCTTACCTAACTCTTCTTACACTTCTCCCTAGTCACCTAAAATGGGTCTATATCAGAAGACCGAAGAAGCATTCTTTCGAATGCGTATTGGTCGAACTTAAAAGGCAGAAAATGGAAAACATTGAAGCGGCTGTTAAGCAAATTCTTTCCCTGGGAAAGAATTTGTTTGACCACTTCAGTACTTTGCCATTTTTGGCACTGTAGTGCGGTCTCGGAGTGGGTATATTTAAGTAGGGGGGTGGGGGGGTGCAGCTCCCCACTTAATGTAAAGTTTAAATTCATTTTTATTTATTTATTTTTTTTGTTGGAACAGCAATTTTTTTTTTTCCCTTGGAAAAAAATCGCTGTTCTGACACTTCGACATTGTAAGCTTTCGCTTACATAGGGTCGATCAATCACTTTTCACTTTTTTAAGCGTTCAGTGATTTAAGATAGACCATCCTAAAACTTACTTGTGACATTCATTGCCTCCTATGGTTCCACATCCCTAGTGAGGTATTTGACTAACAACTAAAATAGTTACCTACACTGTTATTTTTTCCAAAAAAATGCATTTTATTGCTGTAGTTACTTAATCTAATGCATTTTATAAATGTTAATCTTTTACTGTTACCATATTTACTCTGTATTCCAATGATGTAGTCTGAAATGTTTATGTGAAATGTGTACTATGTAGTTGTACTTTTCTGGAGCTTTTCTCCCCATGTCTCTTTTGAAAAGGGGCTCCTTTGTGGCCCAATGGACCATCCTGGCAAATAAACTGCAAACAAATAAAGAAGTACAGAAATGTATGTCATGTGTATATTAAACTGCTTTGTACAGATGTGTGTTGAAAAGGTATTTGTAAAGTGCTTTGTTTGAAATGTAACCACAGTGTGCCTACTGCAGAGAACAGAAATGTACATGCACTATTGTAACTGTTTAAATGGATCTGTTTTAATACAGGACACTGGAGGGTTAATCCCAGTCCAGCAAACTTTAGAAATATATCTAAAATTAAATCACTTTATAGGCTAGGCCATAAAGATGCTATCGCACAGGTGTCAAGGCAGCTAGAGACTCTAAGACTGTACTAGGAAACTTTCTGTATTGTCTTTGGGGTGAACCGATTGCCACTTAGGAAGAGTAGACGCATTTAGTTATTTTACAACCTACAGAAGCTCCACAGATCTAAGCAAAAAACACTTGTGTGTGTATTTTTATGGGCAGGTGCTAAATACTGCCAGTAGCCAGCAATGAGGGTTTTGCCTGGGAACTAAAAGTCAGATTTCAGAAATGATGTCATTCTGCAAGCTATCATAGCAGTAATATTTTAGATATTGTTTGCAGAATTCTCTTATTGAGACAGAACATTCTGTATTCTGTCATGGACCTAACAACAAGAAGAATCATTCACCACATCATCTACTTTGCTCTAGGAGGTAAGTTACTAGGGAATAGTATAATTCTCTTAGATTCAGTCAGGACTATAGTGAAGCTTAGTTTACATATTATTTTCTTTATTTGTTTCAGACTGTCCTTCAATGTTGTTTTAAATATTTCCTGTGATTTGAACTGTGATGTCACTGTTAATATATACTAAGTATTTTCTTGTTCTTTTATTATTTATTATTAATTATATATAAACCTTTCATTGTGGCTTATCTTTGTAGAGATATTTAAGTTTTGAGAGTACTTGCATATTTATTTGGTGACACTGTGTGGCCATTCTTAACAGCCTTGCTCTTGGTCAAACTACCGTTACTACTAATATTAATATTAATATTACACAGTAAGATTGGACACCCTCTGTTAAGGGCCTTACGGTAGCTTTACAAGGGGTTCTGGCGGCACTGTAACTATCTTATAGTCTGGACAAAAGGGGGTATAGCTAGGAAACTGTGCTAGCCTTTCTCAGGTGTGTGTGTGTGTGTGTGTGCACGTGTGTGTGTGTGTGCAAATCAAATCTCCAAGTGTGTGTGTGTGTGTGTGTGTGTGTGTGTGTGTGTGTGTGTGTGTGTGTGTGTGTGTGTGTATGTGTCAGCTGCTTGGGAAGGGATACGAAGCACTGGTTGGACAGAAAGAGTGCTGGAGGACTTGGCTTGGAACCCTGGCAAAGGACTTAACTCTATAGGTGTACCAGTGGGGAGTCTTATTGGGGATCTATAATGAGAGAGAGGAACCAGCCCCGGACTGACTATGGTCTCTGTGTGCTCTTAAGGGAAATTGCACTTGATGCAGAGAGCTGCATCTGGAAATACTGTGTGTGTACTTGTCATCTTCCCAGTGAACATCCCCCCCCCACAGGTGCAAGTGTTAAGAATTGAGGCTCCTTGTTTACTGGCCCAGAGTGGGATATCCACATCACATATTGGTTGGCAGTGGTGGGTTGTCACAGACATATTGAAATCCATTGAGTTCTTCATATGCTGGTCTTATGAATGCAGTCAGCAGGCCACATATAATAGTGTCCCTGTTGCATCTTGCAGGTGATGCAGGATACACCTTGGAGCCAGGCTGATAGCACCCATCCACAGCTCACAGACCATGGTAAATTTGATGTAGAACACTGCACTGTTACAGTTATGGATTATTATCAAACATGTATTCAGTGCTCTGAATGCTCACTTTTGCTTGTATGCATCTGGTTGTGCACTCCAGCATCTTCCAGAGATGTGGAGAGGTTTGTTCCATGCTACATAATATGCACTATAGCAATAGATACATTATATGACCACTGTAACACTACCAAGCAAATGTGTCAAGTAAGGAATGATCAGAGGAACTGACTGCATTCATAACCTTTATGAGGCAGAGGGGAGTACCATAGGTAATGGCATTTGCAAAGACTACCTTGTCTACAGCTTTGGGTCATGGCAAGTTCAACACAGAATAAAACTGATTCATGCCATACTCTTCCAGGCCAAGCAGTAAAGTATGTTGACTAGTTTATTAAATCTTAGAGCTGCCAAACTTTCAGTAATTAGTATAGGCTGTTTAGTTGCACT
The DNA here is from genome assembly GCF_019279795.1 of Protopterus annectens. Lineage (NCBI taxonomy): Eukaryota > Metazoa > Chordata > Ceratodontiformes > Protopteridae > Protopterus > Protopterus annectens. Next base: position 1,234,384,334 of record NC_056744.1, read on the forward strand.
CACTTCTTTAAGAATTGATTAGAGTTGTTTTACACTGGTTGTGATTAAATGTTGTTTTTTTAAAAGGGTTCTTGTAGTTATCTCTTTAAATCTGATGAAGTTCAGTATTAATAAAGGAACAAAAGTGCTTATTCTCATAATCCTGGACTTTCTTTGTGTTTTCTGACTTACGTATGGTTCTTTTTGGATTTTTATTGAGTTTTAATAGTAGTGGTAATTTTTAAAGATGCTAGTTACATCAGAAATCATTGGTGATCCCCCTTTACATTTGAATTTGGCCATTTTAGAAAGGATTTATATGAACTAAGCCGCTGTGGTACAGCGGTAGCATTGTCACCTCACAGCAAAAGGTTCTCCCGTTCGATTCTCGGCTGGAGTGCCTTCTGTGTGGAGTCTGCATGTCCTCCCCGTGGTTGAGTGGCATTCAAAAGACATGCGTCAATGGGCGTGCCTTCGTTGAAGGTTGGGCATTGGGCTGGCACCTCAAAAATCTACTGCCAAATCATTAGCGGACTGGAGTTCCGCTGTGGTGACCCCTAACCGGGAAAAGCCAAAAGAAAAACAAATAACAAACAGAAAGGATTTATATGAAAAGATATCCATCGTTTGGCTTTTGGGGAATCTGGTACATATGCATCGAATTTAACAGGAAGGGAGAGACAAGCCCTCAAGAAATTAACTACCAACAAAAATATCTGTGTCATAAAACAGGAAAAAGTTATGGGGGCACTCTAAGTATAAACAGTTTGAATTATGTATCTCATATGTTTTCCCTCATCATGAATGACGAAGTTTATCATGTTTCTTCAATGAACAAATAGAGCCTCTTTAGAGATCCCTCATAAAAACAATAAATGCTATGGACAGCAAGACCTATGGACACCACCTCCAAGCCATTTCCTTATATTCTGTTTCCAGTAGGCCTGCAATGCATCCTGTGATCCATCCCTAATGGACCTGCTGCACATCTGTAAAACAAATATCATCAGGAACACCCAATCTAGGGACCTAAATCATGCCTGCAACATAAATAGGACATGCATGAGGGACAGGTATGTGTCTCAGAATCTTACCCTACCTTGGAACAGGCTTCCCATCCATGTGAGGCAGAGTTCTTCACTGCACTTATTCAATTGAAACTAGAATCAGTGGATGTGGAACCATAAATATAACCCTAATCTGGCACCTATGTCTTTGTTACAGACATAAAGCTTGTAAATGCTCAGCCATAAATGCCCAAATAAATACACCCCAACAAAACGTTTGGTAAACAATACCTATCAAATTTTATTGGGAAGCATAGGTAGGCTTAAAAAAGGCCCCTTGGTTCATTAGTCTAGTATTCTGCTATGATACTGTGATACAAAGGAAGGAAAAGATTGCAAGAAGTTGTGTGAGCACTTTGTAGCTGCCTGTTGACTTACAGAGGCACATTGCTATATTGTGACATATGCTGCAGAGTGCTGCTTGGTGTGGCAGAACATAACACTAGAACTTAAGGTAGCAAAATCTGTGCCTAAGCACAAGTGGCTGCTGATGCCATTTTGGGGCTGTCAAATGCTAGTGATCAGCTGCAGCATATTATGGATACATTTTACATTGAGAAATGCTGTGATAGGTGTTAATGTCATTTGCCAGGAAGAGCTTGTGAAATACGTCAAGACGCATCAGCTTTCATGTCTGTAATACATCAACACTTAGTTGGCATTTCTGGTATTTTTACTTTTTTGCAGGGAATAGATAGATGAGATGCAGCTGTTTAAATTTCACACATCCAAAAATTCAACACTTTCCTTGTTGACAGATGTTATTATACATAGGTTGTTATGCCATAATTACATATTACATTTGGGCAAAATTCTCAGCAAAAAGATGTTTAGAGGCTTTTTTATATATTTTTTCCTATTAACTGATAATTGAAAATGATATTTTCTCTGTTCAAAAGAACAATTTTCCCTTTAAAATAGACATTGCTTTCAAACTTATGCATACTCATGTTTTACATGATGCTAAAACATTTTTTTTTAAATTAGATTTATTACACTTTTATTTTCATAAAGGCAGACTTTAGGTAAGAAGGGTTTAAGAAAGGGAAGAAGTTAATATCCATTAATGGAATGATACATGTACATAGAGTAACACACTGTTGAACTCAAGAAGCCTATGTAAAGAGTGCCTGTTGTTCAACAGCTTAACAAGATAATGTAAGATGTCCTAAGGAGGAAAAACATATGAAGTGTAAAGGTAATGCAGACTGTTTTTAGCACTTATTTTTACTGTAATCATGCTCTCATTATGTAAAGTCTGCTTTCTGATGCAAAAATTTTTTTTTTTTTACTTTAGTTACTTAACAGAATTTTGTTTAAGTACAGTAAACTTATGTTGGCATTTACTGAATGCTAAACAGCTTTCAAGGTACTTCCTGATTGTATGTCTTATGACCTTACCATCTGATGAGACAATCATTGACACAAGGAGTTTAAAGTATATAGGTGTTTTCTGTAGTCCATAAAAAAATCTTAACGCGTAAATGCAGCACAGTCAGTCAGTCAGTCGGTGAGTCATTCGATCTGTGAATCAGAGACAAAATAGCGATAAAAATGCCGTTTTATTCAAGTTAAAGCAAATTAGAAAAGGATATGATTATTTGTAAAGTGCTTAATACCTGGCATACAGTACAATAATACAGATGTAACATTAACAGGTTTCTACCATAGGATGATCACTTTTAGTAAAAAAAAAGGTATGTGTATGTGAATCATTTCCATGACAGCCTTACTCTAATGAGTGTTTGTGTTATACATTAAAATGAGTTATTGCAGGAATTAAAACTATAACAATATCCTGTGCATCTGTGAAAATAAAGATGCAGAGAAGATGGTGACACTGTGATGACAATGATAGTGATGCTGGGATGAAGATAAGATAAAAATGATGAAAATGTTTTGTATGTTGATATCTGTAGTCAGTATCGTTTTTCAACATGGAATAATGGATAACATGTTAATGTAATAACATGGAATTCTAGATTTAAATTGGAATTTCTTTATATAATCGTCTACAATATGTAATAAGACTTAAAAGTAATTCTGGTAAGAGAGAAAGAGAATTAGTTAAGTATAGGATTCTAAAAATATATCGTTCAAGGTTCTGGAGTTAAACTCCTAGCTGATCGACATATAATATTTTGCTTGTCAGCCTCTTAACATTGTAACATTCACATACATAAGAATAAACTGAATATAGGAGACTAGCCAGGTCAGAGTATAAAAATGTCTGCATATAAAGATGCATCAGAAGAAAATCCAAGCAGCGGATTCTGTGGTTTTATGATCTAAAAGACTAAACTAACCGAATATGTCAAATTAATGCCAAGTTATTTCATATACTTCACTCATAAGAAATGGCAATGTCAGCATCCCATGGGTTATACAGCACTGAACTTCATGCAGTTAAGTACATTTATACAGGTACATCTATTCATGCTTCTGAACTGCAGCCAGAGACATCCAGGGAGTTTACTATGCAAGTGGGGGAAATGGAAGTAACTCACCAGGCCTTTGTTAAAGTACAGAATAACTTTCACCTGATGTCCTTTATTGCACAGAAAGACAAGTATGTGGAAAACTAGGAAATCAAGATCTCGTCTTCTTGAACTACAGGAATTCACGTTTTATACCTTTTTCTCATTAAAAGTAACATTATTGTAAAAATCATAGAACATCCACCAGCTGATTAGAAATGTCCATTACAGCATTAATTTTGCTAAGTTCTCCTAACTGCTTGTTTATGACATTCCATTTTAGGCACAAGTTCCAAATTCCATGATAGAACTTTCAACTCAGTACAAATCTTACACCTTTCTAAAACATTTCTAATGCTGTATGCCCTTGCTAATATTAGACAGGAAGCAAATCAACAGATGCATACTGAAGGACACTCAAGATTACATTCTGGTGAGGGGGCGTGGCCAAGGATGAACACAGGATAGCAGCAGATTTCTTCAGCTCCACCAATTTCATTACACTGACAGGAATTAATTACTTAAAAAATTAATTTGTGAAGTAATTTTCTTTCTAAATATGTTTGTTTTATATAGTTCTTGAACTATATCTAAAAAAGAAAGGAAATCTTAACAATATTCCTGTCAGAAATCACTTTGGAAATTTTCCTGTCAGTTTATCAGTCTGAAATGAGTTCCAGTAAGACAAATTCTCAAGACTCCAGCATCAAGAAAGAACTTCAGTCTCTGATAATTATAATCCAGCAACTTACTGCTAAGATGGATAAAATGGATACTAAAATAGACACCTTCATAGAAAAAACTACAAAACAAATAGACTTGTTACATATAGACCTACAACAACAGAAGATCCAGATGACAGGCATAGAAGAAGCTGTGAATGACATGGAAAATAGAATACAAGAAGAGGAAATCAACATTGAGTTTCTGCTGAAACAAAATACACATTTACAAACAAAGCTGGATAACCTGGAAAATAGATCTAGGCGCAATAACATTAGGATTTTTGGACTGCCAGAAAATATTGAAGGTTACAATATTACTTCTTTTTTAACAACATGGCTCCCTAAAACTTTAGACTTACCAGAAGCATTCTCTTTTGGTATCGAAAGAGCACATAGATCAATAGCTAATACTAACTCTAACAAAAACTATCCTAGATCAGTTATAGTTAGATTTTTATCATCTTTTGATAAACAGATGGTTCTTAAATCTGCTTGGGCTAAAGCTCCTGTTAAGATTAATGAGACAACTGTGCGTTTTGACAATGACTATTCTTCCATGGTAATAGCTAAAAGAAAAGTTTTTCTGCCACTAATAAGGGAGCTTAAAAAAGCACAGTTTAAAACATACCTTCTGTTTCCTACCAAGCTTAAAATCTTCCTTCCTGATGGTCCTAAAATTTTTGATGACTTAGACTCTGCTTTACTGTTTATCAAAAAAAATAAGATTTTGGATAAAATAGAAGAAATGGAATGGGCTAGTCCTTTATTAAAGAGACTGGCAACTGAAACTTCGTGGAAGACTTCAGAGAAGAAGAAGAGACTAAAAAACAAATGATTTGTTCTAGGTTTTTTTCTCTCATCATTTTATTTCATTATTAATCTTTTCAAATATAGTTCCTGCATTTCCAGAAGCAACAAATATTTTGAAAAAGATTTAATCAAAATTATTCTCTGTGTGCAAAGAAATGTTTTGTTTCATAACTAGTCAAAATATCTGGAGATTTAATGGCAAGTTGTGATTCAACTTGTTTCTCTTTCTGAAAAGGAGAAGTAAGGTTAGTAATTTGATACATTTTTTTCTTTATCTTTTTATTTTTTCTTCTCCTTTTCTTCTTTTCTTTGTTTAAACAATGACATTCTATTTAGATTATGTAGTGGGTGAAGGGTGGGGGAAGGCAGGGAGAGAAGAGTAATGAAAATATGATTAATAGAATAATAACATATTTATTCCTTGTAAAAAGTTTGTATGTTCTTCAAATGCTATTCCTAATTATACTTTCTTGATTACACTGCTTAAGCATGTTTGTAAATAATCTGTCATACTTTAACTAATAATAATTAGAACTAAATAATAGTAAATAATATGTTTTTATTTTTAACTCTATTAATATAAACAGTAAGTAATATTTCATTGTATATACTTCTTATAGCTTTCTCTTACATTTTTTTTATTTCTGCCTTACACCCTTTTACTTTCTACTCACTTTTTCTTTTCTTTATTAATATATAGAAATGCTTTTGATCATATAGACACAGTAAATAATAAGATTTGCATAAAAATTGAGTTGGGACAAAAATATTGAGTTTTATTACTTATTAATAATTTTGGGCTTAATTTCACTTACATAGAGGCTGTAATAACCTGTAAAATACATTGTGAAGGTTTTGTCATGTTTAGATGCATTTACACTGCTAAATGAATGTTTGTCACTAGTTTTTAATAAGTTTCCTGCCAAAATGTTAAGAGAGACGATCTGGGATGTCGGCTGTCTCATGCACAGTGTCCATGAGCTACTTCAAAAGCTTCAACTCTCAGAATTCTCACAGAGAAGCTGAAAGCAGCTAGTCTCACCTTTGACCTAGATATCACACTGACACATCACAGATTCAGCAATGACACTCTACCAGGGAATAGAAATGATACAAATGCGACTATGTGAAGGAAAATGAACTCTTTAACATCTAAATGTGAGTTATTTTATATAATTACTTAAATATCTATGTTATATTTCATAAAATATGTCAGTTATAATGAGTTTAAATGATACAGTTTCTTGTAGAAAGTAAATGTCTTATTTTAGAAGGCATAGAAAATGAAACATTTATTCAAGTGTTTTTGAAAATCTACTTAACAGCAGCTTAATAATCTGTGTTAAAAACTTATGTTCCAAACATATACATTACTATAACTCATTTAATTCATCTGATTGACAAGCATAAATAATTTTATAACTCTATACTGGAAGAAATTGTCATGTGACATATTTTAAAGCAGTAGTATAGCATGGTTGTACAATCTGGTTACTAAAATGTGTTTGCTGTGCATTATTTTGTATAAAGCAGACAGATTTATTGTAGGGACAGCAAGTAAGATGGTGTTCAGTAAGGACACAACTCAGTGAGATCAGATATATATATATGTGTGTGTGTGTGTGTGTGTGTGTGTGTGTGTGTGTGTGTGTGTGTGTGTGTGTATGTGTGTGTGTGTGTATGCATGTGTATATATATATATGTATATATATATATATATATATGTGTATGTGTGTCTGTGTGTGTATGTATATATGTATATATATATATATATATATATATATATATATATATATATGTGTGTGTGTGTGTGTGTGTGTGTGTGTGTGTGTGTGTGTGTATATCTATATATATATATATATATATGTGTGTGTGTGTGTGTGTGTGTGTGTGTGTGTGTGTGTGTGTGTGTGTGTGTGTGTGTGTGTGTGTATGTATATATATATATATATATATATATATATATATATATATATATATATATATATATATATATATATAAGTTTTCTGAGAATCTGCATAACTATGCAGTATGATTTATAACAATTTCCATGAATATAATACTTTATTCTATTGATAATAATGAGTTTGAGTAAATGCTCATATACAAGCAATTCAAGGTTTTTTTTGGAAGCTGTTAATTGCATTTACATGACAGAAAATAGATGCATCTTAATATATGTAATGTCTGAATCATATTAGCCAAAGTTTTTGATTTAAATGAATGTTAGAACCTATTTTTCTCTCCTCTTGATTTCTAACATCAAGATTATTTGAATGCTATTTGAATACAAGTGTTTTATATTACATGGATGTATATAGTAGTATGAACAGTTTTTTAAAAAAAAATAAATAAATAAAGGTTTATTTTAGTTTATATGATGCTGTTTTACCAAATGTGTAGTCTTGTCTTGCTAGATAATTGAACTGAAAACTGTTAACCTCAGTTAAATATAACTAGTATTAAATTGATAAGGTGGTAGCTGAGGTACTGCTGCTTAGGGTAGGAGGTTAACTTGAGTGGTAAATATTACTCTAAGTTGGAGGTTATAACTCCAGGCTGGATGCAAGGTTTAATCCTTACATTATTTTCACTTGTTCATTGTTATTTGTATATAGTTTTGACATCCACAATATATTTTGTACATTCATTGTCACTACAAACAAAATTGAATCCTATACAAAATCCCATAAGAGATTCAATAAATACAGCTATATTTAAAGGTACACCTAATGGAGGAGATGTAACATTACTTATGTTGTTATTTGTTATTTTGATCATAAGATTCTTAAGTTTTAAAAATGCCAAATGACATCTTTAAAAGGAATTTCTTTAAACATTAATGGATTGAATACTCCATGTAAAAGGGCAAGCCTAATAAGATACATTCATTTACATAAGGCCAACTTAGTCTTCCTGCAAGAAACCCATCTCTTGAAAAAAGATATTGATAAACTAGCCACAAACAAATATACAGTATTGGTTAGTTCAGAGCACACTCAGAAAAAAAGAGGAGTGGCTATTTTATGGAATAAAAGTATGCCCATTCCTAAAACCATTAAGTCTTATCGGGATGACAAAGGAATGTTTTGTATGGTTACAATACAAATTAATGGGAAGACTTACACTTTAATTAATGTATATTGGATACCTGGAATTGGTATTAATACAGTGAAACATCATCTTGATAAGATCATATCATTCTCTATAGGAGATATTATTTTAGCTGGTGACTTTAATTGTATACTACATGAAAGTGATACTACCACTATAGGAAAAGAAGAATTACATCTAATGCAAAACATTTAAATGATTTTGCTAATTCTTATCATTTGAATGATATTAATAATCAGATAGATTCAAAGTCATTACCATACACCTTTTTTCTAACAGATACAAAACTTATTCAAAAATAGATAGGGTCTTTATTTCTAACCAGATGGTAACAGATTTAATTAATTCCAAAATCATTTCATGTCCTATATCTGATCATAATTCAATTGTTTTGAATTCATGATAAAAAATACTCATAATGTTCAGATCAAAAGGATACCAGCATACTTAACTCAACTAAAAGACTATAAAGAATATATACTTTCAGAAGTAAAACATTTTTAGACATAAATAATACTCCTGAAGTCTCCGTTGTTTATGTTTGGGATGCCTTAAAATCATATCTATATGGACAAAGTATCAGATGGTGTAATAATAAAAGGAAATCTTGGGATAAGGAATTGTTAGATATTCAAAGTAAATTAGACTCTTATAAACATAATAATAAAGAAAATATTATGGACAAGGAAGTTATTGAAGAAATAAACAAACTAAATGAGAAATACAAAGAAATTTTAACTCATAAAGTTAAAATAACTTTAGAGAAATACAAGTTTTTGTCTTATTCAATAAGCCCCAAGTACTTACATAGACTTAAAAATAAAACAAAAATGTTGAATAAACAAAACCATATCAAAGAAATCTTTTCTCTAAGGAAAAAGAAGAATGTTTCTAGTATACCAGAAATACTAGATGAATTTAGAAATCACTTTCATAAAATTAACCATAATAACATTAACATGGAGCCTAAAGATAAAATAAAGGAGTTTATAACCACAAACATGAATAAAAAGCTTAATAAACAACAGATTAAACTATTGGACAAGAGTATTTCATATACAGAAGTTATTACACAAATAAATAAGCTTAAATCAAACAAAGCACCGGGTAATGATGGTATTATACCAGAGATATATAAAATCCTTTCTAAAAGTACATATTCATTAATACATAAGGTTTTTATTTTGGCCCAATCTGAGTTAATAACCCCCCCATCTTGGCAATATACATTTATTTCACCAATTTTGAAACCTAATAAAGATCCAACTAGATGTTCTTCATATCGCCCATCTCATTACTTAATGTTGATTATAAAATGTTTATGAGTATCTTTGCTGATAGATTGAAGACAATCATTCCGGCATTATAGATATAGATCAGACAGGCTTCATTGTAAATAGAAATACTTTTGATAATATAAGAAGAACTTTAACATTAATAGATTTTGCAAATAGGAAAAGAAAGATTTAACACTTATTAGTCTTGATATAAGTTCAGCATTTGATTCAGTAAGTTGGGACTATCTGTTTACCTTAATGAAGTGCACAAACTTCTCAGATGCATTTGTAAATCTAATTGAGCATTTATACAAAGGAACGTTGGCTTATATTAAGGTAGGAACATATGTTTCACAAAAAATACCCATTCTTAAAGGTACAAAACAAGGATGTCCACTTTCTCCACTATTATTCACTTTAGTAATGGAGCCTTGGGCTAATTTGTTCAGAAACAGTACTGACATAGAGGGTTTTGAAATAGATGAAAATACAACATCCAAAATTCAACTTTTTGCAGATGATGTTCTAATTACATCAGCAGGATCTAATTCTTCTATGCAGTCTCTATTTGATAAAATGATGAATTTTAAAAGTATTTCTGGTTTAATATTCAATGAAGAAAAAACTAAAATACTACCTATATATACACGAAAAAATATTCTCATTAGTGATTTTACTAAATATGTACCCAATTTAGGTCAGATAACTTATTTAGGTATAATACTATCTAAAGGTATTAAATCTATTATATATAATAATTATAATACCTGTTTTCTTAATATACAAAATCTTTTTAATACCTGGAATAATATGTTTTTTACTATGGAGGAGAGACTTACAATTATTAAAATGATAATATTCCCCAAGATTTTATACTTAATACAATCAATAATACTTCCACCTACAAAAATAATTATCAAGAAACTGAATACACTAATGTTAAATTTCCTATGGGCACCTAACAGATGTAGGATTGCATTAAAGAAACATACTAATAGCTGGTCTCAAGGGGGTATTTCTTTTCCAGACTTTAATTTATATACTATCTCTTCTATTGTAAAAGTTATTACTTTATTAATAGATCAGTCATATGTCACAAAATGGAAAGATTATTGGGAGCTAATTAGTATGCACTTCATGAAAATCTCCTTAACACATAAATATATGATTGTAAATAACTCCATGTTATGGTTACTAAAGGAATTTTGTACTTCACCTATTACACCTAAACATATGGTTTGTTACCCATTAAATATTATTATTAGTTATCGTAACTTTATATTCATGCACCCTAAGTATAGGGAATGGAATTTTTTTGTATTCCCTATAATGTATACTCAGGGTATGCTTTTGTCATCTACTTCCGAAGGAACTCATTTAACTATAGATAATGATCTAAAGTACTGGTATCAGTTGATATCTGATAATAAAGTTAAAAATCTAGATTTCTTAAAACAAGAATTTGATCTAAGAGAAACTTGCTGGTTAGAGGTTCAGACCTTTAGACAACATCTCATTAATAAAATAGATCTAATGTCTATAACAGTTAAAGAATCTATTCCAACACTGATTGATTACTTGATATTAAATTTACAACATAAAGTTTCTGATAAAGGTAAACTTTCATACATACATAAAATTATCAGACAAGAAACTTTTTACAGTGTAGATTCATACTGGAATTATTTCACTTCTATTAATGGGGACCCACCAAATCAACAAGATAAACAATATATATTGGAATCTGCTTACAGAACTACGTCTTCCATTGTCTGGAGACTTTATACATGGAAATCTTTACATAGATCTTTTTATACACCTTTGATGATGAATAAAATAAATAATAAAGATAATTTATGTAAGAGATGTAATGTAGAAATTAATGCTGACTGGGCTCATATGTTTTATGACTGTATAAAATTGAATGAATACTGGAAGTCAATTAATGAATTTTTGCAGGCTCTTTTTACAGATAATTTCATTATTTCTAAATCTCTTATACTATTCAACACACCTGTACCTCAAAGTGTTAAAAATGTCAAGCTTCCCTTGTTATGGTCTATTCGAGCAGTGGCTAGGAAAATAATAACTAGAAATTGGATTTCAGATACACCTCCTTCGTTCAATGAATTTAAAAATATTATGAATATAGTGTGCCATATGGAAATAAACACAATTAGGACAAGAACAAATAGAAAAACATCTTATTATATTGTATGGGATAATTTACAAAATTTGTTAAAAAAATTTTAATTTCAATAACATGGTATTTTAGTTTAATTAATTGATATGATTGTAGTGGATGTCTTTGTAAATACTTTAGTTGTTTTGTTGAATATTATAATAATACATATTTTTAATTACTTGTATAAAATTGTTATGATATTTCTCTTATATGTTAAAACAATAAACCTGTTTTGAAAAAAAAAAGATTACATTCTGGTATGAAAGCATATTAGAAATGAAGTGCACTCGCCATCATTTGTGCCTTCTGTGTAACTCTCACACATCCCACATCTGATGCTGTAAAGCATCACCCAAACCATAATACTTATTTAGGATTGGACAATGACTGCAAGTTTTCAGATGAACAATCACTTTTTCACTTCCTGTTGGACAATATATGGTTCCCCTTCACAAGACTGAATATATGAATACTCGAAACTCATAAGCCCGAGCCCAAAATCTCAAGTATTCATATACTTGAAATTGTAAAGGGGCACAGAAGGAAAGTAAAAAACTCTTTTTCTAATGTTTTTGCAGGGGGGGGCTGTGCCCCCCTGCACCCCCCACACCCCCTACGTAAATATACCAACTCCGAGATCGCACTACAGCAAAGGAGATGGAAATGTACCATTATGCGCTATATGCATAAGCGCACAATGGGACACATTCCATTCCTCCGCTGACGTGCGCTCATGAAATATGCACATTAAGGAAGGAACAGTACAGGGGGATCCAGCCACCTACAAAAAGGTAAGTAAAACCCACAATCTAATTTTTTACACTTCCCATTCACAATTTTGAGTTACTGAAACTCGAAATTTTGAACTCGATATTATGAGTTTTGAGCTTTCAGTAATTCGATCTTGTGAAGGAGAACCCAATATATACATGCAAGTTCTTTCTGTCCCTGACATTTTTATTTATTTTTATTTTATTTTACATTTGTTTACTGTGAAAGCCCAACTGGGATACAGACCCATTTTCAGAGGAGGACTGGGGAGAAATGCTCCAAATATAACAATAGCAAAGTCTAGCACTACAAACTAACAATTCATAACATACAAGTTTTGATATTGCATCTTGTTAGTTCTTACACTTAATTATATAGATTTATTTATATGGTACAACAGAGAGATTACATGAAGACAGGACATGAGCAATCTACATGAAGATAGGACATGAACAATCTTTACACAGTTTTTTCAAAAGTATAGTCTCATTTGCAAAGAAAACATGCCTACATCTTGATGGAAAAAATACATTCTGAATACTATAAATAACCATCAGTAGTACATTCCATACTATGTATGCTTTCACATTCCCCCAATCCTTTAAATGGATTAGCATATCATCATTAATCTCCCTTTTCCCATTTTCTACATGGCATTGGAGTATCATGTCAACTGTCTCCTCTTTTTGTTCAATGTCACTCTCCTGGTTGCATGGTTTCTCTCACAAAATCCATTCACCTCAATGCTGAACATCTTTGTTTCAACTTCCTTTTTTCCTGTCTGTCCAAAATCTTCTTCGCAAGATTGTCTTCTGTTTTTCTGCATATGTGGCCAAACCACCATAATCTGTTCTCTTGGACCTTTTCTGAAATTGGAGCTAATTTGGCTTCTGCTCTTATGTTTTCAATTCTTCACTTGTCCCACAGTATTTACCCTACCACCCATCTCAGGCACTTCATTTCCACCACCTGTAGCTTCCGCAATGGCTCTACCTTTATTGCCCAGGTTTCCATTCCATACAGTAGTACATGTCACACACTGTAGCTGCAGCTCCTCTGATTCTTGCTTTGATCTCCTTATTCAGATTTCCCTTCTCCTCAACCACCCTTCTCAGTTCTCAGCTTCTTCTGAACTGCACTATTTACTACCATTACAACAGTCATATCTGTACTCAGTTTCATCCCATATGCCTTCAGTTTTGCATTCCATTTCCTTATCCTTGGCTGAAGTTCTTGTTCAGAGGTTGCTGGTAATGTTACATCATCTGCATACAGCAACTTTGTTGATCTGTCCTCATATATTTTACTAAATAATTGAAACACTTTATATTCATCTTCTATTGTACTGATTTTTATCAATAGCAGTCAGTAGCACAGTTTTAAATTTATGCATGTGCAAGTCACCATTCCTTTTAGATTATGATAATTTTAAAATGCACGCTTTAAGCATATAAAAAAACAAGGCCTAACATAATTATTATAATTGCTGTAAGCATGAAAATCTTTAAAATCCATCATCCCCATCCAGAGAAAAGGTTGGTTAGTAATGGCCATTGGGAAATATCAGCTTCTTTGGCATGTGGTTATTCAGTAACTTTTGGAATCATTTCTAGGTGACCATGGATGGTGTGACAAAAGGAGATACTGCCAGCACAGCTATCTGGAGTTTTTTAAATAATTATATGATATTTGTGAATATCAACATGATGTATACAAGATGCTTGTGCTACAAATGTATTGGAACTGTATGTCATGTGTATAACAAATTGCTTGAAGGTATTTGCAAAGGGCTGTTTGAAATATAACCACAGTGTACCATACTGGAAAAGAACAGAAATATACATGCCCTATTGTAACTGTTTAAATGTATATATTTTAACAGTGGAAACTGGGATACAGGAGGTTAATCTCCATCTAGTAAATTGTAGAAAAATAGCTGAAATTAAATTACTTTATGGCTATGCAATAAAATATTATATATTTGAGTTTCAATGCAGCAAAGAGACACAATGTACTAGTACATTTTCTGCTTCCAGCATCTGCCAAAGATCTGAGGTCTCTGTATTTTCACAGGTTGATGCTAAATACTCCTAGCTTCCAGCAGTGGGGGATCACCTGGGGTAGAGTCAGATGACAAGAAATGATGTCTTTCTGCAAGCTACACCAGCAGTAATATTTGAGATCTTAATTTAAGAAGTCTCTTAGAGAGACACAGCATTCTGTTTCTGTCTCTGACCTGACAACAACTAGAAAATCTATTCACCACATCTGCCTTACTCTTAAGTAAGTTAACTAGGGTATAGTAATTCTCTTAGATATAGTCAGGAATATATCAAAGCTTAGTTTAGATATCTTTCTTTATTTATTTGAGACTGACCTGCAATGTTGTTTTAAATATATCCTGTGACTTTAAACTCTGATGTCACTGTGAATATATACTGAGTATTTTCTTGTTCTTCTATTATTATTAAATATATTTAAACCTTTCACTGTGGCTGATCTTTCTAAGAGATATTTAAGTTCTGAGAGTACTTGAATATTTATTTGGTGACACTGTGTAGGCCACTCCTAAAAGCCTTGCTCTTGTCAAACTACCATTTGTATTAATAGTAACATTTCACAATAATACTGGGCACTCATTGTTAAGGGCCTTAAAGTAGCTGATAAGGAGTTGGCTGATGGCAGTAATAACTACCTTATAGTCTAGGCAAAAGGGAGCACAGCTAGTAAACTGTGCCAGCCTTTGTGTGTGTGTGTGTGTGTGTGTGTGTGTGTGTGTGTGTGTGTGTGTGTGTGTGTGTGTGTGTGTGTGTGTGTGCGTGTGTGTGTGTGTGTGTGTGTGTGTGTGTGTGTGTGTGTGTGTGTGTGTGTGTGTGTGTGTGTGTGTGTGTGTGTGTGTGTGAATCAAACCTCAAAGTGTGTGTGTATTAGCTACTTGGGCAGGGACACAAAGCACTGGTTGGAGTTCTTGGCTTGGCCACTCAGCTGAGATCTCCTCTCCATAGCTGTGCCAGTGGAGAGTCTTATTGGGATCTGGAGAAAGAGGGAGAAACCAGCCTCAGACTGACTGTGGTCTCTGTGTGCTTTTACGGGAAATTGCACTTGATACAGACAGCTGCATCTGGAAATACTGTGTGTACTTGTCATCATCCCAGTGTACACCCCCACTGATGCCAGTAGTGAGGATTGAGGCTCCTTGATTACTGGTCCAGTGGTGGGTCATCACAGATGGCACCTGTGTTTTAGGAACAAAAGAGCAGCACTCCATTTGAATGAGTGTGCAAATACCTCCTTTAGATGGGAGAGGGGTAAAAATCAAGTCCCATGTGTTTCTGTAGCACTGCAATCAGTTCTTTGGTTATCAAGCTGAAAAACCCAAATGTGGAATTACTTAATATTTCTAGTAGCTTGGATAATTTTTTAAATACTCAGATGGATTTCACTGCCCCATAAGATGGTGCAATGCCTGCTCCAGAAATGACACCATCACCAAGATCCATGTGAGCATGCCCATTAAAAACAGTTTGTTATACAGTATTATGATCATAGGAAGTTACTATTCTAATGCCCCTAGGGCCCTTACAAGCATAGCCAAGTTCTGCCCTTATTTCCATGATCAGTCCCTGTCCAACAAAGACACAGGTGGGACCCCTAGAGTGAATTTCCATTTTCCCATCCAATCGTCCAGATTGGGCTTAAAGAGGACCAAAGTGGTTCTCTGCTTGACATGATTTGGGTATCTGTTCCACAGGTGTGGTAACTTCTAGAAGACAAATCTGTCCCTCCAGCAGGTTCTATTAATGTCATATACCAGGTTAAGGTCTATAGAGTGAGTAACCTGTGAGCTACTGGACTTACGGATATGCAGCATTTCCAATACAGCAGAGTCAGAGATGGCCTTATACACAAGGCAGAGATAACCTCTCAGTAGTCTGTATGAAACTGATGAAAGTGAAAGTGATTTCTGCTAATCCACATTGAGCAGATGCTGAAGATCTTGAATTCTCCTTGTGAGGAACTGTTGTGGTCTCTCCAATTGCTGCAGGTGCCTGGAAAGGTACATACCAAAACTGGCATTGTACTCAATAATTGCCCTGATGAGGAATGAGTACAGGGAGGTTATAACTTCTTTTTTTTCTGGAAGCAATGCCTTTACTTATGAGAGGAACAATATAGAATACCCTTCTTACCATTGTAGAGACAAGGTGATCAAAGGAAGGTTGCTGTCAACCTATGTGTCCAGGTCTCTCAGTACTGATTGCATGCTTAGGGTCTTTCTGTTGATGTGGTAGTTAGCCGGAACATTGCTCTTTCTGAAAGGGATGATAATACATTTTTGTGCATTGAGTTTAAGGCCATGACTTTGGCACCAATCATTTGTTTGCAGAAGACCCTCATGCAAGATGTTGACATCATTTTGGGATTCTATGACCACTTCCAGTTTGCAGTTGTCAGCAAACTTTGTCAGCCACAGACCTTTAGTTTTTGTTTGTACTTCAGAGAAATAGATTTCAAACAGTAGAGGTCCCAGGACTGATCCCTATGGAACATCATTGGTTATGGGTCTGCTGTTGTAGGTAGATTCCCCTGTTTTGACTGTATGGGTTCTATCTGTGAGCCAGTTGGTGACTCACCTAACAATATAAGGGTTGATACCTAGTTGAGTTAGTCTGTCAATAATGCCTGAGTGCAGAATATTGTCCAAAGCCTTGGCCAAGCCCAGGTAGGCTGTATGCACAGTTTTCCCCTTTTTCAGGGCTCTGGTGATCATCTTGGAGAAGCTCACCAGGTTTTACCACATGATCTCCCTTTGACAAATCCAAGCGGAGTAAGGTCAAGTGTTTGGAGATTACCTATATCTTTGTTAATAAGGTTCTTGATGATTTGCTCCATGGCCTTGCAAATAAGACTAGTCAGACTAATGGGTCTGTATTTCCCAGGGTCAGTGGAAGCACCACCTTTGTACAAGGGGATAGCGTTGGCCATTTTCCATTCAGCTGGAATGAAGCCGGTGCTTAGACTATGATTGAAACGATTGCCCAGTGTTGCTGCCAATTCTTATTGGAACCCACACAGGTCACAGCATGGGATGTTATTAATCCCATAGATGCTGTGATTTTGAGCTTAGAGAGGGCATTTAGGACCTGCTGTTTAGAGATACAAGGCGGGGGCCAGGTGGAAGTAATGCCATGGTATGTGTGATGTGGTGGGGACTGGTGAGTGATGTTTTCACAGAATCTCTTAGCTATCAAGCTTGCTATGTCCACAGGCTTAGTGTATGTGGTGTCAATAACTACCAGATTGGTGCAAATATGGGTCTTACCTTTTAGGCTATGGATGTAACTAAAGAACACCTTATGGTTGACCTTAGTTGGGGATGCTAATTTGGATTCATAGTTTGCTTTGGAGGACTTCACAAGAAGTCTTATTTGCTTGTTTAAGCTGAGGAGGGAGTGTTTTCAGTTTAGGGCACACTACCTCTTACTTTTGGATAACAATGTCTTCCGCATTGTAAAATTTGTTAATGGCAGTTGTCCACCAGGCAGGTTTGCTCTTCCTTGAAGAGCTTATTTTGGTCCTTTGAGGTATGGCCGCATCAATGCAGTTATACAGGTGTTTGTTAAAAGCATTGGTGTAAAACTTGGCATAGTTGCCAGTTCCATCTAAGGGAGGAGGTGCAGTGAAGCTATTTATACCATCCCTTTGTGGTCATATCTCACAAGGGAAGACCTCATAGAAGGGGTGCTGCAATGGTCACCTGTATTGGTAAGTACAAGACCCAAGATGTTAGCACTCCTAGTTGGGGTGTCCACCAGCTTGTCCAGAGTGTTGGAGTTAATGAACTCGAGGAAGCTTTGGGAAAGTGACCTTGAGCACAAGTAATTCACCCAGGCAAAGGATGGGTATTTAAAATCACCCAGAACCATGGCGTTTAGATTTATCTTTGGTGGATTCCAGTAGATCCAAGTTGGCAGAGTGCATGTCATGATTCATGGAGGGGGTCCTGTATCTGGCAATGACTTGAATAGGTGCCCTACCAACAGTTAGTTGCACCTGAATTGTCTTCAGGGAATCATACTGTTTAACCAATCTAGAGGTGTATTTATCTTTAATGAATATCAATACACTGCCTCCTTTAGTTTTCACTCCTTCCATTCATGGTCTGAATGTGTGGTACGAGGTGAAACCCAGAATGGCTGGGGTGCTGTCCACAGCCTTGAACCAGGTTTCTGTGACAGCACAGATGTCTACATCTTCCAAGGTGAGGACTGCTACAAGTGAGTGCAGTTTCATGCTAAGACTGCTAGTGTTTAGCAGCATAACCTTGAGGTTGTTTTTTGATGATATTTTTACAAGAGGAATTTTGTCCTTGTGACATTGCCTAATAAAGGCATTATGGGAGTGGCAAGAGCCTTTGACAGTAGGTGAAATCTCAGAGGTGAAAGATGAAGACCATCTCAGGCAAAACATCGAGGTCTCTCGATCATGTCATCCCAGGCTGAAAGAAACTAGATCCCCTTAGAATTTCACCAGAAACAAAGCCAATTATTGAAGTCAATGATTTTTCTGTTTATATTGTGGTGTCATCCTAGGTGAGGGTAATATGCTGCTCAAGGCTAGGGACATTCCTGTCTCTGACACATAATCAGAGAGCTCAATCGTCTCTCTTTATGTAGTCCAGGGAGGTATGCTTAAAGCCCTTCACACAAACATGTACTATGACTGAATCATAGCAATTCATGTTATTCAGAGACTTGAGTGCCTGCGTGATCTGATGATTCCTGGCACCATAAAGACAGCTGACTGTGACTTTCTCCTTGTTCCGCTTGGTGAGGGGGCTGTCTGTGTGTCTCACTATAGAGTCTTCTATGACTAAGATATTTGGAGTGTATGTATGTTGCCTTATGGTCTTTGATTGTGAGAAAAGTGTGCTTGTGTCATTATGTGTACTGTGTGTTTTTGGTGTTATGGTTGGTTTAGTATGTATGTGTTTTGGAGGTCTTTGGTGTTTAGGTAGACTTTTAGTGAGTACCTCCACATATGTTGGTCTATGTGTATGCTGTGTGCTATGAGTAGGAGTTGTGGTAGTTGGGCTGATAACCCATTCTGTATTGCCATCTATTGCACACAAGAGTGATGTGATTCCTGATTCATAATGTAGGTGTATCTCTCACAAATGGTACAAGAATGATTTAGAAGTAAAGGGTTTTCAGTGTACATGAAGCAGTTGCTACACTGCCTCAGTAGACCCATGTCAATGAAGCTGGTAAGAGAAACTGGCAATTCATTGCCTAGGAATAATCTTAGTCTGGCTATAATAGTTGAAGAGAGATTACAGCAGGGGAAGGTATTCATAGGTTTAGGCACAAAGAGCTCTGGTTGAGGTAATATTTGTGAGGCTAGAGAGCAGACATCTGTATTCAGCAATCCCTCTGCACAGTGGTGCACGATGCTGCAAGATGCGCAAAGAAACACAGACCAGTTCAAACACAGGTTTTTTAAAGCAGAAACAATAGAAAATAGCCAAAGTTCAAATTATCCAATCAAAACACCCTAAACAGAGTCCTGCAGCAGTAACTCTAGCTAGATCAGTCCAAATGGTACCTTCCTGCCACGAGGGCACAGGTGGTCTCTCCAGACCAAAGATTAATTGTTTTACAAGCAGCAGAGCAACGTCAGAAGGCCTAACTCACTGCAACTTTGAGCAAACAAGCACAAACCGGTTCAAACACAGGCTTTTTAAAGAAGAAAAACAGGAAACAGCCAAAGTTCAATGGCTTTTTAAAGCAGAAACAACAGGAAACAGCCAAAGTTCAAATTATCCAATCAAAATGCCCTAAACATAGTCCTGCAACAGTTAACTCTAGCTAGATCAGTCCAAACTGTACCTTTCTGCCATGACAGCATGGAGGGGGTGCTCTTCAGGCAAAAGATTAACTGTTTTACAAGCTCCAAAGGTCACAAACAGTGCTAGATTTAGCAAAAACCTGAACCTAGTCTATTCAAATAGCAGACAATTTAAAAAATGCAGTAAAATACAATTGCACAATTTAAACAAACAGATATGCAGCAAATATGGTTTTAGTTAATTAGAAAGTGCAGAAAACAGCTGAAAATAGGCACTTATCATTTGTAGTCTCTCAGCAGGTATTTGGAAAACAGTAGAGCAAGGGCAGAAGACCTAACTCACTGCAGCTTTAGGCAGACAATGATATACCCATAAGGCATCTATTTTACCAACTGGGTTAGGAATGTCTTTAGTGTCTTCTTGTTATGTGCAGTATAAAACTTTCCTTCCAGTAAAGCAGCTGTATGTTAAATAGCTGGAATAACACGATCAATATAACAACAACCAGATCAGGTTGTAGGTAACCATGTATAAACTTGATTTTCACAAATATTGTAATATTTGGTTTACAATCAAAATGTTGAAATTCAGTTACATGTCAGGCTCCTCCTTGAACATGGTAGGAGTGACAGTCGAAATGTCGACATTCATGTGTACATCCGTTAAGAAGGACGTACACAAGGCAGAGACAGAAGCATGGTTGGCAACAGCAGCTGCCAACATTAATATCAACAGAACGTTGTCGATGCTGCTGTGTCGACCTTCGGACCTACTTAATATTTATGAGTTGAGGATATGCGTCGTGGACACCACCATTTGCAGTTGTAAGTTTCGAGCATTTAATAGTAAACCGTAACATTCATGCCATGCTGCCATGCCCTACCTTCTAACCCCCTCTTAAATTTTCCAGATAAAAGTGCAAGCACTAATTCCAACAAAAAGTTTTCCAATTTTACAGCAGCAAACTTGTCCTTTAACAGTCATTGCTAGTGAAGTAATATTATGGTAAAGGGGGTCGCAAGAAACATAAGGTCAAATGCAGTATGACTCAGTCACTTGTGTAGAAATCTATAGAATATCCCCATGTGCAGTAGAAGTATGCCCACAAAGCCAGCAGTTGCTAACATTGAGGGTCTGTGCATAAGTATGGAAGTAAGGAGAAAAAGTTTTAATTCTAGGATGCCATTCAGATTATCTGATTCAATTCTAACCAAATGCCTGCCTCTATGTTTAGCAAAATGTGTATATCTATTAAGAAATGATTCAGTACTTACAATTCCAATGATTGCTGAGGATGAAGCTCTTACCAGGTGGTAAAATCATGTGAAACAAAATGATGATGAAAGGCACAGTAATTGTAGTGATGGTTAGCCCCCAGGAACACTGAGCATGTTGAGACTGGAGAAGGCTGTGAAGAAATTGTAAATAAGGATGCTGGCTGAGCTTTTCACTGTACAAAGTAAATCAGTCACCAAAATGTCATTGACTAAGGGCATTAAACACGGATGATTTTGAAAAGGAACATTGTGAGGGAATGCCAGTGTCCAAACTGGTGTCCAAAAGGCAGAATACATCATTAATGTTGGCACTGGAAGCAAGAAGAAGTGTTATTGGACTTGAAGAAAAATCACTGGAAATTGAATCAGACCAGGATGAGGTAGCAGAATTCTGTTTTTTTTTTTAATTTCAGGTCAGGTAACAAGGGTATCTCAAATGCAGTACATTCCAGATTTAAGCTGGATGGTGAATGTAGGATTGAAAATAGTTCATAACTGGTTCCAGATTTGGTTTGAAAAGTAGAATCTCATGGGCTGTCATTTCCAGATGTAGTGACCAATGTCCTTGGTCTGTTGTCTGGCTTGTTTGATGATATGCTCTGTTGGTTTAATGGTCTGATGTCAGTGGTGTTTCAACTGTACACATCCAAAGGGAGGATATTTTTTGACATTCAAGACATGTATTGAACTAAGTATGGTCCTCTACATCTGTTAGCTAAGTGAGTTTCTTTGGGAATGCACTTTGATGTAAAGTCTCTAGGATATGGGTCATGGAGATCTTGCTATGGTGGTCATTGGGCTGCATGCAGAATGACACTATGATATTTCTGTAAAACAGAACACGGGCTTACAATAAGAAAGCTTGGCTTCATCAATATCTTGCAATTCTAAGTTTTTAGGGAGAGGAATTATAGGTATTCTCATGGGTTTGAGGATTTCATGAGAGGACAGCTTTCTGCACTTTTAATACTAAATAAAACTAAAGGCAATGGTTCTGGCCATTTAAGACCAGCGTCTTCACAAACATTAGCTATTTTAAGCTTAATAGATTGATTAGCTCTCTCTACTATCCCAGAATCACGTGGGCTATAGGAACAATGTAAATGCAATTTAATGTTTAATGCTATACAAAGCTGCTTTATGACTTGAATAGTGAAATGTGATCCTTGATCACACTGGATGCTACAGGGAACACTAAATCTAAAGATAAGTTCTGACAATAATGTTTTGCTTCCATGAGTAAGTCATCCTTAACACATGGATATGCTTCTAGGCATCCAGAAAAAAATTTGACAAGTACCAACACACATTTAAATTTCTGCACTTGAAGAAGTTCAGTAAAGTCCCACTAAAGAGAACAATATTTTCTCCAAGGTCTTTTCAGTGATCGAACTGGTGCAGGTACTGATATAGAAACATTATGTTCTAAACAAATTACGCAGGTATTTACCAAGTGCTGCGCTACCTCTGAGAATGGAAATTTGTTTTATTAATGCACTTTTGCCCAAGTGAAAAGGCAAGTGCTACCAATTCATTTAGGATATTTAGTGGGGCTGCTAGTTGACTGTTAGGATAGCACCACAAGAGGTCGTGAGAGCAGTTTTGCAGCCATCACTTATCCACCTCCTTCACTCAGACTCCGCTGTATGATCCTGAAAAGATAAATACTCCTGTAAAGAAAAAATTTTATTATGTAATTTCTGCAAAAATATAGTCTGAACAGGATAAGAGAATGTAGACTGTGTTGTTGCCATATGTGCAAATGTGCTTGCTTTGATAAAAGATTAATCAGATTTATGTGCAGCACATTTCACTACCTCTTTTGGTAATAATAAAGCACCAAAGAATACATTAACAAAAACAGCATTTTTAATAACTGTTCCTGCAAATGTTAAGTAACTCCTTTCTTTACAAAGTGTACAAAAATCATAAACTACACCATAGGCATAGTGAGAGTCAGTAATGGTTACTTTTTTGACAATTTTACATGTTTCAGTTATAGCTACACATTCATCTGCTTGAGCAGATACATTTCCATTTAATTTTCCAGTTAGTAAAATGTTATCTTGTGTGCAAAGGCTAAAAACTGCTATGAGTTCACCATCATCTCTTCAAACACGACTCATCTATAAAAAGAATTAGATCTGGATTGTGCAAAGGAATGCCTTTCAAATCTAATCTAGGAGGAAGCACAGTGTTAAGAATAAAGGTTTAGGGACATCTTTTCTTAATAACTGTAACAAATGCTTTACCACTTCTGCTTAGTTAGAAATCCATTGTCAACAGTAACCTGTTAAACACAGAAAAGCTTGCAGCTGTGTCAGTGTAGTAGAGCATGTTGCAGTTTGGATCGCAGCTGTATTTGAAGGCAAAATCTGTCTGGCAGCCTCTGAAATAAGATGTCCCAAGTATTTTACCTGTGATTTTGACAGCTGAAATTCATTTTTACTAACCATAAATCCTAATTGTGGCTTACTGAATCAAAAGAAAAATAGTGTCTTGCTTATAATCATAACAGTTCTTGAAGCTAAAAGCAAATCATCTAAGTGTTGAATCAAGGAAACTTATTCTTGTCTAATTGCTTCTTCATTTCTCTGTTGAGGAGGGTGGGAGATTCTACATATCCTTGCGGTAATCTAGTCGAAGTGTGTTGCTGACCTTTATATGGAACAGCAAACAGATACTGGCTATCTGGATATACAGGACTAGAAAAGAAAGATGATGAATTATTGATTAATGAGAAAGTAGTGGCAGCTGGGGATAGAACTCAGTATTGTTGTAGTGCTAGGAATAACAGCATTCACTGCATGTAAACCTTTTACAAATCTTTATGTACTTTTTCCAGGTTTCTTAACTCATAAAATTGGAGTATTACAGGCACTACAAGCTGGGACAATGATACCTTGTTGCAACAAGGCAGAAATAACAGGTTTGCTTCCTTTCTCTTCTTCTACTGACAATGAATATTGAACTACCAAAGGCAGTTGTTCATAAGGTTTTGGTGTTATATGAACAGGTTCTGCATCCTTTATGAGCCCTGCCTCATCACCGGTAGTCCAGAGTGGAGGGATAACATTTTAATCTTTCATACCAGCATTTTCTGCTTTATGTTTTGCTGTTATAAAAGCAAAACAGGATATTTTCATCTGTTCAAATGGTTTGTCATTATAATCCTGAAGGTTCATTAAGAATGTCTACAAATACACAATCAGGTATGCAAAAAACAGTACATCTAAGTTTTATAGTAGATCTCTACCTAATAGACTTAAAGAAGCTACATTTCATACCATAAAAGCATGCTGTCCTTTTAGCATACCAATTTGAATATGAACAGGTTTAGTTTCAGGATAATATAACGGAACTCAGGACACACCTACACCTTAAACTGTATGTTTAGAAAGTGGAAGGTGTTCAGAATTTGTTGAAGTAATCATAGATCTAGTAGCTCTTATATCTACAAGAAATCGGAAAGATGCATTTTGCACTGTAACACTGACAAAAAGACCAAACTGATCAATCTCTACCAAGGGATACGACTGTAGCTCCTGCCCATGGGCATTTAAATGGGTTTGCTGCTACACTTTTGGCTACCAAGAAGTATTCCATGCAGGCAGGTCTGTTTCAGCTATTGTGGTATTTGAGTAT
This sequence comes from Protopterus annectens, assembly GCF_019279795.1. Classification (NCBI taxonomy): domain Eukaryota; kingdom Metazoa; phylum Chordata; order Ceratodontiformes; family Protopteridae; genus Protopterus; species Protopterus annectens. Next base: position 1,234,409,511 of record NC_056744.1, read on the forward strand.
TTTCCAAATTTTCTTGCTGTCCAGCTAATGGACATTCATTTCACCAATACCCACTTTGACCACAATTAAAACAAGTAACAATGACAGTAAAATAATAAAAGTCATACAGAAACACAGCTAAATACAAATAAAACAGATGGCAATGGCATATTAAAAACAAATAAGGATTTTTATAAAGTTGGTAAGCGGTTTCGCAATAACAAGATTGCTTCATCAGACCACAATAACAATACTATAACTTATAGTCCAAGAAAAAAAGAGACGTAGACAGCTTTGGACTTTTTGTACTTTTTTACAGAGACGCAGTGGTGGGTTGTCTCCTGTTGGCAATTTTTTCGTTTATAATACTATAACTTAGTTGAATAAATAGTAGCAGCAGCTAATCGATTATTCAATTAAACAATACAAAAATCCTTCACACTAGTTTTAAGGCAGAAGATGCTCATAAACATTATGCTATATATCATTTAAAATAAAATGAAAACCACATCTTTAATGAAATTGCATTAAAATTACTCATCTCTCTAACTTCCTTTTTTTAAGGACCGGTTTCAATGAGACATAATCATTAAGCCCATGCCCTTTGTGTTAATAAACTGTTGTTATCTGTTTTATTTGTGTTTAGCCATGTTTCTGTACGGACTTTATTATTTTACTGTCGTTGCTTGTCCATACTGTATAGTTCATTGCCGGAGTGTTTTATTCTACTTAATTACATGATGCACCTTGTGGTGACCGTGGTGAATCTGGGGAATAATACTTTTGCTCATCCTGTCCTGGCATTGCTGAAAGAATTGGACTCTGACTCTTCCACCACAATTTCTTCTCCCCATCCCCAGCCTCAGAAGTTGGTATTGAACTGCAGGAGCCAAATATCTGTTTTTTTGTTTCTTTTCTTCTCTAAATATTATCTGCTACATAGTGGGTCTGATTGACAATTTCATGGATGCATAATCTTGGTACATTCAAACAAACCTTTTTAACCAGTTCTTGTATAGCAGATAACAAGCCCTCTACAGAAGCTGCTGACACTCTACTGTCTGCTGCGCTTTCTTTAGGCTCTGGATGTGTAAATAAGGCACACATAAGTCATGCACTACAAATACACATCAAGAGATTCATTCTGTCTTTGTACAATACCTTTCATTCTTGCCCACTTAGGGGCAAGGAGGCATGTTGTGTTAATGGCTTTAAAGTGGTTACTTCAACTAACTAGAAATCCCTTGTCTATATGTTTCAGAATGTTATCAGCTATGTAGATTTTTCCGAAAATATCAGGAGGTGAGAAGGATTTTGATAGGGCTTTTAGGTCTCCATTTGTAGGATTTTGCAACTGTACATTTCCTTCTAAGATTTTTTTTTACATATTTTGCTAAGTGTGTTCAAATGGGAGGGAGAGACCCTTACAATGGTTTGAAAATGCATTGCAGTCTATGGTCTTACTCCTCTTATAGTAGGTTAAATCTCACTATTTCTAGCTGCTGTGGGGTTTAGTACTTCTCACAAGGGATGCATTTGTGTGGAAGGTACATCAGAAGCAGTAGAAGAGTCAGAATCTATCTCTTCTGTGCAGGTTGACTTGCATTGGTGTCCACTGATATTCCTTCCCATCAGTAATAATTAGAAATAGGGTAATAAGAGGCTTAATTTTGCCCAAAGTAATATTTTTTGCTGACTGACTTTTATTAGGAACTCTTTAATTTTCCCTTGTATTTATGTTTGTGATGCAATTGTTTCCTTTTATTAACTATTTGCATTAACACTTAGTCTGAGGGTATTACTAAATGATGTTGATGATGGAGTCTAGTGCAATAACCCGACCCAGAGGGGAAACTGGAAGTGTTCTAAGTAACTCAGGCTGTATCTGAGGAAGTGGTAGTTGTTTCTGCAAAACTTCCTCCACCTGCCCTGTCAGAGAGGGAAAACTGTCTGCTTCTTGAGGCAAGGGTGGGTCTTAAGGTAGACGGGGGGGGGTTGTACAAGGTAATGGAGGTCAGTCATCATCAGATGATTCTAGCTGTGTGTGTCATAATTTTTCTAAGTGTCTTTACATACTCTAGGAATGGGATTTTTCATCTGCACATATTTGTAAAGTATTTAATGTTATATTAGCTGTCTGCAGCTGTGCCTTTAACCTAGCTGAATTATATTTTAAGCTGCTAACTACAAATTCCTTTTCCTTACTCTTAGAATTTTATTGCCAGTTATTAAAAGCTGATCAACAAGAGTTTGCTACCTTATTCACCCCTCTGTTGTAGCTTATTTTATAGATTTTTTAAAAATTTCATATCAAAAGTAGCCTTTCAGGAAACTGTAAAGCATTATCATTTCTCCTGAGCTCAGCACATTTTACCAAATAATTACAGATGTCTCTACAATACTTATTACACATATACTTGCCTGAAATCCCATACTCTGGCTCTTGTAAACTCCTTGTATTGGTGCCCATTCTAAAAGCCTGCTCATATGAAAGGGATAGAGCTCCAGTTGTAATTAGGGCCACATACATTCCCAGTGAAGGAATTCTCAATGTTACTCTTCTTTTTATTTGATTAAAACCCACTCTCACTCCTGTGAAGGATACCCCATCCTTCTGATAGGTAAATTCAGTCCCTGTGATAAGGATTCTCTGTCCTGGTATATATTGATTAAATCCCACTAGCACACAATTATATCTAACGTAGGTTAGTATAAGTGATCACAGAAACATCCAGTTTCCCAGATTCATGTACTTTACGCACTCACTTGCTATCAGAACTAATAAAGAAAGCTTCTGTAAAACTTATCTGGAGAGACCTTAGACTCTGTTGAGATTTAAAATTGTGTATTTTTACACCTGAAACTTGTCTGACAGAAAACTCTGTGTCACTTTTGGGCCCGTAGCAATTTCAAATACAGCAGCACTGAAATAGCTCGGAACTCCTACTGTCATGGCACCAAACTGTAAAGGTATCAAAAAACTTTCACATGAGACAGCAGAACAGAATAATGATCTCCTTTATTGCACAGAAAGACATCTAAGTGACACACTAGGAAATCAAGATACTGTATTCTCTCAAATCAAGAAACAATGTTTTATTCCTTTTTTCATTAAAAACACTGTCCAATTAGAAATGAGCACTACAGCATTAACTTTGCTAAGATCTCCTGCTTGTTTATGACATTCCGCATTAGGCATGAGTTCCGATTTCCATGAAAGTAATTCTGCTCAGAGCAAATCTACTTTTCTAATACTTTTCTAAGCACATCAACACTTGTTCAACAGATACATACTTAAAGGAGACTCAAGATTTCATTCTACTTGAAAGCATTTTAGAAATGAAATGCATGCACTAACACGTTTCCCTTCTCTGCACTTCTCACCCTTCACAACTTCCTTCAGTAACACACTCACACACAAACACACACACACACACACACACACACACACACACACACACACACACACACACACACACACACACACACACACACACACACACACACACACACACACACACACACACAGATCTATAGGCACTTTAGAAGTCACCAATTTGTCTACCATATATCTTTTGAATTATAGTTAATCAGAGCAGTAGTCTGACACAAGATGTATGCATTTTAATACATTCCTTAGAATCACAGTATCATGAGCCAAAATTGTCATGAGTGGGGCAAAACTAAATTGTAAAATTTCAGAACTGTGTAAGGTTTCAAATGAAGCAAACAGATGAGGCAGTAGAAGAAATCCTAAAATTATGCTCGCATTTGGAGCACAGAAAATTAGAGCCTTACTACAGCCTAGGTAATCTGAGTTTGACTATTGACAACTTAGCAGCAGAGCATATGTGTGCCAGTCCTAGAGAGAGCGAGAGAGAGATGTTAGTATTGAGCAGGACATGCAGCATCCTTGTTTACCTTTGGAAAAATAGATAGGCAGAGTAGGCATTCTAGGTATGGGCTTTCAACCCATCAAATCACTATATGATGATAGCTCTCAGTGATCAATGGGCAAGAGTGCGCACTTGCATAGGAAGGGCATTATGGGTCCATGTTACGAAGCTATCATTACTGGTTGATGACAAGAAAACAAAGACCCTGAAGGCTGCCAGGATGTTAAGACATCTAGTTAGATGTCACACTAATGGATCTAAAATTTAAATGACCTCACTTCTAAGAAGCAAATTGAACAGGTATAATTGCAGAGCCTAGCTGGCCATCATGGCAGGGGGAGAAAAAAAAGGAAATAAAAAAATTACAGTCTTGTATGAGTTATATTTTGCAAATGAGTTAATGCATAATAATAACATCAAATAGTTATATCATAGGTTTATAGGTTCATAGGAGGTTACTAGATTATTGGCCCTAGGGCCTCTATAAGCCTAGCCATGTTATACCCTTGTTCCCTTATAGACCAAATTGTATGGTCTATATTTGCAGCATGAGTCTATGATCAGACCGACTGCCCTTATCCAAGAGGGACATAGTTGACACCCCCGGGTAAATTTATAGTCTCCCATCCAGTTGTCTAAGTTAACTTAAATAGGGCCATTAAAGATCTCTGTTTTACATGAATTGGGAGTTTGCTCCAGAGGAGTGACAATCTCTGGGAGACATATCTGTCTTTCCAGCATGTCCTGTCAATGTTGCAGGCTATGTTAAGATCCCAAGAGCGAGTGAATCTTGCCCCATTTGACTTGCGGATGTGCAGCATTTCCATTAGGCAGGGTCCAAGACTGCTCTGTAGGCCAGGAACAAGTCAACTCTCAGCAGCCTATAAGAAAAAGAGTACAGTGACAGGGCCTTCCATCTGTTCGTGTTGGTCATGTATTGAAAGCCCATAATTTTCTTGGTGAAAAAGCTCTGAGGTCTCTCCAGCAGCCGTAGGTGTCTGGTGAGGTACATAGAGAAGGGACGATTGTACTCTATTAGTGGTCTGATGAGGCATGAGTACATGGGAGTTATAACATCCTTAGCTCTGGATGCTATGCCCTTACTTATGAGATGTGCAACACAGAAGGCCATCCTTACCACTGTGGACACATGGTGATCAAAGTTAAGGTTGCTGTCAACCTGTGTTCCCAAATCTCTCATCACGGGGTTTGAGCTAAGAGGGGTACTGTTAATATTATAATTTGCAGGGACTTCTCCTTTGCTGAAAGGGATGATAACACATTTTTTTTAATTTAGTTTAAATCCTTGGCTTTGGCATCAATCATTTGTCTGTGTAAGCCCTTTTTTTAGTATGTCAAAATTGTTGGGGACTCTGTGATACAGTATGGTGAAGAAAATAATTTAAAATATCTTTGCAGTTTAAACACCTGACTGACATGGTGATGAGACAAAGGATTTAACTGCTTATGTCCAAATTTGCATAAATTGGTGTAATGAAGAATAAGGGTTCCCAATGATAGTAATAGTTAAGCCTGAACATAAGCAATCTTTTCAAGTTTATGTAAAATTCTAAGGTGGAATCATTGTTTTTAATATCTGATAGAACAGTACCCAAGTCATTGGACAAAGAATTAAGCAGACACTATTAAATGGTAAAACTGAGTTTTGGGATTTAAGAAGAAAAAAGATAATTGGCTTAGTTTCTGGTGTCATTCCAAGGGGACACAATATTAGTCAACTTAGGTGGATATGGTCAATGGACCACTTTGTTTTGCCAGGAATGGTCTGCACTTGTCCCCTGTAGGCTTTTAAATATTTGGTAATACATTGTCCTGCCCCTAAAGTTTTTTTGTAGGAAATGTCAAACTGGCAAACCATCCAACATAGCAAAACTAACTGAAGCAAAACAAGTGGTGTTATTGTCAAGGCCAGGAATCTAAACAAAAAAAAAAACTCCCTCTCTCCAGGTTCTCCACACCCTAGAGAATATGTACATCTGTGCAGTTACTGAGACGTGGTTTAAAGCCATTGAGAGCACCCCAGCAGTCCAAGGCTGTAATGCCTTCCACACATTCGGATCAGCTATTGCACAGTCAGGGACTAAAAATGGAGGTCTCTCAATCTAAATCAACAGCAAACTCACCTCAAGAGTAGTCAAACAGGATGACACACTTGAGTTCCTCTATGTCCAGATTTTCATAGGCAAAGTCTTATATTATATCCTTGCAAGCTATAGGTCACCCTTTATGACCCAAATAACTTATAACTTGTATTTGGACTAATGTGAGGCCCTCACCATTTAACCCAATGCCATATTCATGGGCAACTTCAACTACTCCACTATAAACTGGAATGCTTACACAATCCCAGACTTACTGGCCCAGGGATTCCTGGAATTTGTAAATACAAACACATTGGACCAGATAGTCCATATGCCTAATAGAATAGAAGTTAAAATAAACTTGACCTGGTTCTCATAAAGTACAGCCCCTTCTATGTATTGTACTTTCTAATAAGGTCAGACCACAAAGCTGTCTTCTTCATAACAAAAATCAATTATTTGACCCCGCTAACCCTCCCAAACCATGAGAACACAGCTTCCTTTTCACAGAAACCCTGTACAATCATGTCAATAAATGCAGAGATAGTTATGCCTAATAAAAATAAGTCCAAAATAAATCAAAAAACAAACAACCCTGGTGGAGTCCAAACAGTTTGTAAAACAAAAGAAAAAAATTCTTAGCCAACATTATGAAGTGCTATGCTCAGCATGATAAAAACACTCTCATCAATCTGAACAAATAACTAAGAGGGCAAATTATAGGTTCACAGGTTGATAAGAGGTTACTAGGCTAATGGCTGTAGAGCAATATTTATCCTGAATTACCTCAATTTTCTGTGGTTAGGTGAGTGAAGTTTGCAGAGGTAAGGGTCTACTGTAGTAAATACCTACTTCCTCTGTCCAGGGGGGACATGGTAGCCACCCTAGCAGTGAATTTGCAGTCAACCATCCATTGATCTAGGCTGCATTTGAAGAGGGTCAGGGGATGGTCTGTATTTCATTTGAAGAGGGTCAGGGATGGGCTCTATTTCATGTGAATTGAAAGCTTGTCCAGAGAAGTGGGAGCTTCTGGGAGATGTATCTATCTCTCCAGCATGACCTGTTCATGTCAGAGGCTAGACTACGATCTCTGGCGTGAGTGACCCTCCTGCACTTTGATTTACAAATGTGTAGCATTTCCATTAGGGCCATGTCAGAGACTGACCTGTAAGCCTGGGCTTTCAATCTTTCCACTTAAGACTTGTTTTGTGGACCCTGTAATTTCTTGGTGAGAAATCTCATTGGTTTCTCTAATTGTTTCAGGTGTCTGGTGATGTACATGCAAAAGGGAACATTGTGCTCTTTCATTGGTCTGATAATGGCCAAGTGTAATAAAATTATAATATACTTAAATCTAGATGTGATGCCTTTACTTATATGATGTGCCACATAGAAGGATTTCCTTACTACTGTGGACACATGGTGATCAAAGTTCAGATTGCTATCAGTTTGAATACCCAGATCACATACCGATGGGTCTACCTTAGGAGAATGCTGTCTATAATGTAACTAGCAGGATTTTCAGCTATCCAAAAGGGAATAATAATGGATTTTGTTTACATTTCGTTTTAATCCATGGCTTTGGTACAAATCATTTGTCTATGTTAACTCTGTCTGCAGTATATTAACATCACTGGGGGACTCAATGAATGCTCCCAATTTGCAATCATCAGTGAACTTGTTGAGCTACTGGCCATCCACATTAGTCTGGACTCTGAGAAATAAATTACAAACAGTAAGGGTCCCAGCATATTACCCTGTGGTATGCCACTGGTGACTGGTCCTTTGGTAAAGGTGGAGTCACCCACTTTGGGGAATTTTTCTATAATACATAAGTGGGGGGTTGTGTCAAATGCCATTGCTAAGTCCAGATAGGTGATATGCACCATCTTTCCCTCATCCAGGGCCTTGGTGATTTTCTCAAAGAAGTGAACCATGTTTAACAGGCAAGATCTATCTTTAACAAATCCAAACTGGGTTGGGTCCAGAGTTTGGAGATTATCTATGTCCTTGTGAATAAGGTCCATAATGAATCTTTCCATGGCCTTGCAGATGAGGCTAGTCAAACTTATGGGCCTGTAATTCCCATGGTCAGCCCCCCTTTGTTCAGAGGGATTATTGTTGCTATCCTTCATTCCACCAGAACATAGCCAGTTTGGAGGCTGTGGTTAAACAGAGATACAAGTGGGTCTGCAAGGTCATGTTTTAAGTTATTTAAAAGGCAACCCGGGGATGTTGTCTGTTCCCACCGATGCCATGCTTTTGGCCTTGAGATCACCATGATGACCTGATCTCTTGAGATAATAGGCTGAGGAATGGTGGAAGGTATATTTTGGGGGACTATATATATTTCTGGGGACTTAAGACACTTTTGGAGTGTAAGGAAAGTTTGTGGCAAATATTGTTAATAGCTGATGAACCTCCTGGCCTCAATGAGGCAGTCAACATGAAATGTTTTCTGCAGATGGCCAGAATTAAAAAACTGTGCAAATTCAATTTTTATTTGTTAATTTATATATATATATATATATATATATATATATATATATATATATATATATATATATATATATATATATATATATATATATATATATTTATTTATTTAAATCATTAGATTATATGTTGTTAAGTCAAAAATATGTACATTAATTAGATGATCAATATTATTTATTTTTTTAAAAAAACATTTGAATATAAATAGAAAGGATACTTTAAGGTTTTTAAATGGAAAGTCATGTGATTTGATATCAAGTGGTATTTAAGCAGTTTGTAATGAATGTAATGTTTGTTCTGATGAAGCTCAAAGTTACTCTGGTGGTCCTGTGGTTGGATTTATTGTCTCAGTTCAGTTCTTTCGGTGTCATTTTTTTATTTTATATTTTAGGGATGACTGGAGGGGGCATGGGGGTGAAGTTTGCTCCAAATCTGTCAGCAAGCAATTTGCTGTTACCTCCAGTTGATTATGGGTGGTCCCATCCACAACCAGATCAGGGCATAGCTGGGTATTCCATTTTAGATTTTTTTTTTGTAGTTAAAGAATGCCTTGTGATTATCTTTAACTAGGGAGGCTATTTTTGGTTTGAAATTAGCTTTGGAGGACTTGACAAGATCTGTAATTTGTTTGTTTATGCTAGAGAGGGATTTATTCCTCTGCTGAGACAGTTCCCTCTTTTTCTTTGACATTAGTTTCTTTCTCTTGTTGTATAGTCTGCATAGGTTCCACCAGGTTGACTTGTTTTTTGGGGAAGATCTGGTTTTAATCCAGTCAGGTACAGCCGATTCTGTACAATGCTCAAGTGGTTATACTGGGCATTGATGTACACCTCTACATAGGACTCCATGTTACCTGCATTCGAGAGGGCTTTGAAATTTTTTATGCCATCATTTAGTAGGAGGTAATTTCTCTTTAAAAAAATTCTTAAGCATTTTTGAGCCTGATGGAGTATCTGGTCTTATAATTACATAGAACAAGACTAATTTATTGTCTCATCTTATCAGGGATGACATCATATGGGGGGTCAGTGCACTCCAGTGTTAGTGAGTACTATGTCTAGGACATTTGAGTCTCTTGTGGGTGCACTGGCTATCTGTTCCAGAGCATTTGCATTGACAAAGTCCAATAACCTCTAAGCTAGCATGTTTGTGGTCATGTATGTTTGCCAGTCAATGGTAGAATAATTAAAATCATACATGAGCAAGGTATTGGGCTGTATGGAAAGTGACTCCAGTAAGTCCAGGTATGCGGTATGCTTTTCTTTTTCATGGTGTAGGACATATAGCTAGCTATGATGTCCCAGGAGGCTTTGCTATAGTTAATTGGACATGGATATCTCAACAGAGTCATACTGTTTGACCAGTCTCGAGGTGTACTTATCCTTAATGAAGATGGATACAGCTTCTCCTTTTTTTTTTCATGCTCAGTTTGTGGTCTGAATATATGTAAGGCATTGTAGCCCTGTATGTCTGGGGTGCTTTCTGCCCCTTTGAATCATGTCCCAATGACTGCACAGATGTCAGCATCTTCCAAAGTGAGGAGTGCTTCCAGGGAGTGCAGTTTCTTGTTTAAACTCCTAGCATTAAGCAGCTTTAGGCAGAATAGGGTGGCTAATGCCTTTACCAGTGTCCGAAAGCCTAGAGGAGACAGCTGAAGACCATCTCTAGCAAACCAGTGTGGCCTGTTGACCATGTCTTCCTAGGCTGACAGATACTGGATCCCCTTGGACTGACACCAGAAGCTAAGCCAATTGTTAAATAATTTTTTTGTTTGCATTGTGGCATCATCCTTGGAGAAGGTAGGATGCTACTTAAGGCTAGGCTTGTACCTGTCTGTGATGCATAATCTGAAAGCTCAGTCATTTTTCTTGTCATATAGTCTAGTGAGGTATGTCTCAAGTCATTTAACCCCACATGGACTATGGCATCTGACAGGCAGCTAAGTGTAACCCACTCCTTATCCAGCCTGGTGAGGTGAACATCCATGTGTCTCACAATGGAGTTATCTATGGCCATTACATTAGGTTTTATGGTGTTACACCTTATGGGCTTATATGTTGAGATACTGGTCTGTGTTATTATGTGTTGTGGGTGTTTTTTGCATTATGTGTTGTTTCTGTTTGGGAGGCCTATGTTCTTTTGGTAAGTTACTAGTGAATACCTCTACATATGTGGGTTTATGTGTCATGTCCTTATTTAGTGCAAGAAGTGTGTGTGTGTGCTGACAACCTGTTTGGCATTCGATTTGTCCTTATTCGAGAGTCTTGCTTCCAATTTCATAGTGTAACTACATCTCTCACATAAACTATTTGCTTGTTTTAGGAGTAAGTGGTTGTTAGTATACATGAGACAATTGCTACATTACCTCAGGATGCCCATGTCTATCAGGCTGGCCAGAGAGTTGATGTGATGTGAAACTGACCGCCTATGATAGCAGGCTCTTACTGTATGTTTTATTAGGGAAGGGAATGGGGTAATTTGGCAAGACTGTGCTGGTAGTGCCAAGACTACAAGAGGGATCTATACTGTGTGCAGGCTAAAGCTGATCAATAAGGCAACATTGTTCAGTGGACAACTCAGTTGCTCCTAGAGCAGTAGAAAAACTTGGAAGGGTTTCACAGGCAGTTGATTAGGGAAAAATGAGCTATGAGGCTTTTGCAACTGTACTGGGCACTGGTAACCATCGCTCTGTGAAGAGCAGCACCACACAAACATGAGGCTTAAATATGAGCAAAGAAAAACAAGTTTTAAGCTACCCACCAATCAAGAAAATACACAATGAGTTCCTCCAGCAATAACCAACTCAGATAGGTTAGATCAGCACACTTTTGCTACAAGGGTGCAGAAAAATGTCTTCTTAATGTAGAACAGCTGGTTTTGAGCCCAAGTGTAACAAGACCGTGCAAACTACCTACAATAGCCTTATAACTAACAGACACAATGTAATACAGTGCAATTAACTACTTAAACTAGCAATACATTTTTGAACCTGCTAAAGTACAGTCACTGTATATAAGAGAAGTGGAAAAAATACTTAGAGCCCTTTTGTATGCTTCCCAGCTGATATAAACCAAGTAAACACCTACTGCCACTAGATGAATAATCCTAGTCCTCCAAATCTAATTCCACAGTAAAGGAGTGACTGGAATTAAATGCTAGCACAAATTGAAAACATCTGAAATGATACCACAAATAAACTTAAAGATGCAGATGCAGCAGTATAGTTCAAACAGCTTATAAAGGTCTGATTATTCAATAAAACACTTTGCTTTGTATAAATGAGCCAAAAGCCACTCAATTGTACAGAATTTATAAAGGCACTAAAAATAAGATAAGTTTATTAATAAGCCCTTCATCTAGTAAAAGTATATTCTCCCAACCTAAACAGACCAGGCTACCACTCAGTGCACTAGACGGAAAATTCACTGACTTCTGGCGTAAAAATAAGTGCTTGCTACACTGTAAAAATACACTACTTTAACCAAAAGCTATCTAGTTAATGGATTCAGAGCAAGTAAATCTGTAGAACAGAGAAGCTTATTAAGCTCAGTATAGAGAAGGGGGCAGCTTAATTTCACCAGGTTTAAAAAGCAGATCAATGAAGGTGAGGACAGGTGGGAAAACTAGCAGGGAATCTCCAGCAGTGCTTTTAGTTTATGCAGTCTTGACATCTTTTCAGAAAAAGGCAAAAACCCAGAAATGCACACTGTATTTAAGTATTACTCAAGAAACAATTTAACCAATGAAAAAAATGTGAAATGTGCAACCTATATAATTTAAGTGCCTATCTCTTACATAGAACAAAAACACCAGGACAAGCAGATTTCTTAAAACAGAAAACAAAACTGAGCAGGTGAAACAGAAAGCAGATCTATCACTCACAGACAAAAAATATAGGTTCGCTTTCCTCGCCCAGTAAGGAATTCCTACAGCATTGCTTTATTTTATGCAGGCTTGAAATCTTTTCAGAAAAAGACAAAAACCCAGAAAGTCTACTAAAGACAAATTTGAGGTAAAGATAGCCTACCAAGCAAAGGACAACTGCATAGCTTTCTTTAGCTGTCCAAACCCTCAAAGGTAGCAAACAGCAGTGTGAGGAACGGATTGTAAATTGAGTAACCTACATGGAGCTGGAAGATATAGAAATTCTACTAGCTGACAAATTCATCTCCAGTTTTACTCCTCTCTCCCCTAGCTGCCTCCCAGGAAATATCATCAAACAACAACCCCCAACTATCACTAGGAATAAGTTCTTAGATGCTCTCTCTAAAATCAAAAACACTGCATCAGGCCTATCGTTGAGTGCAATGCCACCTTAGAAGTATATTCCTTTGATATCCTCTGCTTAACAGAAACATGGTTAAAACCTTCTACCAAAGACAATGAATTCCTTCCACCTGGATATAACATACTAAGACTCGACCGAGTATCCAAGAAATTAGGAGGGGTAGATATTCTGTTTAAATCAGGCCTACAGTTAACCACCTACAACTGTAAAATACCTCTTGATTCCAATGCAGAAATTCTCATCTCCAAACTTCATATTAACAATGCCAAATCCATCTATATCATCTGTATTTATCTTCCTCCCGGTAATAACATTGCCACCATGGAAAATATTCTTTGCTGGCTATCCCAATACTTGCCTCAAGAAACCATAATCCTAGGAGATATAAACATTGACTGGAACTGCTATGGCAACAGCCTCCCTACAACCCATATTAACCTATATGGTTTTAATCAAACTATTACATCCCCTACCAGGATCAATAAAACTAACCAGAAAGCTAGAATATTAGACCATCACCCTCACAACTATGATTCAGGAACCCTCCCTGATGATATAAGCAATCATTCATTTACCTATATTATCAGGCACAAAACCCATACTCCTAATCCTACATCTGTCAAAAACATCAGATCCAAAAATAACTTTAACCCTGAGCTATTGGAAAAACAACTAAGAGCATGCAATTGGTCTCCCTTAAAATACCTCCCTTTAGAAGAAGCCATCAAGTACTTTAACTTTCTGGAAATTCTCAACCAACATGCTGCAACCAGATTAATTAGAGTTAAAACCAAGTCTGCCCCATGGCTTTCAAAAGTAACCAAACACAAAATGTACCTTAGAAATAAACACTGTGCCAAATGGAGAATGACTAAAAACCCTGTTGACCAACAAACCTTTAGACAGTTAAGAAATGACACTAAGAAAGCTATACTCTCTGATAAAATAAATTACTACCTACAATTCCAACAAACTAATCAAAACACCCCTCAAAAATTCTGGACTAACATTAACCAACTACTCCACCCAGATCAATCCACCACACCTAACCCTCAAGATACTGACCATACTAATCCCAAAAATACAGCCAATACATTCAACACCTTCTTTACTAATACTATCCAAACACTGGCTAGTCAGCTATCACCTAATAACTTTACTCTACCCACCTATAACTCTACCTCACCCCCTCCTTTTCAGTTACAACCTGTACCAACTACATACATTCAAACCCTCATACAAAAACTAAAACCATGCTCTCCCTCAGCAGATCAACTACCTGCCGATTTTCTACAGCTATCAGCCAAAGCAATAGCTTATCCTGTTTCCATTCTGATCAATAGGACTATTACCGAAGGTCACATACCTAGCCTATGGAAAGTCTCTCATATTATCCCCCTCCATAAAGGCGGAAACTCAAATGAGCTCTCCAACTACAGTCCTATTGCCCTTCTCTCCCCCCTAGCAAAGATCATGGAGAAATGTATCCATAGGCAATTACTTGACCACTTAACCCAAAATAACTTACTTTCCAGCTGGCAATATGGTTTCAGACCTTCACACAGCACTACCACTGCCCTCCTTTCCTTTACAGATTACATTAACAAAAAACAGAACCTTAACAACCTTTCTTCAGCACTATTCATTGACCTGTCTAAAGCATTTGACATGGTCAATCATCAGATTCTCCTCAACATACTAGAATCACTATCATTTGATGCACCTTCTATAAAATGGTTCCAGTCCTACCTAGATAAAAGACAACAGGCAGTTATTTGGCAAAAGACTCTTTCTACCCTCCAACCAGTTACCCTTGGTGTCCCTTAAGGGTCCATACTAGGAACTCTCCTCTTCTCAATATTTTTTAATGACCTTCATCTAGCCATCCCCCAAGCCACATGCATACAATATGCTGATGACTCGACACTTCTATGCTCAGCCAAATCCACATGTGAACTTCTCTCTCTTACCCAGAAAGTATTTAACACAGTTGAACAATGGTTTACAAAACGTTGTCTTCTTTTGAACCCCAAAAAACTAAACTCCTCCTCTTTAATACGACCCACAAGTCCTCTCCACTTGATTTCTCAGTTATATCCACTAATGGCACCATTATATCACCCGACACATCTCCCAAACTACTGGGAATCACCATTGATAACAACTTGAACTTTGACATCCATATCAACAATACAATAAAAACTGTCAACAAAAAACTTGGCTCCCTCTATAGAATTAAATCTTACCTTTCTCCTACAGCTAGAACAACCATAGCACATACTCATCTAATCTCTACCCTCCTCTATGCTTCACCTATTTTTACTAACCTTTCTAAAAATAACCTCAGCAAACTGGAAACTTCTTACAATAACATTGCTAGATTTGCAACAGGAAACCCTTACAGAACCCACCACTGCATAAATATAAAGCAGCTAGGATGGCTTGAACTACAAAATGTGATTAAATTCCATCAACTAACCATCGCCCATAAAACTCTTTATAAACCTTCCTGTACTCCTAGTCTATCTACCCTCATCACTCCATACATAAATCTGAAATTGCTGCATTCCTCACACAAAAATCTTCTATTTACTTCTAAACCTTACAACAAAGCTGGTAAATCTCTCTTCTCTAATGCTGTTGGAAAAACCTGGAATCTTCTCCCCAGTGACCTTTCCTCTCTTCCCTCTCTATCACTCTTCAAAAATAGACTAAAACCCTTCCTTAGAACACACTGGTTGTGCCCCTGTACTAAACCTGACTAGGCTACTATCCACCCAATTAAACTTAGCTCTGCCTATCCCTCACTACTCATAAACTATTATATATATATATATATATATATATATATATATATATTTTTTTTTTTTTTTACCTATAAATACTGATTTCACCCCAAACTACACCTACACTGTGCCGGGTCTCCCTTTATATTTCCTACTGAAGAATATATTTGTTTTTTTCCTTTTATATTTTGTATATACTTGACCTGCCTCCTCTCTTGACTTTAGTCTTTCTATTTATCTATGTTTTATAACTACATATTGTATAGTATAAGCATTTTTGCACTACATGTTTTTTGTTTATCCTCACAGAATACTATGCAATATTTTATTTTTTTTTATATAATTAATGCTGCTATTTAGTCATCTTTTCCTGTTTTTTTGTGTCGATGTACCTGAAATCTGCTTGTTTAATATGAATATTTTTATTTAGTCTTATTTTGTATATTGATTACTAAGTTTTTCATTTATCTGTAGTGGAGCTTATCTCCTCGGGCCTCTACTGAAAATGGACATGTATCCAGTTAGACTAGCCCAGTCAACAAATGTAAAATAAATGTAAAATAAATAAAAATAAATACTTGACCGGGCATATGCAATAACTGGAATGTTCACAGAGGTTTTCCACAAAAAGAATAAGGGGCTTAAACAGCATGTCCTATGCAGGTCACCCCAAATCCTTTTTCTATATTTTTGTTCCTACTAGACTGTTGAAAGATGATCTAAGCCTGGCATACAAGGCATTCTTGGATCCCGCTCTGATGAATCCTTTGCATATCTACAAACTGAATAACATCAGAATTACTCAATCTAGTGAAATACACTTTGGAACATGGATAGGGCATATCAGAGGGACAGCTATGTGTCTCGGAGAATTCCTCTTCTTTGGAACAGGCTTCCCAGCTGTTTGAAGCACATCTCTTCCCTAACCCTATTCAAGAGAAACCTGGACCAGTGGATGGGAACTCTTGTGATAATTATTTATTTATTTATGTATTTATTTAACATTTGTTTGGCAGGACAGTCCGACTGGACAACAAGTGTCCACTTTCAGTGGAGTCCTGAGGAGAAAAGCTCCATTAAATTACAGAGAGAAAAAATACCACAGAGAAATTACAGAGTAAAATTACAGAGTAGTATCATACAGATTTGTTGAAATTATAGTATCTAATATACAATATGAGGACATTACCCAATTTGGGTGAACATACAGATGATATAATGTGCAATATATACAATACATACAATGAGTGTAGATAAGAACCTAGGTAGAGCATTGCAAGATATTTCCTCTAGTGAGTAGGAGTATATAATATGTATAGGTTTCCATATATATACAGTATATATATAGTAAAGCTTTTGTTTGCACATTTATGAATGAAGCCAAACACATTACAGCTACATTACCTAAAACTTGGAAGAGTTTATATGGCAGTTACGCTTAGATGCATATTTTCTCCCAGGCATCAATGACTACTACTCAGTTTTACCTGCTCTAAAAGATAAACAACAATTTATTAAATGAAATAAATGAAAGAAGTGGTTTTGATTGATAGCCTTTAAGCCTTTGGTTTGGTAAATTCTTGGATTGAAGCATGGCCATGAAACATTATTGATAGTTTAACTGGTAGTGGTGATCACACAACAAGCTATTGGTTAATTTTAGTTTTTCTGTTTTCTGACTGGGTGGAACATTGTTTTTAATGCTACAATGCTGATGTATTAGCGGTTTTGAAAAAGTCCTTTTTAGGATGACAGAGCTTAATCGTTTTTGGCATGTTTTATAGTGGGTCTATATTACGAAAGCGAAAAACCTTATGTGCGAATACCAAAACATCGACCCCTATATGGCGAACCGTGAAAATCCCAAACGCACTAAACAGTGAAAAAAAAATCGAACTGTCATAGTCGGCCAACCCCACCACTAGCTATATACTACCTACCCAAATAAAATAAATAAACCACATACATACACTAACCAAACCCTAGTTCTAACCTAAAGTAAAGCAGAAAACCCTACTTCTAACCTTACAATAAACCCCACATACAGAACTAACTATGCACTATCCTTAACCCCTCCCTAACCCTAAGGTCCGTAACTACCGCACACGTCCCCTACAGACATACACCCAAACAAAACAAATAATCCACATACATACATACATTTATCAAAACCCTACCTCCAACACTACTAAACCCCACATACAAAACTATATATGCACTATCCTTAACCCCTCCCTAACCCTAAGGTCCATAACTACTGCACACTTCTCCTACGAAAATATACACAAACAAAATAAATAACCTACATACATTTAACAAAACCCTGCCTCTAACCCTACACTAAATCTAACATACATTACTTATCTAAGCACTTACCTTAACCTGCACCCTATCCTAAACTCGTAACTATCCAACACTTACTTTATGTAGGTAATCCACAGATGGGCCAACCATGGGAATTTGATATTTCCATTTTCGAGGTTTTCTACTTTCACTCTAAGTCCACTTCGCGCTATACGGTTCGACGTTTACGTATTTGCGTAAATGTTTTTTCACTTTCCTAATATAGACCCTTTATAGTTTTCATGGATTTATGAATAGATGGTTGCTGTTCATGTTTGGACTGATTTCTTCCTGTATTTTACTTTGAATTGAGGGGCTTTATGCTTATTATTGATAGTGTCTAGAAAGTTACCTAAATATGAAATATCAAGTACTTAAAACTATTTCAGCTATTTAAATGTGCATTGCCATGTACTTTTTTCTGGCAGTTTATGCTGTTTTTATCTTCTCAGACCAATATGGTCATAATTCAGGTATCATTTTATGAGTTGTAGAAAAGTGTACAGGATTTTCCTTCATAACAATGAATTAATCTGCATATAAGGGAAGTCTAAGTGATGTGACGGATGAGACAGTACCAATGATTGCTTACTATGTATCTGCATCTGAAAAGTATTCTAAGAAGAC
Organism: Protopterus annectens; assembly: GCF_019279795.1. Classification (NCBI taxonomy): domain Eukaryota; kingdom Metazoa; phylum Chordata; order Ceratodontiformes; family Protopteridae; genus Protopterus; species Protopterus annectens. Next base: position 1,234,428,028 of record NC_056744.1, read on the forward strand.
ATAATTTTCTGAATAAATATGTTATTAATTATTTTAGATATATTGATGATTTAATATTTATTTGTAATGTGATGAAATTGGTGGTTTTATTAAGGTCTTATAAAATATTAAGTATGAATTTAGATTGGATGATTTACAAGTAGGAAAGGTAGTCTCCCTTTTGTGGATTTAAAATTGGAAGGGCAGAATAATGGAAAAATAAAGATGATTATAGATAGGAAATCTATGGATGGTGGTCAATATCTACATGGCAGTAGTTGTCATCCTCCTCATTTGATTTTTCCCAACCCTATGGAGATTATTATATCTCCATAGACTTTGTAATGATGAATTAGATTTTTTTAATGAAGCTGAAAAAATATTAATATGTTTATTATTATGGGTTATGGGAAATATTTGGTTAACAAATCCTTTCAGAGGGCTATTAAGGGGTATAAATATGTATGGACACAAATTAAAAGGAATTTGAAAGTTCAAAATAATTAAAACAGTTGATAAAAATAAGAAAAAATATATTTTGTAACAGCATATAATACATTTACATCTAAATTACTTAATCTGCTTAGATATTATTGGCAGTTTTTGGAAAAAGAAAAAGAGATTTCTATTTCTTATAGATGTGGACTCAGTCTAGGGATTCGCTTTTGTATAGTTGCTTTAGTCTTCCAATATGTGAATAAACATAATTCTTAGTTATTATAGTCAAAGGCCAGGCATTAAGGACCTCTAGACTGACGGCAGATGATGAGACATATAAGAAGGAGATGCATCATCTAGAGAAGAGGTTTCAAGAAAGAGGAAATAATGACACTACCACCAAGGCTATATTGGATAGTACGCATTCTAATAGGAAGGCATTGGTAAACCATACATCTCATCCAGTGAAGAGAGAATGTTAATGAGAGAAAAAACAGATGAGAAACAATTTGTATGAATGCCCACACACTATTCTAGTAATGTGAATATAATAACTGATATGGTTAAGAAGTTCTGTCCCATTTTGACCCAAGGATCCTGAGATCAGAGAATTGATGGGGGATAGACCCAGTTTCCTCTTTAAAAACAAAAAAAAAATCTTTAAAGAGAATGTTGTGTTATTCTATGAGGGACCCTAGTAATAGGATGACAACTGGTAGAATAGGGACATTTCCTTGTAACAGATGTAACCATTGCCAATTCATTGACACTACCAATGCCTTTGTACATCCTGATTCAGCCAGCATTTTATATTTCATGTTACAGCAGATAGTAATAGTGCTAATGTTGTTTGTCTGGCAGTATGTAATGTTTATTCATCATTCCATGTAGGGAAGATGAACAGAAAATTGAGATTTAGGATATGTGAACATCTGTTAAACATTAAGAAAGGTGCCCAAACAAATGCCCTGGCCAGACATGTATCCAGCACTAATTCCACCATATATTTAGATTTATTGTGCTTGAACATGTGGTAGAGAATGAGAGAAGGAGTGATTTGATAAATCATACAGAAACCTCAGAAACTAGATGGATCATAAAGCTAAGGGCAGATAATGGAGGTTGGTTCAATGATATAAAACACATGAAGCCCATTTTGAGAAATATAAGTTTATTTAAATAAATTACTTTTATGACATAACAGAATTTTATGTAGTGTTAATGTGCAAGCGTTTTTTGAATTATATATAAAAAAAGTCTTAACTATTTTGTGAATGTTTGGTGTTTTTGCATGTTTTTATAACTAGTCTTTTATAATCAGTTATTTTAAGTCCAAATGTTAAGACTATTTGCCAGACTAGCAAGGGTTCAACAGTCTCTAATAGGTGTTCTTAACTGAGTAATGAGAGCTGTGATGTGATTGGTATAGCAGTTGAATAATTGAATATATACAGATCTATTCACTTTGAAATGTTATAGGTCTGAAGAAATGGTCTGCTACCACCATGAAAGCACTTACCTTTTGAATTGCATTTTATCTATTAAACCTGTGTTTTTTATACCAAGTGTGAACATTCTTGCCTATGGTTGGTGTGCTGGAAGCTGTTTTGTATAATAGAGTTATGACTGAAGATCTGATCACAATTCCTTACAATGGAAGCAGTTTTAGTTATTCTATTTACCTACTAGTTACATTGGGGAAAATCATTAAGTGTTTTGTCAGCTTTAAAAGCTTTAAAATCCCTAAAGCACTTGGCAAGTCCTGTCAAAAAAAAATCTTTAATGTTAGAAAAAGTCAGGGACACATTGCTGGCGTTGCCAGCAGGCAGAAACAAGTCTGTTTTTACTGTTGCTGTCATTTGCTGGTCAGTACTGCTAGGTTTGGGTCTATATTAAAATAATGAAAGCTCACATATGCAAATACAAGTACATCAACACATAAACGTCGAAGTATGAAAATAGCGAAATACATAATCAGTGAAAATTAGAACGCCGAACATATTTTGTCAAACAACAGTGCCATACAGGTAAGGAAAACCTCAATAAACAAACTTAAATAAACACTTTTGCGGGGGGCAAGCCCCCCTGCACCCCCCACACCCCCATACTTAAATATACCAACTCAAAGATCATTCTACAGTGGGTACAAGTATATATTTTCTCATACCCACGATCACCCTGCTGACCAGCGAAATACGTTCGGCATTCTAATTTTCGCCGATTACATATTTCGCTCTTTTTGTACTTCGATGTTTATGTGTTGATGTACTTGTATTCGTGTTTGTGAGCTTTTGTTATTTTAATATAGACCCCTAGGTTTAACTACATAGTATGATACCCAGTCTTAACAAGTGAAGCACAGGGTGCTTAACATCCATTAAGACTGAGTCTTCTTTTATCTTTTTCTGGATATCAGAGCATAATCATCTTGCTCCATCAACTACTGCAAAGTTAGGTACAAATTCTGTACAATAGCTTGCAAGTTTACGGCTTTTCCTTGTTGTTTAGTACTAGGTATAGGTCAGGTTTTGTCAGCCTCTGTTTATCTACATTATGCTATTATAATGACATACTCTGAGTATCTGTCTTCTGCAATAAAAGCAGCCTTTTGGCAGCATTAACTGGAACCTCTGCCCACCTGAAAGAGCCCAGCATATCTGGCACTTTGGAAAAATGGGATTCCCTATGCTGTAAAAAACTAACTATGTCATCAACATATACCAATGAGCACTTGGCATGAGGTGTTAGAACTTTGTCTGTGACCCTTTAAAATTCAGTAGGAAATCTGTGAAGACCAAAGGGTTAAAGTGCTGTCTAACATTTGGCCTCAGCAGTTGAGAGGAATATTCCAGTACCCCTTGGTTATATCTATGCTGATCAGAAGCTTGGCATTTTATTCTATCAGCTCATTCACTCTCTATACTGGATAAATGTTAAATTTAGGTATGGCATTCAAGTTTCAGAAATCACTACATTATCCTGTGGAAGCATATAGGTTCACAGGTAAATACTAGTCTAGCTGTCTTTGTGTGCCATTTTAAGCTAAGCCAGTTCCCCCTTTTGTGCTTGAAATAACTTAACCCATTTGGGAATAACCTTACTGATGCCATGGTCAACAATAAAATATTGCCCTTAATGAGAATAACTGGCATCATACCATAGATCAATGTATGGGATAAAGTGATTAATAGCTGCCTCTGTCCATTATTAGGCCTGGGGGCAGTCCAGGGTAAATGTTCTATTTCCTATCCATAGATCCAAGTTGTGATTGAATATGGACTTTGATATACTTGGATATGAGCTTTGTTTTATGTGTATGAGGAGTCTGTTCTAGAGCAGTAGTATTGTCTGCAAGCTATACCTATCCCCCCAAATACTTCTGCTGATGTTATAGAAGTGGTTTAGATTCATTGACTGAGGATTTCTGATGCTAGTTGACTTGCTGATGTACAGTACATTTATCAGTATGGGGTTGGAGGATGCCTTCTGTCAGACACAGGATAGCTCTTAGCAGTCCACAAAATACCAAGTATAGTGACAGAGCTTCTAGTTGGTCCATGTAAGGCATGCTGTTTAGATGATGTATCCTTTTAGTAAGGTATCTCTGTGGGTGTTCCATCTGTTCTATGTGTCTGGACAGATACATGCCAAAGGGGGCACTATACTCAAGGATTGACCTAATGAGGGCTACGTAAAGGGGGGCAATGACATCCATAGACCTATACACAACCCTTTTGTTTATAAGCTGTGCAATATAGAGGTATACAGAGGTAGTTTCTTACAACAATGGACACGTATTGGTCAAAAGTTAGGTCACTGTTCCCAAATCCTTATATGGATTATGGATACGGCTTGGGGAACTACACAATTAGATAATCATTTTACTTTGGGATTCTTGATAGCTCCTTGTGTAGTTTTCACTTTCTCACTTTTTACTTTTTTTTCCAACCCTAGTATCCTTTGCAGTTTTTGGTTTTCCTACTCACAGCAAAATTTCAATATGATGCTATATTGAATATGTTTTTCCAGGTAGTTCAGAAAAAAATATATATCTCTTTAAAAAATCTCCTGCTAGTGTTCCCCCTCCTTCATTTGCAATCCCTTTCTAGTTCTAGGATACCCACATCATGTTTTGGTGATGTTCTAGCATCAGTTATAGGATTTTTTACTGCTATTGTCCACATTGCAAAAATTAAATATCTCAGAACTGCTAACATTTTGCACCCATGCAAGCTTCCCAATAGTTCAAAATTCAAGGTTTTTGGCTACTGCAACTTTAACTAAATGTTGGCTGCTCCTACCCATAATGGTATTAAAGTCTTAAACCAGCTAACATTCTGCACCCATGCAAGCTTCCTGATAGTGCAAAATTCAAGTTTCTTGGCCATTGTAACTTCAACTAAAACCTTAGGTGCTCCTGCCCGTAATAGTATTCAAATCTCCAAACCGCTAACATTCTGCACCCACACAAACTTCCCCATAATGCAAAATTCAAGTTTCTTGGCCACTGCAACTTCAACTAACTCTTGGCAGCTCCTGCTGATAATTGTATTAACGTATGTGCCTTTTTAACTGAGTTAAAAGAAAACAACTCTGTATGTATCCCCCACGCCTCTTCACATAATACCAATAACCTTCATGTAGCTTCCCCTTTTTCCTTTAACTTTTTGCTTTTTTTTACTCCTTTATGTCTAGCTACATTGTACAGTTAATGTGAAACCTGTTCTTTGCTTCCCTTAGGCTCCCAACAATATATGCCTTATATTCTGCATTGAACAGCTTAATTTCCCAGTTCATCATCCCAGTTTCCGACCCTACATGATAGCTTCACATGAAGTATTTGTAACTTACTGATTGTTCCTGACAGCTGCTTAATTCAGGGCCCAGGTCCAGCCTTCTCTGTTCACTCTTGCTATGATCAGACTCACTCCACACCCCTACCCTACCCCCAATCCTCATCCACCCCGAGTACACCTAAATATAAACCCAATAACTCCACCTTACTACATGACACTAACCAATCATATTCAAGTATCGCAATCACTCACATCTACCCATTAGCAGCTCTTCCTACTTTTCCTAATGGTTCCCTTTATTTCACTTATACACTTCCTATCTCATGCTACACTACTAGTGCTACTTTTACACCATTCTTCACTCACCTCTACCTTACTTATCACTAAGCCTACATCTGAAAACATCTTCCAATCAATCTCATCCAATAGTTACTCAGAAATATCTCCCAATCTCTATCAAATAACTCCACTACTCTTCTCTAAAGTACTAATTCTACCCGCAAACAATTCTGTTCACTTCTCCCTCCTACACAACACCATCTACCCCTAAATGACTGCAATATCCATTTCTCTACTCAACAGTATTTTCAATACTAACCCTCTGTGGTGACATACTACACCCTAATCCAGGACCCACTTCCACCATTCATCCTACACCATCCAACCGCACTAATCCCTGTAAATTGTTACATGTTGCAACACTAAATGTACACAGTATTTGCAACAAAACAACTAACCTTCATGCCTGTATAGCTCTCAGTAAACTTGATATCATTGCTACCACTGAGACCTGGTTAAAACCAAACATACAAGACTCAGAAATCATTCCTGCAAACTATAATGTAATAAGGACTGATAGACCTCTAAAAAAAGGAGGCAGAGTAACACTCCTTTCCCGTAATATCTTCAATATATTTCCATATGAAGATAACATCCCACAATTCTCTAATGCTGAAATTCTGTTCTCCTTCCTAAAAATAAATAAATCAAAGAAACTTTGTATCATAGTCCTTTACATCCCCCCTGGTAATAATATACCAATACTGGAAGAAATTCTATCTTGGGTCTCCCAAAATTAAACCACAATTCTGGGTGATTATAAATATCAATTGGTTAAACTTCAGCTCTAAACTCCATCCTCAAACATAAACCTATTTCATTTCACTCAACTTATCAGCTCTCCAAAAAGATCGGATACTAGTCTCTGACCCTGCTAAAATCTCCTCTTTAATGCTATAAGTGTTCATCTTCCAGCCTTTGCTCATCAAACAGCACCCCCCGCCACAAATTTCATCATTTCAAACATGTTGGAAATCTTACCAATTTTAATCCACAGACATTTCGCATCATCTTAAAAAGCATAACTTAGAATAACTTAAAATGTCTTCCTCTATATAACACACTGGAGTACTTCAGTACTACCTTATTACAAAATATAGACAGTCTTGCACACCCCTTAGAGTAAGAAAGTTGAAAACAACCCTTGCTCCATGTCTGACAAAACCTACTAAAGAACTAATGCTAACTAGGGATAAAACATGGAAACACTAGCAAAAACACAAAAAAAAATTTAGACGTATTGAAATTTAATCAACTCCACAACCAAGTGAAAAGACTCATATCAGAAGATAAAAAAGACTATTATTTAAAATTTCAAATAAACCATAAGGAAAATCCCAAAAGATTTAGGACTTCAATATTATCAGTACTACATCCTGGCAAAAAAATCAACCTATGCCCATACCAAGACAAACACTTGAACAAATAGGAAGTCCCTTCAACACACAGTTTATAAACTCTATAGCTAACATCACTGCTAACTTTTCACAACATCATTCTTCTAATACATTATACAGGAATAGCCACACTGTCTCATCTCTCCCAGTCCCATTACTCCTCAACCTCACATTCAGATAAACCAATTCTAAATGTTTCATCTAAATTCTCACTCAATTCAGTCCCAACTTCTACTATAAAGAGACTGCTTCTCAAACTAAAACCCAGCTCCAAGGCATGAGACATGATGCCCACTGAATATTTAAAACTTGCTGCAGAAGCCATTGCCTACCCTATTAGCATGCTCATTATGCCCCAAAACTTTGGAAAAAATCTTTTATTCTACCCCTACACAAAGCTGGCAACTCAACCAATACCTCAAAATTCTGTCCCAAAGTCATTTTATTGCTCTCTAAACTCCTTAAAAAATGCATTCACATACAGCTTCTCCACTTTCAGCTTAATAAACAAATTCTATCTCCAACTCAACATGGATTCAGGCCAGGCCATAGTACTACAACTGCCTTAATATGCTTTAGGGACACTGTCAACAAAGCCCGTGTCTCTGGAAAAATTGTATCCACTATATTTCCTGACTTATCAAAAGCCTTTGATACAATCTCTCACTCACTTCTTCTTACTCAACACTCAAATATCAGTTTATTTACTCCTCTTAGCTGGGTTTCAAGTCATTTGTCAGACAGAGAGCAGGCAATTAAATGGCAAAACTCTCTAGCACTTTATCTGCTGAATTCTACTGGTGTTCCCCAAGGCTCCATATTAGGACCACTGCTTTTCAGTATATTTATGAATAACCTTCACTTTTCATTCAGCCAGGGGTCGCTCATATAGTATGCAGATCACTCCACTATTATATGCTCTATTGCCACTAGATCTGATCTTCAACAAATTACTCAGTCTGCATTTCTGGTTATATAATAACCATCTGTTCCTAAATCCTAACAAAACCAAACTTATCTTATTTAACCTCAAGAAAAGTACTTCCATAAACAAATCACAATTCAACATACTTTCCCAGAGCAACACAAAAATTGAAGTTCTCAGACACACTAAATTGCTGGTATTAATAAGTGGTGAAAACCTAAAATTCAACTCCCACATACAAAATAACATTAATGAAACAAAATAAAATCCAACCCAGACTAAGCAGCAAAGGCAACCGTGTGCTATTAAAAACGCCAGTACTCACTTTCTTTAAAAAATAAAAAATCTCATTTATTGTGCACAACGGTACCATTGTGGAACCAAATGGTAGCCAAAGCCTGGAATGCCTTCCTTTAGCAATTCAAACCACTCTTGAGTTATGCTTCTTTCAAAACATCTTTGCATGGATACCTGTCTGCTAACTGGATCTGTACTTTAATCCTCCTCATTCTATACCCTAACTACCACCGCCTTCTTCTATACACTCACATCTCTAAATTACTCTTAACAATTAAGTCTCTGTAGATTTCTTAATTACACCTGCATATTGTACCACTTTTTCACGTTTTATTTAACTTAGCAGTATCCCCAATATTGCATTTAATCATATTCTCCAGATAATTTCACTCTATACTCTACTGTGTGTTTGTACTAATTGCTAATCTTGGCTTTTGTTTGTATTTGTCATGTAAATTCCTTTTAGTCAAGTCTCTGTAAATATTATAGTTCATATAGTTTTTCTAGAACTAATTGCCAATATATTTTTCATGTAAATTTTTTGTAAAATGTTTTCCCTGTAGCTTTTTTCTCTGGGCCTCCACTGAAAATAGCCTCTCAACTGCCCAGTGGACAATCCCAGCAAGCAAATGCCAATAAATAAATAAATCACTTCTAACGTTTTGGTCTTAAACAAAGTTTTCTCTGTTAGAACAATTAGTTTAGCATTCTCTGACAGAATACTGCTGGTATCTATGTCCATTCCCAGGTTGACTACAGACCCTTCAGCTTCCTTCCATTGTTTTAACACAGTTATGTGATATAGCAGCTCTGGTTAACACCTTCCTGTTTAACCTATTTTATATTTTACTTTCTTTATTTTATCTATAATCTCATAGGGTCGGTCCTTGCCATCATATTAGGAGCTTATTTTCATCAGAAAGATCCAATACTAAGACTTTCTTCCACACATTAATCTCTCAAAATCTAACATTCATGCTGTATTCCCTCTGCTGTATGACTTTTGCTTATTGTTTATATTCTTTCACTCTTGACTTAATTTTAACCTATCTTGCAAGTTTATAAGGTGTGCTATCACATTTTTAAACTGTTTTCCTCCTACTCCTAAGTCCCTTTACAATGTCCTGCAAGCATCAGGCTTATCTAAATTACAGTAACATAAATAATGTAAATCCTTATGAAGTAGAGAAACTTCTCTTCCAGAAAAAAATGAGATAGGGAAGTAACTGCTCTTGTCAGTCTTATAACAAAAAGGCAGGAGGGAATTAACTGATCTCATTTTTTATTACTATTAAAATAAAAAAAAGATGGGAGGGAAATAACTGATCTCAATTCTTGTCAGTCATGACAAAAAGGTGGAAGGGAAGTGAATGATGACAGTTCTTCTTATCCTACCATATGGCCTTCTTTAGCATCATCTGCAGAGATTTGTTAAACTGAGTCACTAAAAACTCCAGTTCTAAAAACTTCCCAAAACATTTCAGATTAGCATTATTTAAAGTAACAGATATACATCTTCTCTTTACACTTTTTCCTTTTCTCTTTTATTCCTCTTCCTATCAGTAACCTATTTTTTTCACCTAGATTCTGCTTTTATATACTATTCCTTTTTTTCACTAAGAATCCAGAGTTTATTTGTAATAAACCATGTTACTACCGTAACTATTGTCTAGTCAGAAAACTGTGAAAATCAGCTACTCAGTTCTGTAAAACTATCAATAATTAATATGCAACACTGTATGTACTATATTGTGAGTAATGCTTATAAATAATATCTAACATTGTATGTAAAAGTATATGGAGCTTGTATAATAATATCTTAAACTACTATGAAACACAGTATGTAAAGTTTTGTAGAGCTTTTCTCCCCATTTCTTCAATGAAAAAGGATCAGACTTTCCCGATTCTCAAAAATAAATAAAGTAAATAAATAAATAAATAATAACCCATTAGTCTGAGGGCAGTACACTGATGTTCTTAACTCTTTTACTATAAAACACACACAAAGCTGCAGTATCTCCCTGGATATAAGTTGGGTTCTGTTGTACATGCAAATTTCTTTGGGAATCTCTACCTTGAAGAAAAGTAACAATAATTCTCTTGCTATTGCCTTGCCATTGGCTTTTCACAGGGGTAATACTTCAGAAAACATAGTAACATAGTAAATAGTCACTAGAATGTATTGGTAGAAATTGCTAGTTTTTGCTAATAGACTTATAAGAGTCATAGCTATCCATTCCGGTGCATAGCTGTTAGTGGACTTTTGAACCTAGGATATGATGGCATCTTTTGACATTGTAGGCAAGCTTCACAGAAGGTCTAAATGTTTTTCATGAAACAAGGACACTAAAACCAGTAAAAATCATAGCTTTTCATTTTGCCTGCCATAAAAAATGCATCGTCCAAAATACGGTTATGTGCCAGTTTCATGGTATTGCAGTCTGCTTATCTGTTTTCCTTTTTTGTGTTTTTGTTCTAGCCCTGCTTAATTTATTATGAATTCAATATCTCCTGCCTCTGTACATTTGTGTTACACTCACTATATTGTGCAGTATAACAGAATTGTAACTGACCATTGAAATTTGACGTTGCCAAACTGCCTTGGGTCATGGTTGAGAGAGAGAGTAATAAATAGATCACCCACCTGTGCATTCGTAAAATTTGTATTGCTTACCTGTAAATTTGCCAACTCAGGAGAGGTACTGTCAGTACAGAGCAGTGATATGAAGGAGAAGAGGTTATTGCCTACAAAGACAGGCATAGCCACTTCTTCTCCAAATCCGTCATCTAGAAAAGGAACTCACAGCACTTTCTTCTGCTTTTGATTTGGGCAATTTCTTTATGACTACCTCTGTAACTAGTATCTCCCTAAGTACCTGTTGCTGACAGTCCTCCATCCATCCATCCTCTACCCCTTTTTTCACATTGTTGCACATGGGGTTGGGGTGTCACTTCAACAGTGACAATCATCTCAAGCCAAGGATTACACAACCAGGTGGCTAGCCTTGCCACAGTAGTTCATCCATATCACTCACAGGCAATTTAGAGTGTCCAGTCCACCTACTGCATGTCTTTGCAATGTGGAAGGAAACCCGAGCACCTGGAGAAAACCCATGCGACCGCAGGGAGGACATGCACACACGCAGAGAAGGCATTCCAGCCAAGAATTGAACCAGAGAACCTCTTGCTGTGAGGTGACAATGCTAACCACTGCACCACCATGACCACCAACTGTTTCTGATTAACCTCCAGTGTTGACCCTACAGTGGAAATCTAATTTTGACCTTACAGTGGAAATCCTAGACTTTGACCAGGTTCCCTTTCTTCTGTTATTGAGTTTGTTACTATGAGTCTCTCCCTCTCTGTACCTACACAGGCATCCTTATTGCTTCAGTTCCTGGAACCTTCTGACAAGGTTCTGTATTGCACACAGTGGATTTGTTTGTTTCAGGTTTCACTAACATACCTGGGATTTTCTGTTAAGGATAAGTAACAGATTTCTGATTACACACAGGTTCTCCTATAACATACAGACAAAGGAAGATTCTAGATCCTTTAGATGCTTCTACACCTATCCCTCTCTTTTTATCAAGAATGGGAATTAGCAGTTTGTCAATCTTCTGATATCTCCCCAGTTATTACTAGGGTTATATACAGTGTAGTCTTAGGAATGTGTCAAACTGCTGTCAGCTCCCTCATATTTAACTGGGAATATATTCTGTCAGTGTTTGTTTCTGTGTTCTCTTCCCCATCCCTATTCAGAGTCCTCTCACCCTGCTTGTCCAATCTTTCTTATATCGTTTATTCTCTAACCTGCAATGAAATAGCAATTTCCTTTCTACTAACTTATTAAAAAAAAACTTAATTCATGTTTGTCCATGTGAACGTGAATATGTAAAAAACTTCTCTTTTGGGAAACTAGTCTCCATTTAACTCATTATACTTCATTTTTGCATTGTTCCTGTATTTTGCAGTAAATGTATTTTTGCAGTAACTCATTGCTTTTGTATTTCATGTTATTTTGTAATGTAGTTTTACTTCTGTTGCTGTTATTTACACTTTCTTTCTATCTTAGGTTTCTGGAGATTTTCTCCCTGGGTCTCCACTGAAAACGGGATACTTCCCCAGTAGGATATTAAAATAAATAAAATAAAATCATTTCCACAGTACCTTGAATTGAAGAAAATTTTGGCCAGTTATATAATATTGTGCTAAATTAAATAGGAAAACCATTAGAATGAAATAATTTGCCTAAAAGTGATTGAATTCCTACATTAGTTATATGATACATCTTTCTGTCTCCATGCTTCCACCTCGCTCTTTTTTTTTTTTTTTTTTACCTGCCTCTTGTTTGTTTTATGCTGGCAGACATAAACGTTCCTTAATAAGTGGAACATGCTTCCAGAATCCAGTAGTACCTAAATTTCCTTCCCTTCCAGTAGTACTGTATGTTTTGCTAATTGCTGACTTTGTAGTGACAGAGAATGACAACATACCGATTATAATATAGTAGATGTAACTGTATCACATTCCATCTGGATATTTTGATTATCATTATATTGGTTAATACTTACATTTTTTGATGTTGGTTTAAAGCCACATTTAGATAAATACAGCATTCCCATTACTACATAAGTAACGTTAGCAAATGTGCCTTTTCTTCCTGTATCTATAATATAGTATTGTAGTAGCCAACAGTTTTTTAAGTATTCATAGTCATCTGTACATTCTTTGTTATTGGCTTAGTTTGCCTAGTTTTAAACAGTATTTCACTAGCTAGTAAACTTTCATTAGGTAGTGTCACTATGTAAAGCCCATTTATGAACACTTTTTGTCACCTTTTCAAATGTTTAGCATTTTCCTTCTCTTAATTTCTAGCTGCGATCATAAGTATAATATATTATTTCAATCACAAACTTGTGCTCTAAGTGTTTTACTTGTATTAAATGTCTTGTTATAAAATGACTTTTCTTGAATTTCAGAAGACGTCAGCAGTACTTTTTTTTTTTTTTTTTTTTTTTTTTTTTTTTAATAGTTCAGATAGTTAGTACCTTCCATGCCTCTATACTCCCCTGCTGATAGTAGCAGTTTGCCAAATTTTAAATAGAGTATTTTTTTCCTAGAACAAAATAGCTTTAATGCACTCTATGTGGCATAAGCTGTAACAACTGTTCACTGCAACTGTAGCAAGTAGCTGCTAAAATTTAAAATAGAGGTTTTTTTAGCTGTAAGAACTGAAGCACTTAGTGGTCTGTGTATACCATGAACTGTAGCAGCTGCTTGCAACAAATGTAGTAAGCAGTGGCTGCAGTTTAAAGATGATTTTTTTTCTCTGTTCCTCTCTCTTTTTTCTCTTCAGTTTGAGCAGATGACTCAAGCACCAGAATAGGTAACTATACCTCTGTCTTCACTTATGATATTTAAACAGCAGCAAATGCTCACAATATTCCAGCATGGCTTATGTTTTAACATTGTTGTTGCGTAGTCCAGCAGTGTAAAAGAAGGAAGAAGGCAAGGAGGAACCCCACTGAAATGTTGGCTCTAGAAATGCAGAGTGCCGGCAAGACAAAAAATATTGAAAACACAGGAGAAAACCAAATTCCTAAAATTGCTGCTCTCCCTTAAATGTCTTTTTGCAAGGAGAGCAAGCCAATCCTGCCCCCCACATGTGGGGGAAAAGCCTCTCTCACTGCCCAGTCTTATATAGTCTCATAGATTCATAATAGGCTACTAGGCTAATGGCCCTAGGGCCTTTACAAGCCTAGCAGTGTAATAACCCAAGTACCCTTATTGACTGTATTTAGATGGTCATTGTTAGCAGAGTGATTTTTGTGATCAGCATCGAGTGCCCCTGTCCATGAGGGACATAGGTGCCACTCCCAGGGTGAATTTATGATCACCCATCCAGCCATCAAGGTTGCAGTTGACTAGGGTCATTGAGGAGCTTTGCTTCACATAGAGCTTATTCCAGAGGAGTGTCAATCTCTGGGAGATATGGCTGTCTCTCCAACTCATTCTGTTAATGTCAGAGGCTGGGTTGAGATCCCTGGAGAAGTTATTCTTGTCTCATTTGATTTGCAATTTGCAGCATTTCTATTAGTGCCGGGTCCGAGACAGCTCTGTAGGCCAGGCACAGGTCACCTCTCAGCAGCCTATATGATACAGAGTACAGTGACATGGCTTTCAGTATTTCCATGTATGTCATGTTTTGGAGGCCCTGGATTCTCTTAGTTAGAAACCTCTGTGGTCTCTCCAGTTGCTGCAGGTGTCTGGTGAGGTACATATAGAAAGGAGCATTTTACTCCATTAGTGGTCTGATAAGGGTCAAATACAGCGGAGCTATAACCCTTCTTGTCTTACATGTGATGCTCTTATTTATGAGATGTGTAATGTAGGGTGCTTTTCTTACAACTATGGACACATGGTAATCGAAGTTTAGATTGATATCAATCTGTGTTTCAAAGTCTGGCACCACTGAGTTTGAGCTTATAGAGGTGCTATCTATGTCATAATCGCAAGGACTACTTCTTTGCCAAAGGGGATAATGAGGCATTTTTTTTTTGTGTTAAATTTTAGTCCGTAAGTTTGGCACCAATCATTTGTCTGTGTCAGCCTTTTCTGTAATATGTTAACATAATAGAGGGACTCTATGATTGCGCCCGATTTACAGTCATCTGCAAACTTGGTAAGCCACAGGCTATCTACATTCACCTGGACTTCAAAGAAATAGATGCCAAACATTAGAGGGCTCAACACAGATCCTTGTGGTACCCCACTGGTAACTGGTCGACTGGTGGAAGTGAACTCCCCAAATCTGACAATCTGTGTTCTGTCTGTGAGCCAGTTTGGTACACATCTTGTAATGTATGGGCTAACCCCAGCCTCTTTCATTTCTCCATGTCTTTTGGGTTTTTAATACCATGATGGGAACGGGCCCCATTCCTAAGTCAAAGTACGATTAAAGTTCATGAAATTAGTGTTGTTTCAATCTTTGTTATCAGCCAGAAGTGCTCTTCACAGCACCCATAATGTGCCCAGTAATGACTCCTTCTGCAATTCATATGGAGTTACATGCATTGGTAGCATATCTAAATATGATTGTAGACTCTTTTTTAAAAGACCCGTTGTTCCTACTACTATTGGAACTATCTGGGTATCTTTCTTCCACATCGCTCTCATTTCTGCCTGCAAATCCTTATATTTTATGACTTTGTGTCTCTCTGTACACAAGACATTGCAGTCACTGGGTGTAGCTATTTCATTGATCAATGGTACTTTTGGCTTCTATTCATGGGTGACTCTATCTGGTTTTATCTTATCTGTATTTTGAACTGTTAGTAATGGGTGATCCCATGTGATGTAGACGTCATCATTTTCTGTGATGCTTTGTGGATCATGTTTCCAGTGTTTTTCAGCTACTTCAATACCATAATGTTTGCACAATCCCCAGTGCAACAGTCTTGCCACATTATTATGCCTTTTAGATAAAAGTCCTTCTGCCATTAGTGGAAGATGAGTAGTCTTTACAGTTTCTTGTTTTCTAGGAACCAAATTATAGCCATGGCCTAATCTGTTAAGTAGACAGCTTAATGGGTTAATGGCAAGATAGAATAGCAGCGGTGACAAGGAGTCACCCTGGAATATTCCCCTTGGAATTTTTATCCCTGGAATAATAATTTGTCCTTTATTGTGGCTTAATTGCAAAATAGTCTACCACTGTTTCATGGTCACTGTAATGTAATCGATCAGTGTAGGGGGTATCGGTTTACTATCATTATTTCAAATGACACCCGGTCGACTGCACTATGTTCAACAACAGAAAGTCGAACACGGCAATGTTGAACGTTAAAAGCAAGCCTAGGAATGGGTTTTAACATGGGTCAACATAGGGGTTCACTGCTATTGCTGAACTACAAACCACGCCCTTATCTCGACCCATGTTAAAACCCATTCCTAGGCTTGCTTTTAAAGTTTGAAATTGCCGAGTTCGACTTTCCGTTGTCGATCATAGTGCTGTCGACCGAGTGTCATTTGAAATAATGATAGTAAACCGGGGTATCTTATACATTTTTAAGGACTGTTTTATCCATGAATGTGGGATACTGTCAAATGCTTTTTTGTAGTCAATCCATCCCATACTTAGATTCTTCCCCTTTTTACAGTTCTCCACTACGACTTTATTTAACAACAAATGATCCTTTTTTTATGACTTTTTTTATTACCCTTTTGTTCTATTGCCATAATCCCCATCTGGGAGAGTTTTCCTATGATACTTAAATGGGAGATTGTGTCAAAGCCTTGGCTAAATCAAGATAGGTGGTATGTACTGTTTTGCATTCATCCATGGCTTTGATGACATTATCAAAGAAGTCCACTAGGTATAATAAGCAAGATTTACCCTTGAAGAAACCAAACTGGGTTGGATCAAGGGATTCAAGATCACCTATGTCCTTGTGGATAAGGTTCATGATGATTCTGTCCATGGCCTTGCAGATAAGGCTGGTTAGGCTTATGGGTCAGTATTTCTCAGGGCTAGCTGATGGACCCCCCCCCCCACCTTTTTGCAAGGAGATTACTGTTGCTGTTCTTCTCTCTGCCAGGACAAAGCCAGATCTCTGGCTCTGGTTAAAGAGAGTGCTGAGTGATTCCACTAGATCCTGTTTTAGATTGTTTAGTAAGCAGCCTGGGATGTTATCTGTTCCCACAGAGGCCAGATTTTTGGCCTTGGAGAGTACTTGTATGACCTGTTCATTGGAGATACTCGGTAGAGGACTGTTGTCAGGAATGCTTTGGGGTATGTCTGGTGGGGATGGAAGGGGTAAAGTTATTACCAAATCTGTCAGCTAGCAGGTTGGCAATTTCCTCAGGTTCAGTGTGAGTGGTACCATCCACTATAAGTTTAGCACACAGCTGGGCATTCCCTTTTAAGTTTTGGATGTAGCTAAAGAATGCCTTATGATAGTCTTTAGCTAGAGATGCAAATTTAGATGTGTAGCTAGCCTTGGAGGGGGTGGCCACAGTGGTGCAGTGGTTAGCATTGTCACCTCACAGCAAGAGGTTCTCCTGTTCAATCCTCAGCTGGGGTGCCTTCTGTGTGGAGTCTGCATGTCCTCCTTGTGGTCGCATGGGTTTCCTCCAAGTGCTTCGGTTTCCTCCCACATCCCAAAGACATGCTGTAGGTGGATTGGACACTCTAAACTGGCCCTAGGCATGAGTGTGTGCATGTGTGTGCCTTCCATTGAAGGTTGGGTGCCAGGCTGGCAACTTGACACCGTAAAACTCCACTGCCAATCATGAGCGGACAGATGATCCGCTGTGGTGACCCCTAACCGGGAAAAGCCGAAAGAAGAAGAAGCTAGCCTTGGAGGGCTTAACAAGATATCGGATTTGCTTGTTCAAGCTGTGGAGGGTATTCTTCCTCTGTTGAGTAAATTCCCTCCTGTTCTTAGATATCAGTTTCTTTCTTTTGTTGTTTAGCTTATTTATACTTACAGTCCACCAGGGCTGCTTGTTTCTTCAGGAAGAACTGGTTTTGTTCCTGTTGGGTACAGCCAAGTTAATGCTTTTGTTTAAGTGACTGTATAAGGAACTTGTGTATTCCCTTGCAAAGGAGTGATTGTTGGCTATGTTGGCAAGAGCTTTGAAACGTTTTATAGTATCGCTTTGTAGGCAATAGCTAGCTTTGGGGAAATGTTTTATTTTTTTTTTTTATTCCTGTGGGGGTCACTTTCTCCTGCCAGCCTGGTCGACATGGGCATACTGACACAGTGTAACAACTGCCTCATGTTAAGTGACAACCCTCTTCTCCTAGCACATAATTCTTCCACCTGCAAGAAATGCACGTACATCAATAACCTGGAGTCCATGCTCTCTCACACTAGAGTGAGTAATCCTGACAAAGAGGAGATTGCCAGCACAAATACCACACCACTTACATCACATAGCCAAGCATAACACACACACACACACACACACACACACACACACACACACACACACACACACACACACACACACACACACACACACCTATGCAAAGGTCCTCAATAAAAACTTACCTAAACAGCAGAGAACTCCAAAACACACCCACAAACATTCCACACACAGTACCAAACACATCACACACAGACGACAACACACCAGTGTCTCAGAAAGACAGCCAATAAGGCAAAACAATAAACCATCACAGCCCACAAAACATAACAATAAACCAAACACACTAGTCATTGGTGATTCAATTGTGAGACACACCAATGTCCCCCTCACCAGGCTTGACAAAAAGAAGATCACGGTCAGTTGTCTGTCTGGTGCCAGAATCCATCACATCATGCATGCACGTAAGTCTCTGAACAACAAGTACAAGTGCGACTCTGTCATTGTACATGTTGGTGTGAATGACTTAAGATGCACCTCCCTAGACTATATGAAGAGAGACATTATTGAACTCTGAGTATGTGTTTCAGGCAGGTATGACTCTAGCCCTAAGCAGCATCCTACCTTCACCAAGAATGATACTACAATACCAACACAAAATAATTGACTTCAACAATTGGCTTAGTTTCTGGTGTCATTCCACGGGGATTCGGTATTTGTCTGCCTGGGATGACATGGTCAACAGGCCTCGATGCTTTACCAGAGAAGCACTTCAGCTGTCACCACTAGGTTTCCGGATCCTGGCCAAGGCTCTTACCACTCCCATTGTGCCTTTTTTAGGCAATGTCCCAAAGACAAATGTTCCAACTTAAAGTATATGTCAAAAAACAAATTGAAGGTCATACTGCTTAATGCTGGGAGCCTAAACCTGAAAATGGACTCACTAGAAGCCCTCCTTACAGTGGAAGATGCTGATGTCTGTGCAGTCACGGCAAATTGGTTCAGAGCTATGGAGCACAACCCTGCCTTACCATGCTATACCTCATTCAACACATTCTGACCTCAAAATAGGTCAGGAAGACTAAGGGTGGTGGAGTCTCTATCTTCATCAAGGACAAGCATACCTCCAGACTGGTTTGCCAGCATGACGCACTGGAACTACTCCAGGTACAATTGACAGTTGGCAAGACACCCATCCAAGTTATAGCTAGCTATAGACCCCCCTCCATGACTCAGGACACTCACTCCTCTTACCTGGATCTATTAGACTCCATCAAGGTACCCCCTAACACCCTGGATCCTTGGTGATTTCAACTGCCCCACCATAGACTGGGGTGCACTATTCTTGCACTAATGCCCTGTCTCAATGATTCCTTGACTTCATCAATTCTAACGCACTAGACCAGCTTGTCTCATCCCCCACAAGGAGAGATAACATTCTGGACTTGGTTCTCACCAACATGGGTGACCGCTGCACCACTCCCATAAGTCCTTCCCTGGTTAGATCAAATCATTGGACTGTCTCATTCGAAGTTTCTATTCCATCCACTCCCCAGCCAAAATCAAGCTAAAAAACTTCTCAAAAGCTGACTACAACCTCCTAAGTGAGGGTATCTGTAGCTTCACCCCCCCCGAGGATGTAAACAATGATGCTGATCAGTACCCCAATGCAGTTTACAAGCACCTGTACTACAGCATGGACTCAGCCATACCCAATAGAACTAAAACCTGCTCCTCAAGGAAACACAAACCTATTTGGTGGGCCTCCTCTATCAATAGGTTTTACAACAAAAAGAAGAAACTGTTGTCTAAGGATAAAAGGGAACAAATTCCAAATTGGAAAAACTCTCTCCTTGGCCTCAACAAGCAAATTAGATCACTAGTGAAAACCTCCAAGGCCAGTTATGAATTGAAACTAGCCTCCATAATAAAGGGAAACCATAAAGGCTTCTTCAGTTATGTCATGAACCTTGATGGCAAAGCCCAGATTTTTCCAAATTAGTACTTAACAGTATCAATTACACTGATCCTGTTGACTTGGCCAACCTGTTGACAGATAGGTTCAGTGCAAATTTCACTCCCTTGCCCCCCCAAAGGCCATTTTGACATCCCCAATACTTCTCCCGCACCTCACATCTCCATAGATCAAATGTTACAGGCCCTAACCAAGGATAAAATACACCATCTATGGGACCTGATAGTATCCCAGGATGTATTCTGCACCTACTCCAGCAAGAACTGGCTTCAACATTGAGCACCCTTTTCAACCACAGCCTAAGTACTGACTTCATTCCAGCAGAGTGGAGAACCGCCATTGTCATCCCCTTGCACAAAGGTGGTGCCACTACTGACCCTGGAAACTGTTGCTGCATTAGCTTGACAAGTCTGATCTGTAAAGCCATGGAGCATATTATTATGGATCTCATAAACAAGGACATAGGCACTTGACCCCACCCAGTTCAGATTCGTCAAGGGCAGATCTCGCCTGTTGAACCTAGTTAACTTCCTTGAGACTGTCACCAAGGCCCTGGATGAGGGAAAGTCAGTACATACAGCCTACCTTGACTTGGCCAAGACCTTTGACATAATCCCCCATGCGGGTATCATCAGAAAGCTACAACAACTTGGTGTAAATCCCTATCCCATCAGGTGGGTGGCCAACTGGCTCACTGACAGGACCCTCAAAGTCAAAACAGGCACCTCCACCGCCGATAGCAGACCTGTTACTAGTGGAGTTCCCCAGGGGTCTGTCCTGATACCCCTACTGTTTGGCATCTATTTCTCGGAGGTACAGGCAAAGATAAAAGGCCTGTGGCTGACCAGGTTTGCCAATGACTATAAGTTGGGTGTTGTCATTGACTCCCCAAATGATGTTAACATACTGCAAGAGGGTCTCACAGCAACTAATGACTGGTGTTAAAGTCATGGCCTGTAGCTAAATTTAAAAAAATGTATCATCATACTATTCAGCAAAAACACGAACCCCTTTTGATTACAAAATCAACGGCAACCACCTAAGCACACAACCTGTGTTGAGAGACCTGGGCACTTAGGTTGATAACATCCTCACATATGACCATCATGTAGCGGCAGTGGTCAGGAAAGCCTTTTACTTGGTTCATCTCATAAGTAAAGGGATTGCATCCAGAAAAAGGAGGTTATTACATCTCTATACTCCTCCCTTATTAGACCATTAATTGAGTATAATGCCCCATTTGGAATGTACCTCTCCAAACACCTGCACCAACTGGAAAGGCCACTGTAATACCTCACAAAGAGAATCCATGGTCTCCAACACCTGTCCTATGCAGACAGGCTCAAATCACTATCACTCTACTCAGTATTTTACAGATTGCTCAGGGGTTATCTGTGTCTCACCTATAAGGAAGGCAATCTCGGACCTTGCCCTACTAGA
Organism: Protopterus annectens; assembly: GCF_019279795.1. Lineage (NCBI taxonomy): Eukaryota > Metazoa > Chordata > Ceratodontiformes > Protopteridae > Protopterus > Protopterus annectens. The sequence goes on from NC_056744.1 coordinate 1,234,449,487, forward strand.
GATGCTCCATATCTGTAAGTCTAACCCCTCACGCACTACCCACTCAAAAGGCCTGAACCTAATATGTGACATTAACAAAACCTGCTGGAGAGACAAGTTTGTCTTCCAGAGGCTGCCCCGTCTCTGGAATAGACTTCCCATACATGTCAAACAGAGCACCTCGCTGACCCACTTCAAGAGCAGCCTAGTTGAGTGGATGGGAAACCACAAATCCATCTCAGGGGTTCTATCTGAGTCCTCATTGACAGGGGCGACAGGTGCTGACTGAGGTTTCTTTTTGGGGATAAACTCTTGGCTAGGCTTGTAAGTACCCTGGGGCTATTAGCTTAGTAACCTCATATGATCCTATGTTCTTCACTTCAAATTAGACAGACTTATGGTCTGACCTTACTAGGGAGTAGTGTAGTGACCCTCCTTCCCCATGTTGTTGAGCACTAGGTCCAGGATATTTGAGCCCCTTGTTGGGCTGCAGACCAACTGTTCCATGGCATTTCAATTAACAAAGTCCAGTAACCTCATAGTGATCTTGATTGTGCTCATGTAAATCATTCAGCTGATGGAAGGATCTTTGAAATCTCCTATGACCAAGATATTTGGCTGTATACCAAGTGACTCTAGCAAGTTCAGGTAGCTGGTGACCTGGTTCATGGTAGGGCACCTGTAGCTAGCAATGATTTTTGAGGTGTATTTTACCTATATTTAATTGGACCTGGAGTAGCTCAAGAGAGTCCTACTGTTTTACTAGTCTCTAGGTGTATTTAGATTTAATGAAGATTGATATACCTCCACCTCTGATTCTTTCATGCTTGTTTTGGGGTTTGAACATGTAAAATGCAATGCAGCCTTCAACAGCTGGGGGTGGTCTCAGTGGCCTTGAATCAAGTCTCAGTGACTGCACAAATGCCAGCATCCTCCTAGGTGAGGAGTGCTTCCAGGGAGTGCAGTTTCCTGTTTAACCTCCTAGCATTAAGCACATGAACTTCAGTTTGTCTTTAGTGGATTTCTTTATGTCAGAAGTTTTGTTGTTTGGACATTGCTTAAAAAAGGCACTATGAGGGAGGCAAGCATCTTTGCCTGTATCCAAAAGGCTTGAGGAGACAGGTGAAGGGTATCCCATAGGTTCATAGGTTGGTACTAGGCTATTGGCCCTAGGGCCATAACAATTCCCTGCATATTTCTTCCCACAATATTTACTTCCCTGGACCCCTGTCTAGCAGGGTGACTGACGTGATCTCCGGGGTGAATTTCCTATCTCCCATCCAATTGTCAAGGTTCCTTTTGAAGAGTGCCAAGGAGGCACTCTGTTTGACATGTATGGGCAGTTTATTCCAGAGTATGGGGAGTCTCTGGGTCAGGAACCTATCCCTCCAGCATGTTTTGTTCATTGTGATGACAAGGTTTAGATCCTTGGAGCATGTGGCTCTGAGGGATTGGGATTTCTTTAAGAGGAGCATGTCCAACAGCTCAGGGTTTAACATGGCCTTGTATGTTAAGCAGAGATCGCCCTGAGTAGTCAATATGCCACAGAGTATAGCTGGAGTTTTTTAGATGGTCAGTATAGGGCATCTGCTTTAGGCTTGTGATTCTTTTAGTGAGGTATTTCTGCGGCCTTTCCAGCTGTTGTAGATGTCTTGTGAGGTACATACCAAATGGGGCATTGTACTCTATAATGGGTCTAATGAGGGATGAGTACAGTGGGACAATGACCTCCTTTTTTCAGGATGAAAAGCCCTTAGTGATGAGGTGTGCCACATAGAAGGATTTCCTGACTGTTGTGGTGATGTGGTTATCAAAGGTGAGACCACTGTCCACCTGTGTCCCTAAATCTCTCATCACACTTTCAGTGTTTAGTGTACTGCCACCTATGTGGTAATTCATGGGTACATGGTTTTTCCCAAAGGGGATAACTATACATTTCTTGGCATTAAGCTTGAGCCCATGGCTCTGGCACCAAGCACCTGTTTCTGTAAGACCCTTTTGTAGAATATTCACATCATTTGGAGATTCAATAATGGCTCCCAGTTTGCAGTCATCTGCGAACTTTGTTAGCCAGAGTCCCTTAGTGTTGGCCTGTACTTCAGAGAAGCAGATGCCAAACAAGAGCAGTCCTAGGACTGAACCCTGAGGTACTCCACTTGTCACTTGTCTGGAGCTGGATTTGGAGTTGCCTACTTTTACAGTCTGGGTTCTGTCAGTAAGCCAGTTGGCAACCCATCAAGTGACGTAGGGATTTATGCCCAGCTTAGTAAGTTTATCTATGATTCCAGAGTGGGGGATGGTGTTGAAGGCCTTGGCAAGGTCCAGATAGGCTGTGTGGACCTCCTTACATTCGTCCATAGCTCTGAAGACTGATTCAAAGAAGTCAATCAGGTTCAGTAGACAAGATCGGCCCTTCACGAACCCAAACTGGGTGAGGTCCAGTGTTTGAAGGTTGCCAATGTCTTTGTTTATAGGTTCCATGATAACGCATTCCATGCCCTTGCAGATCAGGATCGTCAGGCTAATGGGATGGTAGTTCTCGGGATCCAAGGTGGATCCCCCCTTGTGGAGTGGGATAACTGTAGCTGTGCACCACTCAGTGGGCACAAAGCCTGAGGTGAGGCTATGATTAAACATGACACTTAGGTGAGGTGCCAGTTCATTTGTAGTTCATCTCTGTCAAAACATCATGGACTGTCGATCTTGTTTTCCCAAGCAATAATATTCTGGATGCCCCTGGGGGTTTGGCTTAGATAGCAAGCTAAAAACAGCAGAGTTCTTGAGGTCTGCAGTCTTCATTTTTTCCTGACAGCATTTTTTTATTTAATTTCACCAACAAAGACTTGAAACTACTAAAATCAGATTCTGTAAGCCATGTGCTACAAGTTAGTGTAATGTTTAAGCTACAATGTTCATATTTTCTGTCAAACTTTCAAATTGAAGGGACATTGAAACCACATTCACAAAGGAAGATGAGCAGCTCCAACTTTCCTCAGTAAGAAACTCCAATGAAGAAAGAAATACAGGCAATGTTTACTACAGTTCAGGATTTGATGGGTAAAATAGACAAATTAAACTTAAAAGTGGACAATATAAAAGAAGATACCACCAAACAAATACCTTATTAAATGAAGTCCTTAATCAACAAACTGCCCAGATTGCTGCTTTGGAAGATTGTGCAACAAGTATAGACTACAGGCTAACAGAAAGAGAGAATAACAGACTTTTTTCATCAGGAAAACACCAGACTCATTGACAAGATAGACAACATTGAGACTAGAACCGGGAGAAACAACATAAGATTCTATGGCATCCTGGAGTAGATGGAGGGAAACAATATGATTAATTTCTTGATTTCTTAGATTCCTAAAATCCTAAACCTACCTGAATCACTATCCCCCAGGATAGAAAGAGCACACAGATCTTTAACTACAACTTTTTTTATTGAGTAAAAGCCATCTAAGATCTATTATTGTAAGATTTATTTCCACCTTATTTTAAGACTGGCCTGGTCCCTAGCTCTGTTAACAACTGCTGACCAAACTAACAGGTTTAACAACAACCTTTCACTCCTTGTAATGTCCAAAAGAAGAGCATGTGTCCCTCCAATAAAATCATTAAAAAGGAAGGAATCAAAGCACAACTCATATTCCCAGCAAGAATAAGACTAATCCTGCCAGAAGGAAAGAAAACGTTTGACTCTCTCAAAGAAGCATCCACATTTGTCCAAAAACAGAACCTTTTAAGTTAACCTGAACCCATGGATTTTTCAATGAACTTAAAGACAAACTTCAAAAAATGAGTGGACTATAAGAAAAAAAGAAACCCAGAAACAACTGATCATATATAACTTCACATTTCTTGCACGTTTTTTGTTTTCTCCCTTCTAAAAAATGTGGAATCTGCACTGAAGTTAATGTAACTTTTTTTCTCCCCATTATCTTTCCCACAACATTGCTAACTTTATAAATAATATATATTACTCATAATTCAAGTAAATCAAAATCGTATCCAACTGCAAACTACTATTTTATACTTTTATGTCTTTATATTCATGGCATAGCACTAGTGAAATGGTATAAAATCACTTACTCATTTCATATATTTATATATATTGCTTTTATACCCTATACTTATTTCTTCATGTATGTGCCTTCCCTTTCTGTTTTAGTCCTAGTGTCATAGTATTTAATCACTGAAAGAGAGAGAAATGCTTACTGTGCTACTGTTAAGTAATTAAAAAGAAAGTGGTGACATTTTATTATTATATATACATTTACTACTTAATTGAATTTCTGCAATGTGCTATATTTAGCTAATATATCTTATAGATGTGTATGATTGGTAATTTGGAGCCTTTTTTTAAATATTCATCATTTTACAAGTTATGCCACTTCACTAGAAAATTCCCACCTACTTACTTTTTTGATGGAATTTTGACAACTTTTATGACAAGCTCAAGCTTCTAAAGGTTTCATTTAGCTTACAGACTCATGAGGATCAATCTGTGCTGTCTTCCAGGAAGCAGGCGTGACCTCTGAACCATTTCTCTTCACTGAACTCTGATTCAAGAATGATTGCTTGAACTGTGTTTTCATTCATTTACTATTTTTTTTTATCAAAAAAGTCTTATAACCCTATGTTTTACTGTAAATAGTGATTTATTTAATCTAAATTACATTTATATTTAAATAAGAATTACAGATGTGTTTCTGACCGTGATAGTTTTAAATGCATCTTTTTCCCTGTCTGCTTTAATGACATTACAGTCCTGTATTTACTCATAGCAACAAATAATTATTAGGATCAATCAATTTATCTTAGTCTCTTTAGAGAAAAAGAATTTGAAGGAATTGTATACAGCTTCATATTCTTTGTTCATACATACATAGTATATTAAATTGGATTTTTCCTTTATATGTTTTTAATGTGCATGCAGTTTCCATTCTGCTTGCTATTAACCTGCAGTAGCTAGGAATTCCCACTAGATGTCAGGAGAGGGTTAGTTTGTGGATTCTATGAGAGATACAGTAAGCCTGGATATACTTTATCTATGTAAAAGGTTATTAAAATATACAGTTTTATTTTTCATATTTAGACACAGTTTTAAAAATGTATTTGTCATAATGAATCAAGGAAAGCTCTTTTCAATTGTACTTATAATAGAAGTCTACATCAAATAATATTTAACATTATATCTGTTAATGTCAATGGGTTGAATAACTCCATGAAAAGGAGTAGTGTCAACAAATATTTAATGCAACGTAAAGCAGATTTTGCATTCATTCAGGAATCCCATGTAGTAACAGAAGATCTAAACAAATTAACCTTTAAGGATTATAAGATTTTGGTAAATACAAACTACAACCGCAAAAGAAGAGGTGTCCTAATTTTACATAGAAAATCAACAATAATTCCAGAAATAGTTGACCCATACTCAAGCAATGATGGTATGCTTGCTTTAGTCATACTAAAACTAGATAAAAAGATGTACACTTTTGCAAACACCTACTTGATAATGGGTATTGGGACTAAAACTTTGAAAAAAACATTTAGACACCATAACATTAAAGTCTAAAGGTGAGTTACTATTAGCAGGTGATTTTAATTGTATCTTGAGTTCCACTGATACCACAAGCTCTGAGCCCATCAAGATGTCCCCTTTTGCCAAGCACTTGAACAACTACTTAAAAGACAGAAACCCAATTGACATTGACAATCTAAAAATACTATCGTCCCTGAAGTATTCTCACTACTCTTAGAATTTGGCACACAGTCCAATGTAGACAAAGTCTGTGCAACCAGTTCTTTACTGGCCAAAACTGATAATGTAATGCTGACATCATGCCCTATATCTGACCACAGTGGTATCACCCTCAATGTAACACTTAATACTGACCCCTTAAACTTCTGCCAAAGACTATCTGCTTATCTAATAACAGTACAAGGATTTAAAGAATGGTTTCTAGATGAAATAAAGCTTTACCTAGATGCCAATAATAATGGAGGCATTTCAGATATTATCCTATGGGACACTTTAAATGTAGTCTTACATTGTAAAGTCAAACGTTGGTATATAAATAAAAGGAAAGAGTGGGATAAAAAACTAGTAGACATACAAAAAGAAACTGATTAATTAAAATTTACATCAGATGACAAATCTGCATTAGCTGACATGTAAACTGAACAAGGAATATCAGGATAACATGCAACATAAAATATAAATAAATCTGGAAAAAAATCAGATTATAGTCCTACTCAATTAATCCCAAGAGTATGCACAGGATTGCGATTATATCTAAATATTTAAATGAAAACAGTCATATAAAAGAAATAATATACACTAAAAATAATCAGACTATCAAAGGTACAGATCTAAAAATATCTTATGTTTTAAAAACCATTATAAGAATATGAATAACAATAACTCATCTACAAGTGGTAACAAAAGTATAGACAACTTTCTTGCTAATAATATTTAAAAGAAGCTATCCAAACACAATATTAATGACATAGATAAACCCTTTTCCCTTAAAGAATTAAAAAAAAAACAAATAAAATATCTTAAGACAAAAAAGGCACCAGGGCAGGATAATCTAATTCTGCAATTTTATAAACTCTTACCTGATAACATCTTAAAAATCTTACTCAATGCCTTCCAAGAAGTTAAAACTACAGCAAACATCCCTCCCTCATGGAAATATTCTATCAGCTCTCCCATCTTAAAACCAAATAAAGATCCCAACCTTTGCACATCATACAGGCCAATGTCTTTGCTTAACATTGATGACAAGATATTCATGTCTGTCTTAGCAGACAGATTAAATAACATTCTTTAAATATTAATTCATTAAGACCAAACCATTTTTATCAAAAACAGAAAGGTACAAGACAATTTAATTAGATTACTGTCCTTAATTGACTTAGCAAAGAAGAAAAAATGAGCTTTCTATTTTAAGCCTTGATATAGATAAAGCTTTTGACTCCTTACGTTGGCCATATCTGTTTAAAGCTGTGCAAAAATACAATTTCTCCCCAAACTTTATAGGATTAATTAAAACATTATATGAAAAGTCCATGACCTGTGTGAAGATCGGATCTTATCCGTCTAGCCCATTTGAAATATTAAGAGGTACTAAACAGGGGTGCCCCCTCACTTTATTACTCTTTGCCCTGGCTATTGAGCCCCTTGAAAACTATGTTAGAAATGACAGTGTTAAAGGATATAAAGTGTCAGACAAATTTTCTCCCAAGATACAACTGTTTGCTACTACTAATAACGTCTAATGATATTGAAAATTCAATAAATCACCTATTACATAATACAGACATCTTTGCAAACATCTCTGGTCTAAAATCTCAACAAAACATAGGCACTTCTAGTGAAAAAAAATGTTACTATGAAACTTAGATGAAAAAGAGACAAACTGGAAGGGCATGCATATTAAATATCTAGGCATCATTATTGAATCTAATTATAAAAAATCACTCACATCTAATTATTAACAACTTATAAACTCATTTACTAGTCTAATAGACAGTTGGAACAGACTCTTCTTCATATTTGAAGACAGACTAACTTTAATCAAAATGATATGGTTACCTAAAATGTTATTCATTGGCCAAGTTCTAATAATTCCCCCAGCTGTCAAAATTAAACAGAAAATTAATAACTTATTATTCAACTTCCTTTGGTGACAAAAAAAAAAAAAAACAAGAATTTCTCTTCTCTGGCACACCACAAGTGGGATGAAGGTGGTATAAGGTTTCCAAATATTGATTTTTATTTAAATTCTCCATTTATTAACATACTGTTGCTTTGGAATAATACTTCTTTTACATCATAGTAGAAATCAATACATGAAACCTTACTTTATAATAGCACTAGGATAGGGCATTGCTTGATCCATATACTCAAATACATACAAACATCTTTATATTGATTTTAAAAATATACATTCAAATTAAAAGTCAAAACTTGTTCTTACACCTCTTATAAACCAAATATTGCTGTTGTTTAAAAAGCTTATGTTTTCTAATCAATTAATTAAGAATTTATTAATAATTATGTTTCCTGTTGCTTACACAAAAGGGATGTTTGATATCTTTTGATACTCAGAAAATGTTAGAATTTAAGAAGGGTGACCTATTACATTAGAATCAATTTCTCTCAGCTAATAAAATAAGTTTTGCAGACTGTTTGATCAGCAGATATGGTTTGCAAAATTGCAATTGGCTGAACATCGAAAACTTGTAGGGATTTTATACATACTAAGCTCATACCCTCATTAGAGGGCTACAATAAGAATAAATTAAAAATCCTGGATTTTATCTCAACAATTATTAATAGCTCACCCAAGAACACTTCATGCATATCTGTTATTTATAAAATTCTCAGAAATGGTTTTAGCAAAACAGATGTTACTTTTTGGAATTATTCAAGTAAAGTTAATAGACAAGTATTCTCAGAAAAAGATAAAAAACTTTGTTTACAGTTGGTGAAGGATTCCACATCTTCCCTGTTCGGGCATGTATAGACATGGACACTTTTAAATAGATGTTTCTTTCACCCCACATAGACTAGCAATAATGTACAATAAAGATGAAATGAAATGAAGGAGTTGTGGACACCTGGATGCTGACTGGATACATATGGTTGTTAATTGCAAAATAATTTCTCCATTTTGCTTAGATTGACAGCTGTATAACTTCTGACTCCCTTATCATTTTTAATGTTCTTGTTCCTGAAGCCATTCCTAAAAAACAAACATTTTTTACTGTGGTCTATCCTCTCTATAGCAACGGAAATTGTTACTAAAATGGAAAATCCCAATCTACTCCTGTCTTTAAAGTTGAGTTTATTCATCTTGTGAAATACATTTGTAAGAATGAGATTGCTACTATAAAAGCTAGGACTAACAACACAACTCATCATTTAATTGCTTGGACAAAATTGTCTAATCTGTTAGAGAAATATTAAGTGTTCTCCTATGTATATTGCCTTTGTAGTTGTTATGGACATTGTATATAGTTTATTGTTTTTTTTTTCTTGTTACTACACTGTTAAGTTGTTGTGTTATAAAATGAATAAAAACATTTTAGAAAAAAAAAAGATTATGGATGCCCCTGGAGTGACACCAGAAGCTAAGCCAATTATTGAAATACATAATTTTTTGCCTGTATTGTGGCATCATCCTAGGTGAAGGTAGAATGGTTCTTAGGGCTAGGGGCATACATGCCTGGGATACATAATCTGAAAGGTGGTCATGTCTCTCTTAATATAGTCCAGAAAGGTACTTCTCAAGTCATTCACACCAACATATGTACTATGACAGAGTCTTAATGGTACTTGTTGCTGAGTGACTTAAGTGCTGCATGAGTTGATGGATCCTAGCACATGACAGGTAGGTGACCGTGACCTTTTCCTTGTTCAACCTGGTGAGGGGGGCATCTTTGTGTCTCACTGCTGAGTCACCTATGAGCTGCACATTAGATTTTGAGGTGTTTTGCCTCAGGGGCTTAAATGCTGAGACACTTATATGTGTGTTGTTATGTGTATTTGTGGATTCTGTCTGTGTACCATTATGTGTATGTTGTTTGCACTTAGGAGGTCGCTAGTCTTTTGGTAGGCCCTTAGTGAGCACCTCCATGTATGTGGGTTTATTGTCTTGACCTTATCTTGTGTTAGAGGGGAGATGTGTCTGCTGACAACCTGTTGTACATCTTGTATATTGTTATGTGAGAGGACTAGTTCTAATTTCATGGTATAGTTACATCTCTCACATGCTGTGTTTATTTGCTTTAGGAGCAAGTGGTTGTCAGTATACATGAGGCAATTACTACATTGCCTCAGGATATCCATGTCAACCAGGTTGACCGGACAAAGGTTGGGTAAGTCTCTATCTACTATGTCAGTTACATATTGTAATAACTACTGGGGGTGGGCTGAATGGACCAGGGTTTGCTTGTGAGACTAACAAAGGTAGCAATTATGTGGAGGCCTAAGGGTGGAAGACTGCATCAACACCTCAGAAGGCACGACTGAGTTGCTCGCTAGGTAGCAATGTGCAACTGCATTGGGCACAGAGAAGCTGTGGAGCTAAGGAGGATTCTCTAGCAGATATCAAGGTAATATTGTGTTTATAAGTGTTTGTGCCTATAAACAGCAGTTCTATACCCTACATTATGGTGCACAGCTATACACAAATGTGGGGCTTAAACACAAGTGAGGTTAAACAGTTTTAACACAAATTAACCAATAAGAAAGCCCAAAACTGAGCCCTTTTCCAGCAATCCCCAACTCAGATGGGTCCTGGGCTACACATTTCTGCCACAAGGGTGCAGGAGGGTGGGCCTTCTTAATGTAGTGTGGCTGGTTTTAGTGCTCAAGTAATTCCAAACACCCTAGATTCAGCAAATCTGAATGTACCTTATGCTATGAAATACAGAAGTCACAGCAGTAAAAGCAGCAAAAATGAAGCAGCAATTAAGTAGAATACAGTACGACAGTAAAGTGCAGTACGACCTTAAACTGTACTTAATTTTTGTTGAACACAGTGGATGCCTTGGATTTAGTTCAGATTCACTCCGGATATATACCATCTTTGAGATCCCCATACCTTGGAGAAATGACATCTCAGAGTTTATGTAAATCCAATCTCTTGGCAATTCAGTCTCCATATTTTGGGACTTGATCTTGCAGGTCCCAACATTTCAAATGGTTAATAGACAGAGACTCAAATCTTGTCCTAGAATCTTTTCAGCATGATAAGCTTTTCTTCCTTTTTAAAAAGCTGAACAGTTTTACAAACAATGTTACTCAGGATAGAGAATCTTCAGTCACAAAGCAGCATCAAAGAGATAAACTCTGTGATAATTAAAATTAAAAAGGCATGGAAATCTTAGAAGAGCAACTGAAAGGCGGTGAAACTGAAATTAAAGAGCATGGAGACATTAGTAAACAGAATAATTAGTATCATCTTGAGCTAGGCATGGAAAGCAGAATATACTAGTGTTTTGGAGGTTGTGATTCGTAGACAGGTGCTGTGCAGGCATGACATGTAGTCTGAAGTGCAATGTAGCCCAAGTGCTGAAGCAAGACAGGGCTGCACCTTCTCAGGTACCTCTTGCATTGTTAGTATTGCTCACCAAAACAGATGATGCCAGTGGAGTCATTCACCATACTGGTAATCTTGTGCAGATGCTAAACTAACCCATGGGGCTATCATACTGCCCAGGTTCACAACACCTGTGGAAGCAATGTCTAGTCACACTGGTTCTCCAGAGGAGCAAAACATTAGCCCAGTGTGGATGAATGCACATTTGAAATTCATGGGATGTGCAGTGTGACAATGAGTACAAACCAAAGTTTGTAGCACAAAGCTGTGACTTGAAGTGCCACCCCACAGTTCTGGAACACTTCATGTCCCTACCGGTTGTGTGCATTGGAATATTTGTCATGTGTCTCTGGAGTCAGCATGAGCATAGATAGGGCCAGCCAAGGTGGCTAGCACATGTGTTCTGGCTTGGATTCAAAAGCACTACCGTAAAGTGCCTCATTATCATAATGGCATAAAGCAAGGGTGTCATTTCACATGAAAATGCTTAGATTTAGAAAATAAAGAGAAAAAAAAAAAATCTTGCAAATATAGCACATTACACCGCAGTTCTTTGAAACAGGATATAAAAATACTGATGGAAGAAAACCCACCTGCTAATGTATCCCAGGACTGTAATAAACACCTGTGGGGGATGTCAGTAACATTTAGGCAGATACCATGGGGCTTTGAATGGGAACATACTACAATGTCATGATTATTATGTCTGGCTGTAGAGGTGGGGTAGACAAAAGGTATCAGTCACCTAGACAAGAACAGAACTCAAGCGATATGATGACCTCTATACATTAGTGCAGGTATAGTGATTTATGGTAAGGTAAGACTGCAGTAGGGTGTGCATTGCACTACATCGTTAAGGTAAGACTGGAGCAGGGTGTGAATTGCACTATATCTGTAAGGTAAGACTACAGCAGGGTGCGCATTGCACTACATGGGACAAATGTTGTAAATTATATGGTTAAACAGCCAGGAAAGTGAAAAGTAGAGCAAATTTCCCTAATTAAAATACTAATGCAATGGAAGGAAGCAAAGTATTGTGTAAAAAGTTTGGAAGCTAAATATCCTAGTCTGTACCTGAAGGACAGCTAAGTAAATCATTGTCATTGCACAAAAGTAGGAATGTAGAAAATGTCTGTTAAGAAATGAAGAAATGTGCTCTGAAATGCCTGGAAGAACTAAGCTAACAGAACCTAATATACAGAAAACACCTGCAGTGAAGACTAGACCCAGACTTTATACAGCATCAGAGTCAAAGAAGTGAATAGACAAGTTCAAAAATGTTCAAATTTTGTATGAAAGTAAAATCACAAAATAAATGTTGAAGCCCAGAAGCCCAGTACTGCTAGTTCCTAAGTTATCACCATCAGAGTCTTGAACAACTTTAGGAAACATCATAACATTTGCGTTGATAAAGAACTATATCTATACCTCTATCTATATCTTTATGTCTGGCTTTGTCTAAGTCTATATCTGTATCTGTCTGTATCTATCTAGCTATCTAGTTATCTATTATCTATCTACCAATCTATCTATGGGTTCAGTTAAATAGGTAGACACATAATATGGTATAACCGTGGCTTTTTCCTCTCAGTGCCAGTGCTGCCAAAGATCCTATATGGCTACTCTGTTCCTGCAGTCCTGTCTCTATTGCCTTCTCCTTGGAGCAATCCCACACATGGTTGACACCTTCCAGCATCTAGATATTATGCGACTTTTGTAAAGCATTTGATTCAGTCCCTCAGCAGAGTGATAGGCCCACTGAATGGACTTGGAACAGAAGAAGAGTTGGCTAAACTGGAAGAAAGGTGGGCCATAATCAGCAGTTGTTAAGGTGGACCTCTCATGGAAATAGAAATTGTTACTTGGATTCGACAGGGATGGGTTCTGGAATCAGTGCTATTTGGTAACTTTATACTAACGTTATACTTACATAGAGCCAGCACTACTTATCAATCCTCGAAAACTGCAGAAAACCTCACCTCTTACAACAACTAAGAAACCAAAATAAGAAGCAAATATCTGACAAAAAATCTTATTTTCTAGCCTGTCAGCAAGAACACAAATAACCCACAAAATTGAGCAAAACACTAACTACCTCCTCAACCCTGGCAAAACCTTTACCCCTGCACCATCTACAACAAATAGCTCTGAATGCTTACCATCCCAATTTAACTCTCATTTCATCACAACTATCACTTAACTTTTAAACAGCAACAGATCTAACCAACAGTGCCTACCCCCAGTAACTCTAAACCCAACTACTTCTCTTTCCAACCCATACAAACCTCTTATATCAAAAATCTCCTATTAAAACTAAAACCTACCTGTCTAGCTCCCTACTCCCTAGTGTGTGAGTGTGTCTTTCAGCTTTTAGGGGTTGCCACAGCGGAACTCCGGTCCGCTAATGATTGGTAGTAGATTTTTATGTGCTGAGTTGCCGGCTCTGATGCACAGCCTTCAACGAAGGTACACCCATTCACGCATGTCTCCACACAGAAGACGCTCTAGCTGAGAATCAAACAGGACAACATCTTTCAGCTTTTAGGGGTCGCCACAGCGGAACTCTGGTCCGCTAATGATTGGCAGTAGATTTTTATGTGCTGAGTTGCCGGCTCTGATGCACAGCCTTCAACGAAGGTACACCCATTCACGCATGTCTTCACACAGAAGACGCTCTAGCTGAGAATCAAACAGGACAACATCTTTCAGCTTTTAGGGGTCGCCACAGCGGAACTCCGGTCCGCTAATGATTGGCAGTAGATTTTTATGTGCTGAGTTGCCGGCTCTGATGCACAGCCTTCAACGAAGGTACACCCATTCACGCATGTCTCCACACAGAAGACGCTCTAGCTGAGAATCAAACAGGACAACATCTTACTGTGAGGTGACAACGCTACCGCAGCACCACCACCGCAATGAAACCTGCTGCAAGCTCCATCACCTATCCCGTATTTATCCAAATGAATCAATCTATCGCAGAACAATATGTCCCCATACTCTGGAAATATCCCATATCATCTCCCTCTACAGTGGGAGGCCCATCAAAAGATCTCAATTATCAGCCCATTGCCATTCTCTCACCCCTAGCCAAAATCTTAGATAAATGCATCCATAAGCAGCTCCTGGACCACCTCACTACAAATAATCTCTTATCTAGTTCACACCACGGCTTCCGTCCAAAACACAGTACCTCCACAGCCTTCGTAAGTTTCACTGACTATATCAACCTCCTCAAAAACAATGGACAACTAGTCTCTACAGTATTCCTTGATATGTCCAAAGCTTTTGATATGGTATCCCACAAACTACTTCTCAACACTCTAGCCTCCTTCAACCTCAACTCTACAGCTCTCAACTGGTTCTTTAGCTGCCTTGCTAATCAGCAACAGGTAACTAAATGGGATAATAAACTCTCAACACTTCTCCAAGTCTCTGTTGTGGTTCCTCAAGGTTCCATCCTTAGCCCTCTCACAAATAGTCTAAACACTGCCACTAAATCTCCTATTATCATTCAATATGCTGATGACACCAGCCTTATTTGCTCTGCTCCTATACCCCAAGAACTCCAGGATAAACTGCAAAAATCATTTCTAAATATTGAAAATTACCTAAATGAACTTCAACTCATCCTAAATCCAAACAAAACAAAGTTAATGATCTTTTTCAACAGGAAATCCAAAAGCCAACCCTCCTCCTCCCTCCATCTACTCCACTAATGGCACCTAAGACTCTAGCAGCTAACCAACTCTCAATTGAACCAGTTAAACAAACAAAACTACTTGGTGTCACAATAGACAACAACCTAATATTTGATAAACACATATCAATCAAAATTAAAAAAGTTCACACCAAACCTGGTGCACTCTATAGGGCCAAACCTTACCTTACTCATACCAAACTAACTACAGCCAGATCCCACCTCCTATATACTCTTCTCTACTGGACTCAAATGTTCACTAACCTGTGCATGTCTGATTTACATCTACTCGATTCCTGCTATAATAAAATAGCAAAACTTGCTGCTAACAGGGCTCATCATTGTCTTGCTCTTCAAAAACTACACTGGCATGAATTTCCCAATCTGTTATCACTCAGTAAACTCAACACTGCCCACTCCATTATCCACAGACCTGAAAACTGCCCTGCACTCTCCAAACTAGACCAATTAAATACCAACCCCAGGACCCATAGATCATCTGATAAACTTATACTCAAAGGAACGAAGTCCCATAATTAGTTTGGTGACTCCCTCTTCTATTATAAAGTAGCCAAAAAGTGTAACCTAATACCCCAGAATATCTTAAAAAACATAAATATTTATAGAATCAAACAACTCCTAAATGATTACCTTACTCAACAATGGCTATGCTCCTGTAATACTCCGGGCTAGCTTCTCATGCCATCAATCGACTGTTCCTTTCTGCTATATTCTCCTTGCCTTACCTTTATCAAATGAAAATACCATAACAATGTATTTTAGTTATGTACCCGAGTTCGTATTACTGGCAGTATTAAGGCTTAGGAAATGTAATGTTTTCTGTTTTATGTTCTCTTTTGTAAATTGTGATTGTAGGCAACTGTTAAAATGTTTTGTATATTCTTTGTAAATCTTTGTAATCATTTTTGTAATCCATGTTATACTCTTGTTATGGAGCTTTTATCCCTGGGTCTCCACTGAAAATGGGCTACTTGCCCAGCTGGACACTATCCAGTTAACAAATGTAAATAAATAGACATTTTAAAAATCATTAAGAACAGAATCAAAGTATTTGAAGATGGCATAGAGGATGTATGGGAGAACAAGCCTTCAAAGGGACCTAGACCTAAGGAGACTGGCATAGAGGGCTGAGTAGTGGCAGCTAAGATTTAATGCAGGGAAGTATAAAGGATTTTAGTTGGGCTCTAATAATGGCTACAGAGCAAACCATCTGGATAAGTAATCCTAAAAAGATCTTGGTATGGAACTATGCATGACATGCATGGTCACCAGATTGAAGAAGCAGTGGATTATAATTCAATGGGTTCACTTCCTTTATGAAGGACTGTAATAGGCTATCAGTTAAGAGAAGTGATATATGAGGAGTAAATGAAAGATACTGCTAATACACCAGTAGTAAGGACTAGATCAACGAATTGTTTTTACTACCGTAATAACTACACAATATGAGGCAAATCATTATCGAGTTACCAGGTTTCTATGATTTTGAATTATCCATCATAAATATTTTTGTTGCTGTAAAATGACAGTCATTCTAGTAATATCTTTGAGAAGTATTTCTTAAAGTACACATCTGAGTTTAGACTTTTGAGACTATGATGCCCTAAGCTTTTTCCCCTTTTATATTTTGTGTTTTATTACTGCATATTCGATTTTTGTCTTTTTATTGCTAAGTTATTTGATATGAAATATCATCACCCTTATTATTTTTTCATTTATTATTAATTGTTCAGAAAGGCCCACTTTTAGATTAAAATACTTAACAGTTTTTTGTGAATCAGTTCATCTCCTGTCATTCCTTGGTGATGGGGGATGAATGCAATAGTATGGTTACTTTTATACTTTATTGGTTAACATACCCAGTGCAGCTCGTATTGTTTATATAAAAACGGTTGTAAGTAAGCATCTGTCATTCTATAGATTTGTCAGGTAATTAGGCATCTTCTTGCTATAAAATATTGAATTATTTCAGATAAAGTGGTTTAGTAGTTTACACAGCACTTGTTTATGTCTGGCTCAGTGACATGTTTGTCAGTTATAGCCACATTTTTAATATTTGCACTGCCTAAATAATTATCTGTTTTAATTTTCTTGTACAG
The DNA here is from genome assembly GCF_019279795.1 of Protopterus annectens. Classification (NCBI taxonomy): domain Eukaryota; kingdom Metazoa; phylum Chordata; order Ceratodontiformes; family Protopteridae; genus Protopterus; species Protopterus annectens. The sequence goes on from NC_056744.1 coordinate 1,234,466,400, forward strand.
TCATTATGTTGTAGCCAACAGAATATGACATTCACTTAGTATTTTGGTAACGTTTGGTATTATTTTCCTTTTTTGAAGATCTCGGATGAATTCTGCTTCAAAATGGTTTCCAGTGATACTTTCTGGGACATCTATTACTTGTAGTTCAAAGTCTGGCTGTGGTAAGTCCTTTGGAATTCAGTGTTAATGCACATTGAAAATCTGTTAATGAGATAAAATGTTGGTGTGGATCAACCCTTTAGATATATACTTTATAACAGCTGTTGCAATGAATGGAAACTTTGCAAATAGCATTCACACCATCATTTAAAAATGTGTTTTGGGTAGTAAAACCCCTGCAACTCCCACTGTAATTATAGAAATCTGAGGTCACTACAGCTCAAAATAAAAGCAGTGCACCTGAATTGTGCATTATATCATGACTGGCCACAGCACAGACAATTTTATATCAGTATATTTCATTGTGGCAGGGAATGCTTTCTTTTTTTTCCAGCAAGGTGACAAAAAAAAGTTAATTTCTTGATGTTGAAAAAATGGTGTCAGTTCATTTTAATGCATGGAGCTGGCCACAGGCTAGTCATATGTTTTGATTTTCAGCCACTTTTATAAGTATAAAAGTCAGACAAGTAATGAGTATGGGAAATACAAAAAGACACCAGAACAAGAAAAGAACATTATAATACTGGTAGCATTGAATTGTGAATGTGTTTGCAAACTCCATGAAAGTATATACAAATGAATTATATGGGTGTACAATGTGTAATGCTAATATATCCTAAGAGAAAACATAAATATTTTGATTGTCTCTATCAATTGCCACTTGAAGACATGGTATTTAAAGAATACAAGACACCAAAAGTGAGACATTACCAGAGACCTTCACGTAAGATAGTTCAGGAAAGATGACAACTGCCTCCTCAAAAAAGGTCTATGAATGTTACAGTATCTATTAAACTGGACACTGACACAAACAACTGGCCAGCTTAAGTGTTCAAAAGGACAGCTAAAAGGACAAGATAGAAGGGGAATAGCAAGGTGCTTGTCCAATACTTTATTAATAAGGAACAGGAAGTTGGAGCTCAGCAGTGTGAAAATGACAATAGAGGAAAGACAGCTGGATATACCAATGACAGGGATGCAACTGAGAAAATCTGGTATCATGTGCATCTTTTTAGAATATACAATCTGAGTACTTTATTATACATTTAAGTACATCAATAAGTAAAGTAAGCATATCCTAACAATAATGAATGAAAAAATCAGTGCTAAAAATTAAATAATGTTACCTTTAGGAACTTCTTTCCAGTGCAACCATCCATACATTAAGAAGATTAAAAAACGGGCCTCTATTAGATGATGAAATTGATTGCCAAACAACTTTTTAGCATATTTTCCATATAATTGCACTTATATGTAAAGCTTTTTCTGCCTATTATAAGTAAAACCCACTCCTCATGAAGTTGCATTTAATCACTACACTCTGATATGATGTCTGTGGAATGAAGACATGCATGCTGGTAAGTCCATTAAAACTATGACCAGTGTTTTTAATTAGTCTAAAATCAACACGGGCTTAGTCTAACAGAGAAGGCAGAGCTGTAGGAAGGTGTCACAACCGTTGCATTCTGGAACAGAACAGCTGTAGCTGCACTACATTTGTACGTAGCTTTTTTCTTTTCTTTTGAACAAAAAAAAGAAAAGAAAAAAAAGGTATCCAAAATTAGAATTATACCCTAGGCAGATGAAAATGTTTCCTTAGGCTGGCCTTGACTCTATGGTTAAAATAAAAGCTGCTTTAGAGAGCAGTCATTACAAAGTCAAAGTGCCATGACATAACACATAAATCACTCTACTGAAAAAACGTACTACATGCTCATATTTGACTTTCACAAATATCTCACTTTTGATAAGTAATGACTTTTATGTTTTATATATATATTTTATTATTATGTACAAGTCATATGTGAGTTGCTGGCTGAGTGGCATAATTACAGCATGTTAAGATTGATTCTTAGTAATATAGTTGTATTGCAGATATTCAAAGATTTTACAAGTAGTATTGTAAAGCACAATAGCTTATTACTATAACTCAGCTAAAAGAATTACCACAAAGCTGCATTTTTTTGGTCATTTGTATTGTAAAGTGTTTGGAATTGATAATCCAAATATATTTGATATTCTGTTTTCATATAATGGAATGATATCAAAGCATTATGTATTTGTTATTATAACTGATACAAGTTCATACCACCAATTCTGCATAGCCATATAATACTTTTTCATTATTGGCATGATATTTTTTGCTTTCTGTCAGGAAATTAACATTTTTCAAAGACATATTGCTATACTATAAGTTCTATGCACAGCTTTAAGCTAACATCATTGACATCTAAACGACTGTTCCTGCACCAGATTTTGTAAGTGGCTCAGTAAACAGATTGCGTTTTGCTTTGATTGCAATGGTGCAGATGATTTCTGAACAGAAAAGATACCATTTTATTTCAGATTGTGTCTATTTTATTTATATATACCAAACTGTGTATGTGAACTGTCATTAGGTAATATCTCTAATGTGGTCAGCTGTATAATGTGTGCTCCCTTCAGGGATACTTTTTATTGGAGGTATCAGAGAAATATATTTCTTTCATGGTAAATAGTACCCATTTTGTTTTTCAAGAACTTCACTGTGGAATATTTTTTTCTGCTATATCATTAAATGTCCCAATAAATATATTAAACATGCAGTGTCATAACTGAGATTTTTATGTATTTGCATATATGATTATATCACAAAATTTCAAAATGTCAAAAAAAATGAAACCTGTATGATCAATGAAAACATTTTGAACATTCATATTACTGATCACCAGAAACACCTACTGAATAAAGGATTGCAAAAAGAAAACAATTTCCATTTGAGATCTCTAAAGTGTTATCCTACCACAATATTCAAACGTAATTTCTCTGAACAGTTGTAGTATTACAAGCAGAGTCTTACCTAGGTAAGGTGTATGGTCAGGTGCTGGGGCAGGTTTAGGTTAGGGTCAGGGTTAAGATAAGGGTAACAAGGATTACAAAGGTGGGCAGAAAAGCCTGGTGTAGGACAACACTCCTCAGCATCACTTAAGTATGGTGACACAGCTCCAAGAGATCAGAAGTAGATAGGAGAAGCAGTAAAGCAGAGCTGGCTCCAGCACACATTCTTCATTTTCATTGGCTGAAATGTAAACCCAATAAGAGAGAGACTTCCTTGAGCTTGTCATAGTCAAAACAGGTCAGTAGTGGACAATTATGTACCCTAACACTAGTGCAGTCTTCAGAAAAAGTGTTAATGTACAGAGCCGACGATGTTGCAATGTTTAATGTGGGTGGTGTGTGTGTGTGTGTGTGTGTGTGTGTGTGTGTGTGTGTGTGTGTGTGTGTGTGTGTGAATCTCTGAAGACAGGGGGCATTGCATTGCTTCTAAGTCCTTATTTCAGCTTATGTTTTTGTCTTCGTCCTCATAAATTTAAAAATTTCTCATAAATCTCTAAGGATTACAGTAAATCAATAATTCTGGGCATTAGCTTTTCATAGTTCTTATTTTTCAGCAAACTTATGTCGAGTAAAATGTATTCTATAAACTTTTAAGAATTTGAGGTGTCTGCCTCTCATCTGTCTCCCGTTTTGCAGAATGTTTCTCATATTGCCTCATTTTTTTCTGTCCCTCATAAAACTTTTGATTTTTGATTTTCTGGATTAATATTGAGGATTATAGTCAGTTGATAATGCCATTCATTATTTTGTAGTTCTTATGGCTCAGAAAATACAAATCTATGCAACACTCGTTCTTCCATTAACTTTTTAAACTAAATTACAACTATCTACCTGTAATAAGTGCCTAAGCATACAGATTGTCTCTGATTTTAATGCAAATTACTAGAGTCTCAGCTTTGTTATGTTCAGGAAGTGCATTACAGTTTCCTTATTAACTTTTAAATTGAATTAGAGTTGTCTTGCAGTTATGGCTCTGTGCTGCTAATGACTGTTTCTTCTAGTCAGAAGTACACAGTTTCATTACCTCCACCGCTATTTGCCCACTGACTGACTTTGAGCAAGTCACAACTATACAATACAGCTGTGTTGCCTCCGAAAGGGACATCTTTGCCTAGTGAGTTTACCCAGTTTACAAACAGACAAAATAAAAAAAATAATAAAAATGATATTTAAAATGTGTCCCTTTTTGAGCCTTTGCTCCCTGAATTAATTTTGTCTTTGTGCAGAATTTTTGAGCGAAGGACATGTGAGGTATTTTGGCCTGTTGCTAGTAAGATGTATGTCTTGCTGACAAACTAAAGGCCACAGTCAATACATAACAAAAGGTGCATTAGTTTCAGACTTCGCATTCTACTGAAAATTCTTGCTAAACCAAAGTTTGTAGTGCTAGCAATTTTGTAAGATTTTTGAGCTAAGACATTGAGAATGGAGTGCTGCAGTGGGTTGCAATGCATGAGTCTGACAGCAGTGAGGTGAGATACATTTCCGAGGTATTATTCTTGCACTGTATAGCTCTGACTTCATTGAGCTGAGAGAGTTTTCTCTGCCATTGTTTATGTATTTGTTTAATTCAGTTGATATCAATCAGATATCTGAGGTGTGCAGTCATACCAATGGCTGTGACTGATAGTGGATAGTGTGTGTATGTGTGTGTGTGTGTGTCTGTATGTATATATATATATATATATATATATATATATATATATATATATATATATATATATATATATGTTTGTGGGTAGGTAGAGGTCATAGTTTTTGATTGTCCCTAACTTTGCATCATATTTGTAATGTGTTCCTTGTTAAAGTTGTGGTTGCTTAGAAAGGAGTTCTGGACTGTAATTACCAACTAATGAGAAACACGAGTTTCAGACTTTGTATCCTTCAGAAAATGCTTGGTAATGCAACACCTGTTATACTAACAACATAAGATACTTTAGCTGATAGGCGGGGGGGGCATGGAGTGCTGCCATGGGTTACTCTTAATTGTTCTCACAGCAGCAAACTTTGATACATTTCAAGGCCATTGGTTACTTGTTCATCTATTTCATTGCAAGCAAACATCTGATCTATAAACAGTCATACAAGGGACAATAATTGGTGTTCTGTGTGTGTGTGTGACTGCGTGTGTGTGTGTGTGTGTGTGTGTGTGTGTGTGTGTGTGTGTGTGTGTGTGTGTGTGTGTGTGTGTGTGTGTGTGTGTGAATACTTAAATCCTTGTATCCTACAGTGGTTATAGCATAAAGGATTCAGTTCGGGGAAAACACACAATCATTTACGAGCCATGCTCTTTGGATAAGATCCTTGGTTTCCTTGTTTTGCTGTCTCTGTCTGTCTATTTGGTTCTGAATAAACTGGACACCATGAAGTCTGTGTTTAATGATAATTTTTTAGCTATGAATAGATTTCTAATTTTCCTTGTTTTTTGCAAGTACATAGGTATGAAATGCACTGGTTTGACTATAAATCCCACCACTTTGCATGTAATTTAATGGCTTACCAGATGCACTTTTAATAAAACTGAGATTTATGGGAAGATCAGATTTCTGTTGTACATACTAAGCTTGCTTTCAGTCAGTATGAAAAAGGTTTTTATTTTGTTTAGTAAATGTTATTTTTTTAACTTGAAATAAAAGTTTTAAATTCAGCTCAACTATCTTTGATCATTGTAAAGGTAAAGAACAAAATATTATGCACACTGACTGTTTTATTCAGTGCTTTAAAGTATTAGAGCAGAGTATGCAACTTAATGGGATATTGGTATTGCTGGGAGGGCCATGATCCAGATCTGCTGGTGGGTGTAGGCAATTAATCTGTGAGAGGATAAGAAAGGAAGTGGAGTAGAAGGATTTTTATATATATAATACATATATGTGCACGAGTGTGTGTGTGTGTGTGTGTGTGTGTGTGTGTGTGTGTGTGTGTGTGTGTGTGTGTGTGTGTGTGTGTGTTTGTGTGTGTGTGTGTGTGTGTGTGTGTGCATGTTTGTGTGTGTGTGTGTGTGTGTGTGTGTGTGTGTATATATATATCTATATATATATATATATATATATATATATATATATATATATATATATATATAGATATATTTATATAAATCATTGCAAAACTGGAAGCATAGCATTTGGTTAAGACAGATAGGTTCAGGTAGGGAAAGTATAAGGAGCACTGGATTGGAAAATAGGATTAATGTGACCAGTATAGGCAGGGAAAAACAAGCACTACTGACTGAATATGACTAGGGCAAGAAATAATACCAAGTAGCAGCAATAAAGAGACCAAGTCTGTTTTTTTTTCGCGAAAGGCATCAGGTAAGAGGAATGAAGATAGAGGAAGCTTCATGTCTGAAAAAAACAATACCTGGTCTGGCACATCCCCAAAAAAGAAAATAAGGGCAAGTGTAGTAATGCTGGGAGGAGAATGCGCATTCATATGTCGCAGTATTTGAAAAAATAAATAAACTGTCTGAAAGGACTGCAGAAATGACAAATTCTACAACTAAAACACTGACTGAAATATAGGACTAGGGATCTGAGGTACAAGGCATCTTTTTTTCAGAACTGGTACTGTACTAATGGTGAACACAGTGTGCATGTAGATGATTAAGATATTTAAACTCTGGCTACAAGTATTGGCTAAGAGGCAAAGCTATATGCTAGTAGGATACTAGAGAGAAACTTGACATGGAGAACTCTATGACAGGATTTGTTTAAATCTTAGCCCGGGGGAGGGAGGCATTGTTATAAAGCAGACCTGAAAGTTGCATTTGTACAGCTGTTTTGTTAACCTAAACTGGGAGTAGAGAAACTAGTTACCTAAAGGAAGAGAGCCAGGGAGAAAAAGGGATTCAGAGTCAGGGATGAGCATGAGACTTTTTGGTACAGAGTTTGTTTGTCTGTTTGTGTCTTTCGGCTTTTCCTGGTTAGGGGTCGCCACAGCAGAACTCCGGTCTGTTAATGATTGGTAGTGGATTTTTATGTAGCGGGTTACCAGCCCTGATGCACAACCTTCAATGAAGGCATGCCCCATTCACGTATGCCTCCACACAGAAGACGCTCTAGCTGAGAATTGAATAGGACGTCTTGCTATGAGGCGACAACGCTACTGCAGCACCACCACCGCAGTCTAGTTCAATAAACAAGGGGCTGCATCATATTATTCTGCATTGTAAAAAAGACAAGCACAAGACAGGTGATGCAGCAGGCAAAATGGTAAAGGAATAACAAGAACAGCAGAGATAAACAAATAATATCCAATGAATAGTCAGAAAGAGATGTAGTACCCTGTGTGCAAGTTGCACTAGGCAGATGGGAAAATAAAGTCAATTAGGGAAGTAGTAG
>NC_056744.1:1234478775-1234488775 GCF_019279795.1 Protopterus annectens
TTTTGTTTTTTTTGGCACATTCTTTTGCTACCTCATTTTTATCTACTTCTAGTTTGATTTCCATTCCTGCTTAACGCTGATATGCTTCTGATAGATTAAGCAGAGAAGTCATCTTAGATTTATTCTCCTCATGTTTCAAAACTTTCATTCACTATGTTTGGGTCTTGTGAGGTCAGCAGATATGTGTGGAGTCCCATGATTGCAGATCTGTACATCTAATCATTTTTAAGGAGGACAGTCCATCTTTTGGAACAAGGAATATATAATCTTGGTATACACTGATTTTTATAAATTATTGGGTGAGCACGAAGCATCCTTCTTGATTTCCTGTGTAATGTATTCAACACATTTTGGGGGCAGTCAATTCACTCCAAAATTGTGGGTTAGGACAGGAAGAGCAAATTGGTTTATAGCTTGAATTTTGTTCCTGGATGTCAACATTGTTTTCAGGATTAATTTAAGTCTTGTAAAGTATTCCTTACTAAGTTTTATTTACATTTGTTCATGTTTGATTGTTGATCCTTCCTCAGTTCCCAAATATTTATACATTCCCTCTTGCTTAAGTTCTTTGATATCACATTCTTGTCCCAAACTGATGTTTTCCTGATGCTGTAGTTTTTTCTCCTTTAAAGGTTGCTTTTGCTCATTTATCAAGACCAGATGACATTCTTATATCATCTGAAAAAGTTTTGACAACCTGAAGTTGTGCTTTCAGTTCCTCATATGATGAGCTATATCATTTTAAATCATTGATGAAGAGAAGATGAGAAGTCTTTGCACTTTGTTTTCTAGGAGCCAAATTCTAGCCATGGACTAAGCTGTTAAGTAAACAGCTTAATGGGTCAAGGCAAGGCAAGGTGGAATAGCAATGGTGAAAGAGAGTCACCCTGGAATATCCCTCTTTGAATTTTTATCCCTAGGATAATAATCTGTCCTTTATCATGGCTTAATTACAAAGTGGTCTGCCACTGCTTCATTTTTACTCTAATGTAGTCATTCAGTCTAAGGTGCATCTTATACATTTTTAAGCACTCTTTCATCCATGAATGTGGAATACTATCAAATTCTTTTTTATAGCTAATCCATGCCACACTTGGATTCTTAACAACAAATGATCCTTTGTTCCATATGACTTTCTTTGTTTGCCCTTTCGTTCTACTGCCATAATTGAGTTTTCTTCTAAATGACTATAAATGCTGTCAGCATCATTTCCCGTGTATAGTTTATACATTGTTGGAGGCAAGTTATCAGTCTATAATTTTTAGGGTAGTGTGCAGGTTCATGCTTGAGTAGGAGCAGTGTTTTTCCTGTTGTTAGCCAGGTTGGTGTCTGTACGGGGTGTGCATATAAATAGTTTTTACCCATGGCTAAATCATCGTGCAAAGATGTTAATACTTTTAACCAAAAGTTTGGTGCTACATCTGGGCCTGGGATTTTCCAGTCAGAGGCTTTTCTTAACTTTGTTTCAATCTGTCTGGTGGTTACTTCATCCCATTTCATATCCTGTACCTTTAAACTTCTTATTCTTTCTTTTACTTCTTCTATCCATTTAGCATCTGTGTTATGTTCCACAAGATTTTCATAGACACTTTTCCAAAATGTATCTATTTCTTCTTTTTTTTAGCAGTCTTTCATTTCATTTTACCTTGTTTCCCGGTTCTGTATAAAACCTTTTCCTTTATCTGTGTATCTTCTAAGTTTTTCCGCCTTTGCTGAAATTTTTATTTTGTTATTTGCAATAGTACATCATAGATCCTGGTCTGTTCTAATACTGCACATTGCTTTTATCACATCTATCTTTCTTAGTATTTTTGTTGATCTATTCCCTCTTCTATAGTCTTCTAACAGTGGCACTTCTTATCTAAATTGCTTTATAGTTTTCTGTATTCAGTATTTCCATCATGGTATTCGATTTCTCCCCTTCCTTTCCCTCACTACCCTGTGTTCTTGTGGTAGAACTTTATCATTTATTAATTTAGCTGCACAGTAATATATCCTATTTACTTCTCTTACATCGCATGGATCTCTATGAACAGTCCTAATTACTGTATTCATTTGTTTTATTAATCAAATTATTAATCAACCTCCAGCGGTTGATATGCTGTAATAAATCAGTTAAATGACCTAATTTTAGTAGCAAAACATTGTTATTACTTCTTCCAAGAAAGTGTTTTGCATTAACATTGATAAATACTTAAGGTCGAAGCTAGCAAGTACATTCATTTTATTTTATTTTTAGCAAGAGCTATCTTTCATTTATTGGCAACAGCTTTTACAAGCAAGGGCCACCTTCCACATGGTTTGGAGAACGCAGTTATGCGGAACATAGAAATTCTGACCTGTACTGCCTATTTTTCTAGTTCCAGTTAGACTACTTGTTATTAGTTTTTTGTACTGTTTTTGCCTACAGAAAACTTGTTACTAATTCTGTGTGTTCTCAATGCCTTAACTATATAGATGTATTCTGCCCTTATCCCTTGCTGTTATTGTAAAGCTTGTGATTTTTTAGTAGTCTCTCTAACTTGATACCTGCCTATTATTTGCAGTACTAGAGATAAAGTGTTAGTTTTATTATCAGCTACTAACGAATTACTGTTTTTTTTTTCTCAATCTTTTTTCCCCTATCCTCCAGCTTTCTTGCCCTGAATCTCCCCCTGTGTTCTTGCCTGGGTGGATAACCGGACCTAGCTAAAGCTGTGCTCCCTTTTGCTAAGGCATCATTTACTCTCCGTTAGTACAATTCCCTTCTGTGGAAAAGGGTACTCAAGAGTCTTCTAAAGAATTCCAAGGAAGTATGTGCATCTGCTGCTAAGTCATTACTGTACTTTTCTCTCTGCTAGCTGTTGTATGATACTTCCTGTCAGGAATGCCAGCAGCCTAACCCCCAGCTTAACCCCCCTTAACTCTACCCCCTTGCTCCGCATACCCCTTCAGCTCCCTCGGTTACTCTACTTTCCTTCTCCTCCTAGACGTCTTAGCCCTAGTATTCCCACTCGAGGACATTCCCCTCTCTACTGACTTAAACACACTTTAACTCTCTTCTTCTGTTCCAATAGCTCTAACATATCCTTTGCCCACTTTCCCTACCTTATCTAGGCCCTCTCTTCTTACCCCTCTACCACTTGCCCTTTACAAACACTGCTCCACTGATAGTTCTCGCTCCTCTCCTCCCCTCCTGGGCTCTGCCCGCTCCGTTCGCCCTACGGGCTCACTCCGCTCCCCTACCCTGCCCCCAAATTCCACCCGCCCCCAGCACCTCTACCTTTATCCTTCCTCAAACCACACCCACTACCATTCTACTCCAATCAGCATCCTACTATTTCGACACACCCTCTTTTCTTTCCCACCAAAACCAACCTTCACTCAACTCCCCATCAACATCCTACCTAACCAATCTATTCCATTTCCACTCCCAAACCACACCTCCTCCACATCTAATATAACACCTCACACACTTTATACTACATTGTAGTAACTACATTTTCCTTATTCATATTTTATCTCCTCTTTACTACATACACACTCTTATACTACATTGTAGTAACTACTATTTCCTTTATTCATACTTTATCTCCTTCATATTTCATACCCTACTATATACTCTCTTCCTAATAACTCTTCACAACATGCTCTCAAAGCAATCCTTCATCTCCCTTTTACTACTCCATCTCCTCATCTTATCCTGTCTACACTATCTCTCCCAGCCCACTATTTCCTTCCACTCTAAATCCTTCCATGTAACCAACCATCAGAACTCACCTCTCTCATACTCATACTCCCCTATCTCCCCCCATTTATACTCCACAGAAAATCTCCTTCTTTTCCAATACAAACTTATCACCTCCCCAGCAATCTCCATTCCTATAACTACTAGCAAATTTCTACACCTTACTTTAGAACCTGATCTTATTACATTACTGTCGTCTCATCTAAACAACTTCTTCCTTCATCCAATAATTGCTCTCATATCTGGTGATATACATCCCAACCCAGGCCCTACCACCTTAACCACCATAAACAAATCCTTGTTATTAACTTCCTTAAACTCCCAAAGTATAGTAAATAAAGTCCCAAACCTTCATGCTTGGCTCACACACAATAAACCTGACATCCTATCTATTTCTGAAACCTGGTTAAAACCACACATAAAGGACTCTGAAATAATTCCTGCAAACTACTCCGTCATAAGAAAAGATAGGCCCCTCAAAAAAGGTGGAGGAGTAGCTCTCCTATACTCATCCTCCCTAATAGTCACCCCCTATAATAAACCTATTCCACACTTTAACAATGCTGAACTTCTCCTTAATCTTCTACAAATCAATAATCACAAACACATATGTCTTGCTTCCCTCTATATCCCCACCTGGGGATAATATTTCTACACTTGAACACATCCTTTCCTGGCTCTCCAGTAACATTAATAACAAAACCATAATCCTAGGAGATGTGAACATTAACTGGGCCAGCATTCAGTCTCCAACAAACTCCGTTAACATCAACCTGTACAATTTCTCTCAACTAATCAGTTCCATAACTCGCCCTACTAAAACTCTCTCCAATGGAAGTATACTGGATTGGATCCTTGTCTCCCATCCTCACTATTTCTCCAACAGTGGCACTCTTCCCGATCCCCTTAGTGACCACATACCCATCTTCACCCACCGACTTCCCTCAATCTTACAATGAACCCATAACTATATTACTATTCGTGACCAAAAAAACTTCAACCCAACAACCTTAACAAACTCTTTACAGGCAATTATTTGGAATTGTTTAAAAACACTACCACTAGACATTGCAGTCTCCCACTTTAACTCAATATTTTTAAAATTATTAGACTCCCAGGCTCCCTTAAGGACAAAGAGAATAAAAATGAAATCAGCACCCTGGATTTCCAAAAATACTCTTGCTATCATGAGACATAGAGATAAAGTCTGGCACGCTACCAGAAAAACAAGACACCACTGCTCCTCAATGACTATAAAATGCTTCGAAATAAAGTAAAAAAACTCATCCCTTCAGATCGACAAAACTACTTCTCTACACTCCAAAACCATAATAAAAACAACCCTCAGAAATTCTGGAAAGGCATCTCTAGTCTCCTACACCCTGGTAAACCAGATACTCCCTCCCCAGACTCAAATGCTCCTGAATTAGTTTTGGCCACTCAATTTAACTCCTTTTTTATTGACTCTATTTCCAAATTGACTTCTTCATTCTCCAACACCACCACACTTGCCAATACTCCCTCTCCCACCCCACTCACACTCTATCTCTGACTACTACTACTCCCCATTCCCCATCTACTAAATCCTCTACCTCCTCCTCTACACAAACTTCTTCCTCATCTCTACCACCCCCTAATTCCCCTCGCCTGACTCCCCCCCTATTCTCATTAAAACCCATACCTACATCTACTATAAAGAAACTCCTTCAGAAATTGAAGCCATGTACCAACGCTCCTGATAATATCCCTTCTTACTTTCTTAGTATAGCTGCAGAATCTCTTGCCTACCCCATTAGCATCTTAATAAACCGTTCCATACAAGAATCTACAGTACCTCAAATCTGGAAACAGGCCTTTATCATACCTCTACACAAAGGTGGTAACAATAACAATATAACAAATTTCCACCCCATAGCTCTCCTGTCCCCTATCTCTAAGATCCTAGAAAAATGTGTCCAACTTCAACTCCTTCCATATCTCCTAGGTAATCACCTTATTACTCCCACACAACATGGATTCAGACCAAACCATAGCACCATGACAGCCCTCCTCTCCTTCCTTGAAATTGTAAATAAAGCTCGAGATTCTGGCCAATTTGTTTCTACCCTACTTCTTGACCTCTCTAAAGCCTTTGATACTATATCACATAGCCTGCTTTTAGCTAAGCTCTCTGAACTTAATCTATCTCCCTCTTCTTTGAACTGGTTCTCTAGCTACCTATCTAACAGAAACCAAGCAGTAAAATGGAAGAAAGCCACCTCTTCATTTCTTAGGACTCCTACAGGAGTTCCACAAGGCTCCATACTGGGTCCCCTTCTCTTTAATATATTTATAAACAATTTCCACAAATCTATCCCACTCTCAAACATCATCCAATATGCAGATGATTCAACAATCATCTGTTCTGCCACTTCTATTGCTAAACTTCAAAAACTAACTCAAGATGCCTTCTCTACCACTGAGCAATGGATGCTAAGTAACCATCTAGCTCTTAATGCTTCCAAGACCAAACTAATGATATTTACTCCTTCTAAAGTTACTCCTTTTGATATGAATACATTCTCAATCACTAGTCAAAACAACTCACCTCTAGAAATAGTGTCACAGACTAAGTTACTTGGGGTCCAAATTGACAACCAACTTAAATTTAACTCCCACCTACAACTAAATATCAAAAAAACCCATCAAAAACTAGGCATGCTTTACAGACAGAATCCCTACCTCACTCCTGCCACTAAAATCACTCTCTACTTCCTTCCTTATCCCCTCCCTTCTCTATGGTGCACCACTCCTAACTAATCTTCAGTCCTCTTTAAAAAAACAGCTTTCCTGCTGCTATAACAAAATTGCAAAATTCGCCACTAGCCATAAGTCCTCCACCCATCATTGTTCCTCCCTCCAGAAACTTCAATGGCTAGAACTTCCAAATCAACTAACCTACACCCAACTATCTCTAGCCCATAAGCTTATTCTCAACCCCTCCCTCTGTCCATCCCTTTCATCAGCCTTTAAAATGCACCGACCCAATAGAGTATTAAGGTCAAACAATCAAAACCTACTAGAAGTGCATAAACCTACACATCCCCCAGGCAAAACCCTTCTATCCTTCAGCCTAGCTCGACACTGGAACTCCCTACCACCATCCATTCGCACCACCATTAACCACTCTACCTTCAAAAAATCTCTTCACTCACATCTAACATCACAGTGGGAATGCTCTTGCTCCCACCCTACATAACTAATCCTGTCTTCTCACCTCCCCTGTTTCTTCCTGCTTCTACTCTACTCTTTCTATATAATTGTATAGAATGGACTAGACAAGCTTTTAGTTTACTTCCCCAACTATGCAACATCCTTTAGTATGATGTTGTGCCTTTCCACAGTGTGAATGATTCCTCTCAAATTGTGTAATTGCTTTATTTGCTGTAGTATTGTTGTATATCCTTATCAATCTGTATTAATTGTTGTATTTGGACTATTTTATTTTAAATATTTGCCTTTCTCATTTGTATAACTATCATTACTACCTGCTGTACCTATATTGCTACTGTTTCATGTACATTTTTGCCTGTTTTGGAGCTTTTCTCCCCAGGACTCCATTGAAAACGGGTTCTTTATGGCCCAATGGACTATCCTGGTAAACCAACTGCAATAAATAAATAAATAAATAAATAAATAAATTTATCAGACTTCTGACTTTTTGGCTTTTATTCACCTTTTGCAGAGTATTTCTTTCATTTATCTTAATATATCTATGTCTGTTAAATCAAACAACTCTTCTCATGTTCTTGCAAACTGAAGGCACATCCCTTGTTTTCTTTTTCCTGTGAGCATTCTATAGAAAGTTTTATAGCATCTTCCTGTGGCACATTCTCTTCAATTTCATCCTGTGCCATCCATTGCTCTGTCATATGGGAACTCACTGGCCTATCACTCCTCAACATTGACTGCATCAGAGTTTCCACAGTTTGCTGTTCCTTCCCTTGCTGTCTAGCTTCAAGTGAATGTTTATACTGGTTTCCTGTGGAAGGCTCCAAAATATCTTCATATGGCACCTGACCAATTGCTTCCTGTTCCACTGGTTTCCCCTTAATTTGGATATCCATTGCTCTAACCTTTTGTGGTGCTTTCTGAATTAGATTTTATACACTGAATCCTTCACTTCAGAGGTACTCCATAACCTCAATTTCTATTTCTTTAACGTCTCCATTACTAATCTCCTTTTCCTCATAGTCTTATTTTTTGTATTGCAAAGTTTTCTATGTCCGGATTCCTTTGCCTGTATTTCTCTTCAAATATCTTTGGTGCTGCTGTTTTTGTATTGGTTAATTTTGCTTTCTCATTTGCATAAATATTACACCATATTAAATTTCTTTCTTTCCCATGTCCATATTTCTTCTTCAGATGTGTCCTGATCTTCCTGCTTCTACTTACTTTGGGAACTCACTACTACTAATCATCTTTTCTACGTTCCATCTTTGTGATATTTTTTTTTTTTTTATTGTGACATTTTCCATATCCGGATGCCTTTGACTGTATTTCTCTTCAAATATCTTTGGGGCTGCCTTTTTTATATTGATTAACTTGGCTTTCTACTTTGCATAAATACTGCACCATATCAAATCTCTCTTTCACATGTCCATATTTCTTTCTTATACTTTTCAAATATCTTTAGGTTTTGTTGTTTATGTTTTCACAATTCCTTAGATGCTTCTTTTTCCAAACAGATCAACGTTTCTTGATCTATATACTGTTTTTCACAAATTTGTTGTATTAATGAGCACACATTTTCATTTGAAGCTTCTGACAGTTCTTCCCGTGGAAGTATTTTTCTTTCCTCTAATTTGTCTCTTAATCATTTTATGCATTTTGTGTGTGGAAATTCTGGGCTTTTTGCATAATAATAACAATACATAATTTATTTTGTATCCTCAATACGCCACTTTATCATCTTTATGGCTCTTCTTTGGCCTATCAGTTTTTGTGATATTTGTGGACTACTAGTTCCTTCTACAGTGGGGGGGGGGGCATCCTCCCCCTAGACCTGACCTGGCCCCATTGTAGGAATGTTTCCATATTTTGAGGATTCTACACTGTCATCTTTTCTAGTCCTGGCACCAGTTTGCCTACCATGATTGGGCACTTTTTTATCTTTGGTCTTGTGCACCCAGCTGTCTTTTTTCATTTTGAACCTAAATCTGCCCATGATGTGTGCTATATAAATACAGTCTATATATCAGTGTTGCCTTGGTGAGATTTTCTGAAAAACAGGGTCCACCTCATGAAGGTACTCACCAAGACTTGAGGATGAATTAAATTTCAGCAGTAATACTCTTCTTTACTTGCTGACTTATCATCCCTCCATTTGGATTTATTGTTCCTCTATGGAGACATGAAGATCCTGAGTAAAGTCAAGTAAGAAAGAAATCTTGTATTCCACTTCCTTGGGTGACACGTTAAATCTTTTTTTTTTTTTAAGTAAATTTAGAGGATTGGTCCTCCACAGCCAAAATAGTAGACTAAATGTTTTCATCTGCAAGAAATTTGCTAGGTTTCCAAACTACCAACAATGTATCCAGGTCAACTGTTCTTTGGACTGTGATTTTTTTTGGGGAGGCATATATCCCACCACTAAAAATAGGTATTATAGCATCCTTCCTTAAGGTATGTTGATAGTATTGTGGCTTTTTGCTGTACACAGATGATGTTCACATAGTTAGATCCAAAACAGGAAGCCCATCTCCTAAGACCTTTCTTTCTGAGATAGTAGCTCTGCCCATCACAGCATAGTCAGCTTACATGCTGACCCTAAGTAAGCCAAAAATTAACTCATACATATTACTGTTTTCACTAGGAGAAGGCCCAAACAATGTTAAGTGCAGATTGGAGCCACAGTGTTGTAACCTACAGTTGCAAATGATAATCATCTTATCAACTAATAATAAGTCATATCTAATGAAAAGACCACCCACAAGGCCATTAAACTGAATAAGTAAACTTTAGTTAAATAATATAGAAAGCAGTGCAGATGAATATGAAAGTAAACTAGGAATAGTTAGTTATACACACAGCAATATTTAAAGAAAACGCCCTACCTAGACTAGCTACAGACATCTAACTACCTCATGCTTAAAGAGAATTAAATCATAAATTCTAGGTCCTCGGTTGTTTTTTCCCATAAACAATTCCATAAGTCCATTTTGTAGAAAAAAATACATCTACATATTTTTGTAGTTTGCTTTCCCACATCAAAAGTAACTAAATCAGTTCTTC
>NC_056744.1:1234496275-1234688775 GCF_019279795.1 Protopterus annectens
TTAGTAATGCAAGCTGGAATTCTGGAAAGTCTGTTTTTAATGCCAATGCATTATGATCAGAAAATGGACATGCTATTGTATTAAGAGAGGTTATTTTAGAAATAATGTCTTGAGAAACCAATAATGTATCGATTCTTGCTTGAGTAACAAAATTATTAGAGTAATGAGCAGAATTTGTGTCTTTAAAATTAAAGGTAGCTTTAAAATTAAAAGTTTATTTCTAAGTTTTCAATGTTCTAGCATTGGGAAGTAATTTTATAACTTCTGGTAGTATTGGATTCAAATTTATCTTATAGACAACTAAAATCTTCACCTAAAATTAAGTTTCCCTTATAAATATTTATTATGAAATCAAGTTGCTTTTAGCTAGCTTAACTCCCATTCCAGGAAACCAATATAAATGTGCAAGTGTCCAAATTCTATTTCTTTATTTTATAATAATTAAAGTAAGTAAATCGTCTAGTTTCTCATGTTTGTATATAGTCTAAGGTGACTGTATTCAGGTTTTCCAAAGAATAGCTCCTCCTATTCTTTTGGACTTGAAAGAAGAATGAGACAATACTAATTATTTATTGGAGTTTCAATTACTGCTTTTATTTTCATAATAAAACTGTGTCTCTTGGAGGAACACAGTAAGTGGATTGTTTAATTCTAGATATCTATTAGATTTGCCCCCTTTTTAGGATTATTTAGACCATTAACATGTAATAATAGTAGAGTTAAATACATAATAAAATAAAATAGAAGAACAATATAAAGGTTTTGAGAAAAATAGCATATATATATATATATATATATATATATATATATATATATATATATAAAATTAAAAATAGACTTGTGGTACACTTAAAAGAATGACTCTCAGGCAAAGAAAATTAATCTCAAATATGCAAAAATAATAACTATTTGAAAAACAAAAACTAAACATGGAATTTCAATAATTCCCAGTCTATAAGAGATAGGAAATCTCAAGACCAGCTATCTCTGACCTAACAAAGAAAAAAAAAAACCTTATAAAGGAGCTCTGCAATGAGTTATTATAAATAAGGAAAAAAAAGATATATACATATATATATATATATATATATATATATACACCCACATATATATATATATATATATATATATATATATATATATATATATATATATATCTGTAGTTAGTAAATCTATATTAGATTAACAGGAAACATATAAAATCAAGTAGTGAATCAGAATACTGTGTCAGAATATAAAACAGATTTTATGCAAAGTAGAAATTATTCTTTGCACTTTAAGTTTATTTAACACTTTACATGCTAAATATGGCATGTATATAAAATTAAACAAATAAAAAATAGTTAACTGAACCATTGTTAGAAAAAATACAATATAGTACATAAGAAATCTACTGAACTTTAAATCTTCAAATAAAGGAAGTTAACATTTTTTGCAAGAAGTATGTATATGACTTACTATATATACATAGATTGATACACACACATACACACACACACACACACACACACCTATATATATATATATATATATATATATATATATATATATATATATAGAGAGAGAGAGAGAGAGATTATAGTATAGATATAGATATGGATATAGATATACACATACACACATACATATTTCCCTCCTCACTCCTCCTTTCCCATTATAAACATATTTTAGGAAGAGTATTTATGGATTATACACTGTATATGAAAACATATATCTAGGATAAATTTAAAGTTAAAAGTTGTACTCAGACATCTTTTAAGTACTAAGTTCTTCAAATGAATAGCCTATGCATTTTTCTAATATATATATAGAATACATTGGTTCCAAAAAAGATCACTTTCTTCCCATAAGGGCATAACTAATAATAATATGAGTATCTATTATAATAATAAGATTAGCAAATTAAGATTTCATTGGTTGAAAGTTGAACAAGAAAATGAAGTTTGAAAATTGGTACATTTCTTATGTCTAGCAATATAAGTAGATATGTTAATAATAATTAATATGGCTTAGAAAAGACTTTTAAATATCATTCAAGAGTATAAGGACAAACAGAGATTGTTTCTGTATTTTAGTAACAGTTGTCCTTATTCCTGATTATAGCACCTCCATTCAGTTCTGCTTAAATGAATCTCTCACTTTCTAAAAAGATGAATAATTTATATAAAATATCTTATAGATTTCTTAAATAAGCTTAAATCTTTATAAAAACTTAAACTAAAATGAGAACGATTACATACATTTTTGAATCATCTTATATAACAAGCTAGCATTTATTCTTTTCAAGAGAAAACAAAAAGGGGAAGAAAAACAGTGGCACATATGGGAAAACTAAAATAGCATCACAAGGTAAATGTATTAATTAAAACTGTTATTTCTACATTTTAAAATTAAAAAAATATATAGCATTTAGCATAAGATAATGTTAAAAAAAGAAATGTCAATTGTATGTGAGTTTCTTCTAGATCCCATTTATCATAGTTATATATAAATAAAAGGATACAGTTTGTGCAGTAACCGTGACTAGAAGACCATAATATGAGCACAATAGAGCAATGTAATACTATAAGTTACAAAGAATTGAAGAAACTAATACTGTCTTTTTTATATTATTTAGCTTTTATTTTTTATATGTATTAGCTATTCCAGTACATATATAAATCTTGTATTTTTGTACATTTTGTAGGCATAAATGGGCATGAGATAAATATTAGAAGAAATTATGTTTAAAAGAACTTCACCAACTTAAACTTCAGACTGTTAAAGATACTCTGAATAACAAGCCTGCCGATTCTAAAAAAAGCACTCAAGCTCCACACACTCAAAAGATCCCAGTTAATAAGACGATATCCACCCATGCACATTTCAAAAGAGAACACTCCACAAAAAGCCCAATGAAAACATAAACAGGCAAAAAAGACAAACAATCAAACAAGAGGGAAATCTGAGAGTCCAACACATCAGACACCCAACTATCACCCCAGATAGGCCTCAAAAAGGTTCAGAAAATGAAAAGACCACAATTCAGCACATACTGCACAAACCAAACTATTCTCATTCTTCATCTCCCAACCCCTGTTCCTCGCAAAGAGCAAGTCCTCCACCATCAATAAGCTAGACATAGAATCAGACAGCCTAC
Organism: Protopterus annectens; assembly: GCF_019279795.1. Lineage (NCBI taxonomy): Eukaryota > Metazoa > Chordata > Ceratodontiformes > Protopteridae > Protopterus > Protopterus annectens. The sequence continues at coordinate 1,234,499,415 of NC_056744.1, forward strand.
AACCACAGACATGGCTGATACAAGCACCAGATGAAAGTATGTTCAAATGCAGCCTCATCAGCTTAAAACAGAGCCATTAGAGATGAACAAAACCTTGACCATGAGCAGAATATCCAAGTATCAACCAAGTGGAAAATTGAACCAGTAAATCAACAATTCTACCATCCAGATGCATTTCAGTAGTCAAAAAAATATTGAACGCATCCAACGAAAATACAAGTTTGCAACCAAAGGCAAATGTAGCAGAAGGATAAATCCACTATTTTAAGAAACCAAGCGCCTGGCCTCATATCTCTCGCAATCATATCCTGAGTAGTGCTCCAAATACCACATCAGTACAAAACATACACAAATACAATCTCCTTGTATAATACTGTAAACCTTTGTACCTTTTTATTCATTCTAATCCAATAATACTTTAACTAAAATTTCAAGGGGTACTTCAAGAAAAGGAAGTTGTTCATATAAAAGAAAGTATTTAAAAATACATATCAAATTGGAATCAGAAGAAGGAGAGCAGAAGGTAGAATTACCACAGCAAAGTAAATATCTGTTCCCTCCCCATTATTACATTTTCAAATTTAAAGTTATATTAACAAAATACCATAAAACAGATGAGTAAAACATAAAAGAAGACATTAGAAAGAAGAAAAGGAACATAAATAAACAAATAAATGCATACATATGTACATACACATACAGATAATCTCATATCATTCTAGTTATGTTTTAAATAATTATATAAAGGAATAAGAGGGGAAGTAGAAAGGACTGTTTAAATCAATAAGAAGGAAAGCTATATTTATATGATAAAGAGAACTATGTTACAAGTTAATATTCATTTGAAATGTATAAATGAGTGAAAGAACAGAGTGTTATTTACCATATAATAAGGAAATAATATACAATGAAAAATGAGTAGCTTGCAAAACAAGATGAAAACAAGTTAAAAGTTAAACCTTTACCTTCTGAGTGCAAAATAAACTTTTACTTAATACTTATTTCTTTTACATAAAAATAGAACATAAAAAATCAAAACTTTGGTTTAAAGGAAGTTTAAAGGTGTAAAGGAAGTAATCAAGTTGAATTAAACAGGAGCATCTCATTTCTTTGTTTTGTTGATTGTTGACAGTGTGCTTATTGTTTGGTTGTTAATAAACTGGACAGTATGAAGTATTTAAGTTCAATGTTAATTTTTTTATTCTGACTGCGTATGATATTTTGATTTTTGTTTTGTTTTGTTTTGCAGGCATGCTGTTATTAAATGCACTGTTTTGGGTTACAACAATGTTTGTCTGGCATTTAGTGCAGATGAGTAAAGCTATGAGCTGTTAATGAGTTGCTTGGTGTAGTGCTGTGTTTGATTCACTCGGCCTTTGACAATGCTCCCGGTTGCACCTGAAAAGAGTCGCTTAGGTTTGGTGGGCCATCTCTGGCTATCCTTTGAGTCCCTGCATCCTTCACAAAGTCATTAATTAGTATTTTATTATATGCTATTTGACTAGGAATCCCAGCGTGTCTCTTGTATATTAATGCCTTGCCAGATGCACTCTCAATAAATATGGGTGCCAAGGGAAGAAAAGTTTGTTGTTGATCATGCTAAGTCTTCTTTCAATGTGAAAATATTTAGTTTTGTTTAGCAAATACCTGTCAGTGATTTTTCAGTGAAAAAAATTGAAATGATGTTTTAACTTAAATCCAAATATCTGTGATAATTGTAAAATTAAAGGGTATACAAACTGACACGTTTGAATAGTTGCTTATGGCAATTCAGGAGAGTCTATCCCCCAGCATATGCCCCTATTTGACCATGCTCTGCTGCTCATTACCAGAACAGACATCACCATATTATGTGTCCACAGTGTTTCTTTAAAAAAGCTAAACTAATGGTTGCTGTAATTTGGCAGGCATCAATTACTCTGTCAGATATAACAAGCTAATACACCTTTCATTTCTATATAATCTCCTTTACAGGTTGCCCGATACCTCTTTCCTACTTATTGAAAACCCCAAGTATTACCAGAGGAAGTTTTGTCTAGATACCTTATATACCCAAATAAGGCTATTAAATATTTATATGAGATACTATCCAAGTTAAGGTCTCATCACCTCCTCTTTACATATTTATTTTATGTCTATTAAAATGCAAAGACAGCACTCTTTAAAGTATCTACCAACCTCTTACCATAGAGTGAGTGAGGCTATTGGAAAAGTGTCAGTACGAAGACATCTAGTTATAATAGCAGAATGCATGCATTTGCCCTGCAATGAACTCTAAGCTGTAAAAAACGAAGTCAAAACTCAATTTTCTTTCTTCTTTAACTTTTGTTGCATGTGCCCACTTGTTGACAGATAAGTGAACTGATTGGTTGCAAATATCATGTAAGTAGGTACTACCACAGTTTGTATGAGACTACTTCTGTGCATGTTTGTTTCAGTGGAAGACAAAATATTACACCACCAGATTCTTCTCTGGAAAATGCCATGATATTAATTTCCAGGGAAGACTGACAACCTATCACTTGCTATAATTTTATGAATAGTCAAGGAACCTTAATAGTAAATATTATCAAGAAACCAGTTGGTAGTCATTGTCAGTCAACTTACAGTGTGTGTCAGCAGTTATTTATTTTTTCATATAGGTTCATAGGTGTTTACTAGGCTAACAACTGCAAGGCCCTTGTTAAGCCTAGCTGATACCCTTGATAAGAGTAAGCAGGGGTTTGGGAGATGAAACATTTACAAGCAGGAGCCTGGGAGATGAACCATTTACAATTTGCCTGTGTCAGTTAGAGACATAGGTGCCAACCCAGGGATGAATTTCTTGTTCCCCATCCATTTGTCCAAGTTACACTTAAATTGGATTAGGGAAATACTCTCTTTCACATGGATGGGAAGCCTGTTCTATAGACAGGGTAGTCTCTGTGATACATACCTGTCTTTCCAGCTGGTCCTATTTATATCACAAGCAAGGTTTAAGTGTTTAGAATGGGTAATTCTGATGCTGTTTGTTTTGTGGATATACAGGAGGTCCATCAGAGTGGGGCCTGACAATGGCCTCTGTGCAAGACATAGAGCTCCTCCCAACAGCATGTAGGGAACAGAATACAGGGATAGAGCCTGAGGCAGTCTGCATAGACCATTGACTTATGCCCTGTATTCTTTTACCAAGGAGCCTCTGTGGACATTCAAATTATTGGATATGCTTAGTTAAGTACATACCAAAGGGGGCATTGTACTCAATGATAGGTCTGATGAATGCTGAATACAGTGGAACAATAACTTCCTTGTTCCTAAATGCCATACTATGATTTCCTCACTACTGTAGACACGTAATAGCACGCCATGTCATGTAAAGTCACATCATGGTGGTCGTAGTGGTGCAGAGGTTAGCTTTGTCACCTCACAGCAAGAGGTACTTTGGTTTGATTCTCAGCTCAGGCACCTTCTGTGCAGAGTCTGCATGGCCTTGCTGTGGTCACGTATGTTTACTCTGGGTGCTGCGATTTTCTCCCACATTCCAAAGACATACAGTAGGCAGATTAGACACTCTTAATTGGCTGTAGGTAAGAGTGTGTGTGCAAGTGAGTGGTGCAAATGAACTACTGTGACAAGGCTAGCCACCCAGTGGTGTAAACCTTGGCTTTAGATGATTGTCACTGCTGTAGTGACACCCCAACCCCATGTGGAAAAGGGGTTGAGGATGGATGGACGGATGGATGGTAAAGACATGATGGTCAAAGGTTAGATTACTGTCTGTGTCCCTAAATTTCTGATTACTGGGTCAATTCTAAGGGGTGTGTTGTCAATATGATACTTACCGGGGGGATGAATTTCCAAAGGATACTATTATGCATTTCTCGGCATTTAGTTTTAGTCCTTGGCTCTGACACCAGTTTGTCTCTGTCAGCCTTCCCCGAAGAACATTTGTGTTGGTGTGGGATTCAATGACAGTTCCTAATTTGCAATTATCTGCAAATTTAGTTAGCCAGAGACAACTGACATTCATCTTGGCTTCAGAAAAGTAAATGCCAAAAAGGGGCAGTCCAAGGACCAGTCCCTAAGGGACTCCACTTGTTACTTGTCTCTTTGCAGAGGTGGACTCTCCAGTTTTAACTTCTTGGGACCTGTCTGTGAGCCAGTTGGCTATCCAGTGGGTAACATTTGGGTTTGTAGCTAACCTCCTGAGTTTGTCAACAATGCCTGAAAGGGATATTGTGTCAAATGCCTTGACCAGGTCAATATAGGCAGTATGAACCATTTTTGCCCTCATCCATTGCTTTGGTGACCTTCTCAAAGAAGTCTACCAAGTTGAGGAGGAATGACCAGTCTTTAATGCAACCAAACTGGGTTAGGTCCAGTGTCTGAATGTGTACTATATTATTATTGATAATTTCCATGATAATTCTTTCCATGCTTTTGCATATTAGACTAGTGAAATTATGGGACTATAGATGGCCCACCTTTGTGTAGAGGGATGGCTGTTGCTGTTCTTCATTCATGAGGCACAAAGCCTTTTTGGAGGCTACAGTTAAATAACAATTCCAGAGTACCAGATGGGTCATGTTTCATGCTGTTTAGAACACATACTTGGTGGGGCCATTGATGCAGTGCTCTTGGCCATAGAGAAAACATTAAGGACCTGTTCCCTAGTAATAGTTGGGGAGTTATATTTGATGGCATTACCTGAGTGAAGGTTAAGGGGGAGAGAGGGGTAAAGTTGGAGTTGAAATTTGTTGGCCAGTAGGTTTGCAATACTTTTTGGCTCAGTAGAGGTGGCTCCATTTACAATGAGCTCTGCACACAACTCTGTATTGCCTTTGAGGTTGTGGACATAGCTAAAGAATGCCTTGTGTTTTTCCTTGGACTGGGGGGCCAAATTTACCTCAAATTTGCCTTTGGTAGAGTTTATTTGTCCTCTGGGTTGTTTGTTTAGTTTGATGATAGTGCTTTTATCCTGCTGGGTACTGCACCTCCAAACTTTTGCCATGATTTTCTTCCTTTTGTTATACAGCCTATTGATTTTGTGATTCCACTAGGGTGGCTTGTTTTTAGAGTTAGCTCTGCACTTTTTCTGGTGGGTACATCTGCCTCTATGCAGCTATTAAAATGCTTGTATAGGGTTTTTGCTCTGCATAGGCAGCAGTGTTCTCATGATTTATCCGGGCTTTAAATTTTGCCAGGTTATCACTTAATAGCAGGAAGTTAGCCTTATAGTAGTCCTGAATATTCTAGGGTTAGCTCAGTGTCCAGGTTTTATTTTTACTTCAAAGGAGACCATTTTGTGGTTTGACCTTACCAGAGAAGACATTACACTGTGGGTTGTGCATCACTCTACCATATTAGTGAAGACCTGATCCCATATGGTTGCACTCCTGTTTGGTGTACTGACAATCTGGACCAGGGAGATTGTGTTTACAAAATCCAGGAATCTCAGTGCCTGTACATTTGGTATCATATAGGATTCCCAGTTAACAGCAGGGTAATTAAAGTCATCCATGAATATGGAATTAGGTTGGATGGTTAGTGTTTCTAATAAGTTTAAATACATGGTATGGATTTCCTGGATCATAGCGGGCAACCTATAACTTGCAATGAAGTGGTATTGGATTTTGCCTATGGTGATTTAAACATGGAGTAGCTTAAGTGCATTTTCTTGTTTGACCAGCCTTGACGTATATTCATTTTTGATGTAAATCAAGACACCTCCACCTTTAGTCTACGTCTGTGTAGTAGCTGGTCTAAATGTGTTGAAGGCATTATAAACTTATACTGTTGGTGTGCTCTCTAGGGCTTTAAACCTTGTCTCAGTGATTGCCCATAAGTCAGCATTTTCTAGGGTGAAGAAAGCTTCTAGGGAGTGGAGTTTTTTTGTTTAGATTCCTTAAATTTGAATGTTAAGCCAAGCAGGCAGTAAATGAGACAGTCATCAGATAGACTGTTTTGTTTGTTTATTAATTATTTCTTTATTTATTTTTGTTTATTGGATGGGTGAGCTAGTCAAGAGACCCTTTCCAGCAATGAATATGGCAGAAACCAGTAAATACGATTAATGCAATATTTAATTTTGTTTCACTTTTTCTTTTGTAAACAATAAATATCTTTACTAAATTATCAGTTATGACACATATATACATTTATATAAATGAAAACAAACCATATGACATTTTCAGTTGCAAACATTATACATTACATATAATCTATATACTCGTCAGTTGAAAAATTACATAGCTCTGTGAGTGGGCAACTGGAGAGATAAAAGCTGTCATTCAATTCCTACCTTCCCTTAAATCTCATTCCTCCTCTAAAACATAATTCTTCATGTATTGTTCCAACAAGACACCATTTTTTACTATGTAATTTGCTCCTACTTTTGTCTAAAGATCTCTTTTCCAGTTCTTTTATCTCTGTTATTATATTCACAACTTCTAGTACAGTTGATTTAGACTTTAATTTCTATTTTCTAGTAATTGCTTTTTTGACAGCCACCAGAATTAAACTCAGCAAAGCCTTATTATGCTTAGGCACATCACAGCTCAAAACAATCATTTCTGTATTAAAACCAATTTTCTAACCCAGTATTCTGACAGAGTAGTCTGCAGAGAATTTTTAAAGTCTGCCAGTTCATTACACTCCCAAAAAATATGTTCATAATTACCTTTTTCTTCTCAGTCATAACTTCAACATTTGCAATCTACCTCATGAAACATTCGTTAGGGTTTGTTTGAGATATAAAAAGTTATGCAAACACTTCTAAATACAAAACCAAAATCTTCTAGACTTTGTTACATATTTGGGAGCCATACATATATCCTATTGTTTCCTTGTGAATTGCCTATCTAATCTCTCATCCCAATCCTTTCTATCCTCCTCTAATCAAGTCCTATATTTATCATGCAGTATTTTATATCCCTAATAATTATCCCTTTCTTAAAGCAGCTTCTGTTCTAAATTCCACTAAAACTCTCCCAGTGCTGGTCTTTCACTTAAGGCCACCCATTCATTTCTTTAAGCTCAGTGATATCAGTCATTGATAGGGAAGGCAATATCGTGATGTTTAACCAATCTACAGGAATAAATGGCACTCATGTGGAAGTTTGGAACCTAGGAGGGAAGAAAGTAATAAAGGTCTGGATGGTTTTGTTTAACATTATTTTAAAATGAGAGAAATATCAACATCCTGAAGAAAAGCTGTGGTGGCTGCAAAGGCCTATCAGATCTGGCTTCATATAGGCTCATTTCAGTTCAATGGTTATAAAGTGCTTATGGCTATAATGGCTAAATGAATGGCAAAGGTGATGCCAAAATTGAAAGATATGGATCAACGTGGTTTTGTGGAAGGGACGCAACCATGTGACAACATAAATAGAAAAATGATTATCCAGAAGGAAGCAGAATTCAAGAAAATAACACTGTTGTTTGTGGGTCTTGATGCAGAGAAGGCATTTGACAGAGTAAGACAGGATTGTATGAGTAGGGCAATGGAAGCATTTGCATTCCCTGAAACAATAATATGGTTAACTAGGACGGTATACAAAGGAGTAGAGGTGAAAATTAAAGTGGAAAGTATCTCTCTGATAAACTTGAACAGAGGAATCAGGCAGGGGTGTCCTCTTTCTTCTTTATTATTTGCATTATATTTAGAACTATTGGTAAATAAAATAAGGGAATCAGAAATTCAAGAATATAAGTGGCTTAGGAATCAAGAAAAGTTGGCTTTATTTGCAGATGATATCTTTGCATCCAATAAAACCAGAATAGGATATTTCAGTGTTGTTGAATATTTTGAGATAGTTTCAGATCTTTTTGGGATAGAAAATTAATGAAAATAAAACAAAGACAATAACTGTAAACTATATACCCCCCACACACATTGGTTCTGCAATACCCATATTTATGGGGACATGATAAAATGAAGTACTTAAATGCATGGGTTAAAAGGGATTCTGTTATGTCAATTAAGGATTTGTGGGAAAAGGCTAAACAAAAGATAATACAAAAACTGAGAAATGGCAGCTCTGTTTTATGGATATGGATAGCAAGATATAAGGACTGAAAATGTTTTATTCCCTTTAGTTTTATGCACTGGTCAGAGATATTTTTTTTATTAACTAGAGATGTTGTGGACAGCAATTAATAAAGAGTTAAAGGGTTTTATCTGGGAGGGCAAGAGGGCAAGAGTAAAGTGGGATAAGCTTATTCTTCCAATAGACCAAGGTGGTTTGGGATTACATGACTTAAAGGTGTATTTCAGAGCTGCACAGTTACGTCTCCTATAAATAGCCCAAGCAGAAACCTAAAATTCTAAGTGAAAAGGGATAATGATAAAGCTCAAGAAACAAGGGGAAACTGGGATTTTGGATGGAGATCCTTAAAGAGAATAATGATGACCATACAGAAAATTATATTCTCAAAGCAGCAGAAAGTATTTTAAGAACTAAGCCAACACAGGAATGAAGAAAGGAGATTCTGCCAGTAGGAATGACTGCAATTAAGAGTATAGAGAACAGGCAAGAGGAGCTGGGATTTACTGGAGAAAACTGGCAAAGGAACCAAGGCATTGGGAACAAATAATTAAAGAGGGAAAGGTAATAGAATGGGAATATATTTGGACTGCAGGCTAGAGACTGCCTTTACCATTAAGGATTTGTTGATGAATTATATAGACTACAGCTGCAAAAGATAACAATTGCAGTTGCTATTTACTTCATCAGAGAATTATTGACAAATATGGGGAATGCTTACATTAAGAAAGAAAATGAAATTTTACTTTGGTATGCATACCTAGCAGTGCTGAGTTGTGGGCCTTATTTGCAGGACAGTACAGCAGTTCTGGTTAAAATAGAAGTGACAGGAACAAGACCATCTTCTGACAATGGGGCCTAGAGCTGCAGATCCATCTCCCTGTTGTTAATACAGCCCTAAACAAAAGAGCTGTAAGTGTGGAGAAGCTAAACTCCTTTATATGTAGAATATTAGTCTCTTAATATCTTCCTAATTTTCTTACAGTGAACAACTGACATATAATTTGTAATACTGCTGTTTTATGATTCACGATATGCAAGTTACCTCAGGCTGCTTACTAAAGCATGCATTACCTGTTAAAAGAAAAGGAGAACTCATTTAAATCATTTTAATTATTGAATGCAAGCGACTGCTCCTGAAGTGCTCTGTGTAGTGTGCTGTAAGTCTTAAAAAATAATTTTAAATCTTAAGAGTGAGCTATGTTTACAGTAGAGCAGACTGCAAAATTTGGAATGTTTACCAACAAAACACAGTTTGCTGCTAAAGTCTTTTGGTAAATCACACAACTCCAGAAACAGACATGGATGTGGTTGAAGATTAAAAAGATATCGGTAGAAGATTCTAGAATAATAAAATAGTAAAGGAATTAAATGATTTTATCTCTAGTAACTTATAGAGAAAATGAGTTATTGGAGAAAAAATACTTATTTCCTTTATTATTTCCTTAGACTAACTTACTACAGATGTTAAATACAGACAGTATTCTGCCAGCAATATGAGGTTCACCCAGTAGTTTACAATGTCCGTTTTGTTAACAAATGTAATAGGTCTTATCTAGCTCCAGCTGGCTGCAACAAATCAATAACAGAAAAAACAAAAACTGCTGGATATCTTAGTCTTAATGGAAGTAACTGAACTTGCTGCTGGTATGAACCTTGAAATAAAGCATTTTCATGGTTTTTGACATATAGACTTATTTTATTTTTTATTATTTATTTTACATTTGTTGACATGAACCTTGAAATAAAGCATTTTCATGCTTTGGGACATAAAGACTTTTTTTTTTATTATTATTTATGTGGTGCAGCAGTAGCATTGTCACATCACAGCAAAAGGTTTTCCCATTCAATTCTCGACTGGAGTGCCTTCTGTGTGGCCTGCATGTCTTCCCCACGGTCGAGTGGCGTTCGAAAGACATGCATGAAATGGGCATGCCTTTGTTAAAGGTTGGGCATCGAGCTGGCACCTCGGCACCGTAAAAATCTACTGCCAATCATTAGCGGACCGGAGTTCCGCTGTGGCGACCCCTAACCAGGAATAGCCGAAAGAAGAACATTTTACATTTGTTGACCGGTAGTGTCCAACTGAGCCAAAGCCCTTTTTTAGTGGAGGCCAGGGGAGAAAAGCTCCATAAGTACATACAAACTAACAAGAAATTAGAATACAATGGTAGTTTACATTCATACAGTAATCGAAAAACTTTACTAGTGTAAAAAAGTCGATAAGAGTAATGTTAAGGTCTTATTAGGATACAAATACATAGAAAGTTGCATAAGAAGCATGGTGAGTTTGATACTTGATATTTATACTAAGTATTACATATTACTTAGACAGTAGCAGCAAGTCAAGCCATGCTGGTAGATTTAGAAATAGGAAGGAATGTTAAGAGGTAGTAAGGAGAGAAGGAAAAGAGTAGAGTAAGAAAGGGAGAGGTGATTTATGGGTGAAAAGAAAGAAAGAACAGATATAGATGGTTACTAATTAAGACGACAAGAAGAAATGAAATTAAGGTCTGCGGCATTACATTTTATTAGATGTGAATGCCAGAGGATAAATAAGACTTTTAGGTTACAGGAAATCCAGACTGGGCCAACTTTTGCAGGATATGGTCTGCAAGGGGATTGTATTAAGTGCTCCTGTTCCTTGTTAAGTTGGGCTTAAAATCATTTCAAAACCTTAGAACAAAGTTTCATATACCATCACAAAGAATTTATAATTTCTGGTAAATGTTACTCAGACACAAAAATGATAGGCAATGGAGGATCACACCAGGTTACTGGAATCCAACTAAAGTAATGTACCTTTCCAGTGCATACACTATCATGTCTGTAAGACAAGTGTTCATACTGCTACACACCAATTCAAAGCAAATGTGCTTTATAGATTTTGGGAATAGGTGCTAGGCATTTGATTGCAGGAAGAGAACAAAGACAGAGTTTTATAATCATTTAATGATTCCAACCAACAGCCATTAGAGGCTGACATCTGTATGATAATTACTGCATTAGTACTTTATAATATCCACTGATTGGCTGGAGTGCATCAATCAGTGATGTCCCCATAATTGAGATGTGAAAGAGATGAGCTAGGAACTAGTAGTACATCTGCTGGTCTTGTACCCATTTGTGACATTACTCAAAAGAAAAAAATTGAGGCTGATGCAGGTCATATAAAGAACTACATTCCGAGTTACAAAAGGGTTAGTACCATTTGAGGTACCCTATACCTGAAGTGGTCTAATAATGCCACTTGTTTTGATGTCTCCTAGCTGTGAGGCAGGTGTGTGTTACCTGTCTACTGATGTCCAATACCTGTCCTGTGGAAGAGCACAGAAGGCACTGAAGGAAACAAAGGCAGAGCAGCACATGGTGGAGGCTATATTCTTTGCTATCAAAGCAACTTGATACAGGCTTAAATGCACAATGCTGTTGGATCAACTTAACGAGCCACTAATAAGTTTGGACGAGCACAACACCAGGATGAAGGCCATTGGTTGATGGAGTGCACTATGTTATATTTCTAATAAAGGCTGAATAACAGTTGCCGTTTCACTTATGGGTTGTTTGTGGGAAAAGTACACATTTTTATGTCCATTTTGTTGACAGTGTGATATGTTTTGAGTGTATGCAGTATTATGCTAGGCAACTTTTTTGGTTTCAGAACACTTTGGATTTTTATGTACAGAGGACCTCATTATTCTGAGTCTGTGATATGTATATAAAACAGAGTGATGTATTCAACTACTGTAAATGTTATGCTGTCAGATGATAAAGGCATATCAAATGATTACACAAGATATACTCTGATGAGAAAGGAGTTAGATTTTTGTGCGCTTGCAAATGTTCTTATTCCCTTTCCTTTTTCCAAACGTGTTGCATTTAGTTTGGTTGATTTATGGCATGGTTATTTTTAGAGGACCTCAAGCATGACTTACAATATCAATTGCCTCTGAAACTATATTAAGACTGATCAAGATGTAAGTATGCATATTAAACAACCCTCGGGATAAAGACCATGTTGTAAAGGTAAATTATGTATCTTCCTGACAGGAGTAACTTACTGTTATGCCTGCATTTATTTATTTTCATTTCTTGAATGGGTAGGCAAACTGATTCAATGACCCTTTTCAGCAATGACCCAGACTAAATGGAAAGAAAATATACACAGACTTCTTCTTCTTTCGGCTTTTCCCAGTTAGGGGTCACCACAGCAGAACTCTGGTCCGCTAATGATTGGCAGTAGATTTTTATGGTGCCGAGGTGCCAGCCCGATGCCCAACCTTCAATGAAGGCACGCCCATTCACACATGTCTTTCGCACACCACTCAACCATGGGGAGAACATGCAGACTCCACACAGAAGGCGCTCCAGCCGAGAATCGAATGAGAGAACCTCTTGCTGTGAGGCGACAACGCTACAGCTGCACCACCTCAGCTCCAAAGAAAATATACACAATGAACAAAAATATATGTTAAAGCAAATTATAAAGATATAAGAAAGCAATATTTGCAAGTTGTCAGTTCAAACAAAATATATAAACACTGACAAAAAAGATGGGTATTTACATGTTCATGTGTTTAGTAGGAAACATTTACCATTTATTTAACATTTACTGAAACTTTTCCAAATGTTATACTTTGTAATATGTCACTGTCCCCTTTTACTTAGCCTTCATTTGGCCAGTCATTGAATATAATACCCCCTTAGGCATGTAACTGTTCTGACACACACAACAACTGGAACACCCAAAGAGATAACTTACTACATCATTGTGGCAAGAGAGTAAGATCTAGGAATCCAGCTAGTAAGCCACCAAGACATTGTTATAGTACTATGAAGGCTGAGTGCACAAACTTGTAGTGAAACAATTTATCAAAGACAATGCTACTTTTCCCTTGACCTATGCATTTATGAGATTTGCCAGTAATCCTTGGTCAAGTCAAAAATGAAAAGAACCTAATTTTGCTCAGTATTTGAACTGGTTTATGCACTATAGGCCTTGGATAAGACTCAGTTTTGGAGAGAATGTTAAGTGCTCCAAAATCACTAAAAATATTAGAGTAACTTTAGTTTGGAAACCAGCGCAATTAAACTATTTTATTCACTGAGATTTCTCTGTGATTGAAAGCTTAGACATTTTCTGTATCACTTTCTTTACTGCTAGAAATTGGGATTCTGGCATCTGATATGGTTTCAGCTTTTCAATCTTATATATTAAATTAGATCTGACAGGTAGTTTCGAAAATATGATCCTGTTTCTGAGCATAATAATTTAACTTCCTATTTCTGCGCTACTGACACTGTTTTTCTATTTGGACTTTACTGGACTTCAAGATATGCTATGGGCTTTTAATCATTTTCAGCAAACTGACTCACTACAGGAGCTTCCCTTTTCCTCCAAGGTTTCAAAACACTTATGCATTATAACTGTTTTAGATTTGTCTATCCAATTTGCCTAACCTTGTAATTAGCTTTACCTTTTTCTGTCTTTTGAAAACAGTCTCGCTAGCTAGCAAGGAAGTATTTCTCATCAGTGAGTACCAGCTACAGCACTTTAACTTCTGTTGTAAATTCTCTAAAATGAGCATTTCAATTGGATATCTGTTGCATTTCATATTTTTTCTTCATATGTTCTCTGACAATATGCATTATAACCCTTAGTCTATCCTGAAGTTTTCTTTAATAGTCTATCACATTCTTGGTAGGTCTGTTTTTTTTTTTTTCTTCTCAGTCTTACAGTTGTATCTATCAAGCCTCAAAGACATCAGACATATAGCAGTTCAAACTGAATAAATCCAGTCAAGTCTTTAGATACTTCTCTTATAAAGAAAGGATTGAAAAAGCTGTTCCCAATTTGTCACCTTGTTCTATAGTTTTTCAGAGCATAGTTTTGTTAAAGTGTTCAACTAGCATATCTGTTTGAGGGTGGGATGCATCTGCTCTCAACTGCTAAACTTCATAGAGCTGTTAGGGTTCATATATAGTCTGAACATGGATGGAGGGCGTGGTCAATAACATTTTTTTTTTATATTTCCCACGAAAGGAAAAGTAGTACCAGTTATAGTGTGCTACTGGTTTGGCATTTCTGATGCATTTCTGAAACTTTTACTCAATAATTAAAGCTTACTAGTCCCATCTGTTTGAGTTGATGATAGCTCAACTGTATATAAATGACCTCATAATACCTATGTGAAAGATTTGTTTTATTTATTTTTTATATATAACCCACACATCCTATTTACATAACTTTACACTATTTTACAACAGTTCCAACAATTTCACATGTCATTTACAGTATTTACAATATTTATATTTTGGATATTGCAATATACATGTCTAGAGACCTAACTCTCAGTCTACCATAATAAAAAATTAATTCATAATTACCCTGCCACCAGCATTTGTTCCACAATTAAAAATCTTATCTTTTCCAAAGTGTCCCTGAGAGCCCATCTTTTATCAAACAAAAGATCTCTTAATTTTTCATTCCAGATTTCCCATATTACTCAAACATTCTTTTATCAATTCTTTCCCTCAAACCAACATATTATTTCCCATAATATCCATATAAAATCATAGTAACTTTACCATCCCACTCTCTGCTTTTTATGCTAAAGAATGTTTTTATTGCATATCGAGTATCAGATTTTTTTTTGCCATTTCATGTTCTAAAAACATGTTCTGTTGTTTCTGTTTAATTGCAATAGATACACAGTCTATCACACATTCTGTTGTATAACAAACTCCCTTTTACAAGTCATCTATTAATCAAGACTCTGTATAAAGATCCTGACACATCATAACATATAGAAACTTAACCTTCTTTACCTTATAACCTCAACTACCTCATTTTCCAACCCTTTTCAAGGATTAATATTGTAAAAAATTATACTTTACCTTATGATACCATTCCTTCATTGTTGTTGTGTCGGCTTATTAGGGGTTGCCACATGCCGAGTTACCAGCCCTGATGCACAACCTTCAACGAAGGCACGCCCATTCATGCATGCCTCCACACAGAAGACGCTCTAGCTGAGAATTGAACGAGACAGCATCTTGATGTGAGGTGACAACACTACCGCAGCACCACTACCATGGGTCAGATACCATTCCTTCATATTTCTTTTTAATACTTTAGTATTTATTTTTTCACAACATTTTTTCTTGTATTCTTTATCTTCTTATTTTTTCACAACACTTTTTCTTGTATTCTTTATCTTCTTAATCTATAAACTTTTTTCCTCATTTCCTACTTTCACTTTATCTCAAAATATCCCATACTTAACTTCCAAAATGTCTGCAATCCAGCTATTTTTCTATCTTTTTACATCACAGTACAAGTATGATGATGCTATATGCACACTAGGATGTATTAATCCTAACCTTCCATTTTCTTCTTCCAGCTACAGAAGCTCCATTTTTAATACCAAATGCAATATTTCTGTTTTCTGTTTTCTTTTTACTTGGGCATGTATATATACTTTTTATGTAACATAACCTACCTTAAGCAATGGAATTTATCAAATACACATTCTTTTTAAATAACCTAAAAGTATTCCATAAAGCACTTACTCTTTTTTGTATCACTGCCTACCACTATATCTTTACTTTTTCCACTTTACAAAATACTATTTCAAGTAATTCATTTTTATCAGAAAAGCAAATATCTTCAGTTTTAATTTTATCACTCACACCCTTAACTTTTTATTAAACTGTAATCCCACTTTCTTTAAGCAATCATTTAATATTATCAACATTTTTTCTTCCGACTTTTATTTCTTGCAATAACTATAACATCAGTAGCATATGATAAAAAATCAAGAATCTCAACACAATTTAGTAATGTATTTGACCCCTCAACCAGTATACCACTCAGAGCACCAGCAACAGCATTTATCAATAAATAAAATAATACACTATTTATAGAACGGCTTTGTTTTACACCTCTTTTATATGCACTTTCCTAGTAAGCCATGTATTAACTGTTACTCTAATCCTGTTATTATTATATGCTGTGCTTAATGATTGTGTTTCATTAAGCTTATATTGCATCAACATTTACTGTAAACATTTACGACTGACATAATCAAATGTCTTGTTTTCATCTCCCACCATTCACATGGCACCACTCCTCCCATAAAGTTTGTCATCTACTACCTCCCTTACCACAATTAATAATCCTTGGCATCTTCTAACTTTCAATCTATACATATCAGGTAGCATTACTTCATGCATAAAGTTTTCAAACCTCATTTGTAATATTTTCATTACTATTTTATAGTCTGCATTATTCAATATAATCAGCCTTCATTTTTTAAATTTTTTCTCCTTTTTTACATATAAACCTTAGAATCCCTTCACATATGCTACTGTCCTGCACCCCATTCTCAAACTGTTCATTCAATGTTTCATCAAAATGTATTCTCTGTTGCTCATTACATTTTGTATACATATTATAATCTATACCATCTTTCCAATGTGATGAACTATTTTAAACACACTAATTCATCCACAGTATTCTTACATTGCAAACTTTCAATTGCTTGCACAGAAAAAAAAATTAACACCCCATATGTTATTACGTTAAGCAGTGCTTTTTCTATAAACCTCTTTGACATAATCTTTCATGATATCCATAATATCTTTTGATTGGGCTTTATTTCCCTTTTCTCATCTTTCAGTTCCCACATCATACACTTGTTACCAGGTATGCAGAAACCTCTTCTATCTTTCTACTAATATTTTTTTTTGTTTATACCATAATTCTTTAGCTTTCATTTTATTCTCCTCACGAATTACCCCTTCTATACGGAAAACAAATCACTATTGTGTTCTAAATTATTCAGAGTACATTTTCTCATCTTTTCATAACCTTTTTTTCTCTTCTGTCTTCGGGTGCAGTTCCACCCTTATATACATGTCCATTCTTTTCTTTAAATCTAACACACCATTCTGTCTAGGTCTTACAAAAAGTTTTCATTCTATAAAGTTCCATCCAAAACTATCCAATTTCCTTATTTAGTTCATCTGTCTGCAACACCTTTATTGATAGTATTTTAATACCTTTTTCTTTTATGATACCATCATTTTATTCCACTTCAATTCAAATATCCAAATGACACCAAAACCGTGTTACCATAACACCATTGTCTTTTTTCTTAAGATGCTCACACATGAAAAAAGTGTCTGTTTGTATTTTCAGTAACCCTTTTATATATTTAAAATATCTTGTATTCCATAGCTTTAACTCACTGTACTTCAATACTTCCTGCAATCATTAACATCTTGATTCCGTTTTTTTTTCGTATTATCCCTCAAATCACTGTTATGATCTCCCATTATGATAATGCTCATGTTAAGCCTAAAATAAGATGCTATTTTTTTCAAATAACTCTTCCCTTTCTTTAACATCAGTGCATACATATACCATTATTAGTCTGAATACATTGTTTTCCCATCCGATATCTATCAGTTATTCTTCCAGTGTAAACAATGTGAATGCGTAATATTTTAACTCTATTACTCTACAAAACTGTCACTCCTGAACATTGGTCATTTTCAAAATTCCATACAATTGTGTGTCTTGCATTTAAACTTTAAAAGGTATAAACCTTGTGTCATGTAAACAGATAATATCAGCACCTAAACCTGCATTCTATTCCAATATCAATAATTTTCTTAACTTATTTACAAGACTGTTGACATTAATCAGAACACTTCTAATGTTATTTCTTTGCCTTTTTTAACTTTAAGAGGAATATTTCTAAACTTTCAGTTCCTTACTGTTACACTTGTCCTACAGTATGTTTCCTCTCTCTGGTCTAACCATTTCCTCCACTTCCCATTCTTCCGGATCTGATTGTTCACTTAAGAGTTGACCAAACATGGTATATGTCTTAGTTTCAACATCTCGTAACCCTGCACGTGTATCACTTTTTTGAACAAAATTAGACTCACTTTCTTAATTCACATTCTCTTTCTCATCCACCCTTACTTCTTCTATAATTGTATCATTCACTTTTTTGATAACTTCATTCCCGTACTTATTCTATAATTGTATCATTCACTTTTTTGATAACTTCATTCCCGTACTTCTTCTATAATTGTATCATTCACTTTTTCGATAACTTCATTTTCCTCCTGTAGTGTTGCACTTTCATTCTGTACACAGTCAAAGCAAAAGCGGCCTTCCTTTCCACCATCCCACATTCATTTTCACATTTATTCATTGTATAATGCAGTTCTTCACATTGGTAGCACTTAACATTTCTACAGTCTTCTCTTCAGTTACATGTTCTATGCTTCCACAAACATAGTAGGTTTTTGACTGGGCTTGATACTTTAAAGTATCCCTAAAGCCTTCCATGAATATCAAATTAAGTAAACATTACAAAACATCCTGCTTTACATGTAACACAGCATTCATCAAAAATCAATAAATCACTATTCCATGTTTGTCTCTTATCTGTTGTTTTCTTAATATTTTCAGTTTTATCACAGTATTTAAGTAAACATTTCTTTAATTCTTCCTGTTCTATAACATCAGTTTTGAATTGTACAAACATGTGCTTTTTAAATTTAGTCTTTGACCCACAAAAATGTAACTGTTCAATGGATAAATGTCTTTTTATTCTTTTCACATTAACTTAGGAATTTATTTAGAAAAAATGTCAGCTTCAAGTGTAATATTACAGAAGGCCCATTTACCTAAATGAGTTTACATTTCTTACAAAAAACACTAATGGCACAAAGACTGTGTCCCAAATTAAGTACTTCTATATAGCAGCACCATTTCTAGTTCTTAGTCTCACAATGTTCCTTTTTTATAAAGAAAAGAGTTATAGAACCCTTTTCTTGCCTGATTACCAATGATCACTTTTGAAAAATTTTACTTATACTCTGAAACGATTCTTCTCTGCCGGTAATTTTATCAAAATGTGTTTTTTATCTTCCTCATCCTCGATAAACATACACTCCACCCTTTCACCCCATGATACAGCAGACTCATCTCCTGGTTCCTCTTTGTCAAGCAACTGCAATGATTTTTCTTTCTGCATTCCACTATTCTCTGTCTATGTTATTACAATGCTTTTCTGCACAGAATCAGTCTGAGAAGCTGATAAATGCTGCCTATTTGCATCATTCACAATGCCAGTATCAGCTTTCTATGTCTCTAAAACAGCATCTGCTACCTTATCTCTCATTAATTCCCTCTGTTTAGTATCCTTCTTCATATTTCCAAATTATTTTACACAGCTC
This sequence comes from Protopterus annectens, assembly GCF_019279795.1. Taxonomy (NCBI): domain Eukaryota; kingdom Metazoa; phylum Chordata; order Ceratodontiformes; family Protopteridae; genus Protopterus; species Protopterus annectens. The sequence goes on from NC_056744.1 coordinate 1,234,518,698, forward strand.
TCCTCCATGATATGACATCTGCCATCCTCCATCTTGGAGTTCTTTGAACCAGGAGTGACAGCCCTCTGGTGCTATCTAGTTCTCAGAAGGTATAAGGGAAGTTCCTTGATGACCTAGCCAAATTTCCCCTACTAGTATAAATACCAGCTTGGGTCTCTCCTGAAAAAGGCCACTAGCCATGTGGGACTAATCCAGTCAACAAAGGATAAATAGATTAATAAATAAATAAACAAGTATGTAAAAGGGATCTTTAATCAACTTTACATTTGGGCCTGCTATGCCCATTGCCAAACATTCAGATATTCTATTATAGGCAAAACTACATAAGGGTTCATAAACTTTGCATTAATAATGTCTTTTGACAATCTTTACAAGATGCAAATAAATGTTCTATTTCTGTCATAATCGCATCAGTAATGTCTATCTAAAACCCTATTCTTTTGTATTACCCATCCTCAAAAGACAGCCAAAGGCAAAATTCTGTGCTAACTTCATTACAAACACTCTAAAAAGTTTTGGTGCTAATAAATGGCTTGATATATGGTCTTTCATTCAGTAATTTCTTGACACAAAGTGTGGGTATACAATAGGGCTATTGTGCTTAGTTATTTGACCTTCTACTTTTGATATATTCTCTATACCTGTACTTAGAGTATCATCTTTCCACCCGTCATTCTTAAAAATGATAATGGCTTATATGTAAGTCAGAAAGCTCACAATTGTTTTCATCACTACCCTGATGTGAAGTGGAGGGTGTAGCCTCTTCCCCCACAAAAGAATGCACAGCTTTCTGTTTCTTGTCTTTGAAATATAGATGGTCCTAAACTGCTAAGATGTGTCCTGTTAAATCTGTTCATAGCTAAAATCTATAACATTTAGTTACATTATTAACATGAGGTTCAAGCCAAGACTTACTAACATATAGTAAGTCAGCTATTCCATTTGTGACCTTACTGGTCTAGCTGTAATGAAGGTCCAAGCATGATGTATATGTGTTTGGATGGAGGCTTAGGCTTTGCTAAACTTTTTTCTCTTTAGCTTTTGATATTTCTAGATATAAACCCCCACCAAGTCAATTTACACCTCAATGATGCTTCAGTTAGGTTAGAAGAAAGTGTTCTGTTGCAATCAGTTTGGTGCATCTCTCAAATGTCATGTGGTAGGCTTCCACACCATCTTTGAAACTAAACTTATTCACAAGGTTAGTAGTCTTCAAGGTTAACAGTGTCGTTAGTGGCTGGTGAACCATTACTGACAATTTGTTGTTGAATGCTAGATAGTTGTTGTTGAAGGATGACCGAGGACTGATTGGTGGTAGCAGAACTTTCTTACAGAAATGCACAGGTTATAGTAGTTGCTGCTTGGTATTGCTGTCCATGCTTTGCACTTGTTGGTTGATAGCTACTGTGGTAGATCTATGATTTTCTGCCAGTACTTTTAAATGTTCATCAGTGGCTGCGGTAGATGTTACCACTTGTTTAATTATAACTTTCATTTTTGGGCTGGGCACAGTAGCTGTAGCTCACATTAAAAGCCAGTTGTAATCCTGCATAAATTACATAACACACAGTTAGCAAGGCCACTTTCTGACTGTAAAAAGATTTTCAAGAGTCAGCAAACCAAAGATGGAATAAAATCAAGTGTCATTCTCTATGGAGAATAATCAAGCTTTGCATTCCAAGTCACTGGTTGAGGGGTGGATGTGCTGAAATAGAGTATAGGACTCTGGAACCTTATAAGGTCCACAGTCTATAACGAAAAAAAAAAGGATGACAACATGCTGTTTCATAAGTACTGTTAAATCACAGAGTCTACCTTTTCAAATGTATATGTGGGTTTATTAAACAAAATGAAATAATTGAATACACACAAAGCTGCTGAGAGTAGGCTCCAGAATCCACAGTGAACTTGAAAGATACCAAGGAACAAATCTATGCAGAACTGCTTTATTACAACACACTAGCGCTTTCACAAAATGCTTCTTCAGGTATAAAGCTGATACAAGAAAACACACCTTAAATAGCCAGATTAAATAATCACATGATGCAATCTAATTAATTTTTAAAGAGAGATTTTTTGGATGTGATAGTGGAAAAGGATAGTTCCAATGTGATATCAACTAGATTTTACAGAAAGGATTGTCATGTTAACAGTTTGCTATCTAGGGATAGCATGCATCCAGACTATGTTTTTAGAAATGTAGTCCAGAATCAGTTTTATAGGGCTTCTAGATTAAGTGTAAAGAACAGCAAATTTGAAGAGCAGAAACATAAGACCATTAATGAGCTTACAGAGAGAGGTTATGAATATGGACTAGTAGAATATAATGCTACTCACAGCTCACTACACCATATACCTTACTTTTTTCTTTCTTGTATCACATTTTGCTTTATTTTTCAGCTTTTTTAAGAAGCCATGGCTTTCTATATGCTTTACATGCAGTTTTCCTTTCTCCATTTTTTTACATAAAGTTTTCATCCAATGATGGCTTGAACAAAACTTGTGATTAAGGAAAGAAATTCGGTGTTGTTGTTCAACTTTAGTTTTCCTTGCATTCAAGCTATTCAATTTAGCCATAGGTTTATAGATACTATGATGTGCAGTTTAAAGCATTTTTCCAAACTTTTAATCCAGTGGTGGCCTGAACAAAAATCTTGAGCAAGAAAATAATTTCAGTCTTATATTTTTTTTCAAGAAAGATATTTGTTGTCCCCAAGACCGTCTTATACTCTTTTATGAAAATAAATATCCATCAGTTATTATTAGGATGCCTTATTTTACCATGCCGTACAACAATCTACATTTCTTCATTTATTCATGTACAAAAATCAACATTTATTCATGTACACAAATCGACATTTATTCATGTACAAAAATTGATATTTATTCATGTAAACAAATTGACATTTGTTTGGTACTTTTCTGTTATTGGACAACAGTTCTAAGTAACGTGTTAACAGTTGTGTAAGAATTCTACATAAACAGTGCAACAAACATTTCAACTTCAGAATATCTACACCTTGGCTTTCATAGTGCAATATTTCATGCTTAACATAAAGTGCAGAAATCCTTAACCCATAAACACTGCAGTTTCATCCATAGCAATCATGTTGGAGAGTTGGTATTTTAGAAAAGTTGATGCGATCAACAGACTCTAACAACTTGAAAGTGCGTTAAACTTCTTCAGTATCTTCCAGCTTGAACAGTGTTGTCTCTCTTATGACAGTTCATACTATCTGAGCACTGGAGGAAGCCATCCAGCCAATGTTGTGATGCTCTGAATTCTTCTGTGGATATTTCTAACTGTGGTGCCATTGCAAGGGCAAATGCTTCAATATCAGCCCTGCGCACAACCAAAGGCTTTGCTCTCCTGTTAGCAATCCATTCACAGATGATGTCTTCCAGCCCAGGAAATAATGGTTGCCGACGTGATCCACACTTGCACTTCTTAACATTTCCCTCGTCGGCCTGTTGACTGAGGTTATTGTATGCTGCATGCCATTTTCGGACCATTTGGAGAGGTTATTGTATGCTGCATGCCATTTTCGGACCATTTGGAGATCTAACTTCTTCTTCTTTCCCCAGGAGAACTCCACAATTCCTTTGTTGTACTCGACAGAATAGCTTGTTCCTTTTGCACTCATCTTGTCTGGGGGGGGGTTAATTGAAGACTTACGAGACCGGAGTGGCAACACAAAATGGTGACGGTTAAAAAGACACAACCACAGCCGTTCATTATCAAGTGCCCGTGCTTTACACGTGTTGTCTGTACTTTGACCGATCAAAGTACACCTGCCAGTGTTTATGGGCCAAGGATCTCAACCGTCAAGTGTGATTGATGATTAGGGTTACAGTAAGAATTGTGGATGACTCCCAGGGAAAGAATCTTATGACTTTCTGCAAAGAGAAGAAGTTGGGTGTCCAAATAATCCAAAAATGGTGAGCAGAGTACAATAACCTCAGTCAGTGATTGTCAATAATATTATTTTATAATTCAACACGTCCATTTTATTACATCCGAGGCTTATTTTTGGGGTAGGGCTTATATCATGACCACCCTGGAAAACCATGCTAGGCCTTATTCTCTAGTTAGGTCTTATTTACAAAGAAATACTGTACCTTCACTCAATCTCTTCCTGACAAACCATCAAAGATACCCACCTATCATGGGTAAGGTCTATGTTTGTGCCGGATAGTGAAAGAAACTATGTCCAACTTAATACTGATAAATACACTGCAACAATGACCCCCCACACACAAATATGAGAATATGGAAGATGTTTGTGACAGAAAGTGAAATAAATTAAAGCTAGCTTGTTACACTAATACTGTAGCCTCCCATACCACCCCCCCCCCATACACACACGCATGCCATATTTTTCAGCAAATAGCAATACAATGTACAACACCAGTACCACTGCAACACAGTTGTCAAACAGCAACAGGGCTAAGTCATTTTTAGTCATCTCATCAAAGAATAATATATGCATATCTCTGTCCCTGAATCACAGAATGTACCTGATTTTTGCCTCATATTTTTGCCCTGTCACTTGTACAAAGTTTGATTTGCTGGTAAATCATTTAGGATTAGAGAGAGTCAATAAATCCAGACTTCAGAGTTTCCTGCTTCTTATTTTCCAAAAATGTGCATGTTGGTGCAAAACATGCTATTCTATTATATTTTTAAGTGAATAAGAGTATCAGTTAAAGCATGATTTTGAGCATTTATCCTGACATTACTTTTGGCTTTGCCTTGAATTCTTTAGCAGAGAAGTTGAGAGTTATAGAATTGTAAAACTTCCTGAAGAAGAAAATCATTCCTGAAGATTGGGAGTTTCTGTTCTTAAAATCCAAGGTAAGCACTTAGATTGGTCACTCTGGGCTGTCGAGCTCTGGTTCTTATTTTGCTCATGTTCATTCATTTATTATCGTCTTTCTCCTAAAAGGTCATATCACAATCTTGTTTTGGATAAAGCATGTATTCAGAAAATGAATAATCATTTTTTTCTTATTTTTCATCACCCCTCCCCCCACCACGAGCAGTTTTTGTGGGGCCCTCACACAATCACAGGTGCCTCCCTGCAAGTATTGCAGGTGTCTAAAGTTGGCTATGATGTTAGTTTTAGTAGAGAGAATACCCACCACAGGTTTTAACTAAGTCAAGGGCAGTATGTCAGTGATAAAACCTTTAATGAAATTATGAAGCCTGCTACTTGACAAAATGCTGTTATAACCAGAGATAGCTTTGAATTTTAAAGGAGATCTATTACCATTACCACTCTGTGTATTAAGTCCACACACATTCTGTTAGCTAGCTTTTGTTGGTTTGACAAACAAGTAACAAAATATCAGGCTAAGTTAACTTGTTGAGGTTGTGGTCTCTCCAGGTCCAGGGGACCCCAAGTGACTGCAGGGTTTGCTGGTGCCTAAACCCAGCTATGCTAAGCAATGTATTTTAGCTGCAGTGTGTAGTTCTGTTATTTAATGCTCTTTTTACTGATTTTTTTCAATTTATCCGCATTTGTCAATTTTTCCCTGCTAAGTGAGTTTTCATGATACTGTTAATTTGTTGGATTTGTTGGATTTTGGCATCCTACCTAAACTAAACTCACAGTAAGTATTAGCCCACTAGTGTCATTCATTGACCTATTAGAAGGCTACTATATAATCTTCCAAATACACATCCAATAAATTCTGCATTAAAAACTGCACAGTCAGCAAAATGCTGCCGCTAAAAACACTTCCATGCTTTGCATTTTTGACATTATGCCCTGCTCTTATATATATATATATATATATATATATATATATATATATATATATATATATATATATATATATATATAGATACATATATGGGTCTACCTGATAAGGCCGACAATGCAGAAAACCAACAACAAGATGAAGGACACCAGAAGGACAACAGCTGAAATAGCTGATAACTGGAAACCCTGACACGCAAAACACCGACAAGCAAGACAAGCATTTCTGCACTGAAGTGCAATGTCGGAGTTGCTATATTAAAGTTACAGGGTGCAGGGGGGTGTAGCCCCCATGCTAGCTTCATGAAAGTAAGTTCATTTTCTTTTTTTTTTTAGTTAGTTGCTGTGATTTGATTCCAGAGTGACTGCAGATGTCTTTATATGCTGGTGTTGTGTTTTGTCAGGGTTATGGTTTGTCGGGATTCTGACTTGTTGGATTTCTGCATTGCCAGTGTTCTGGTGTCGGGTATTATATATATAGATATATATATATATATATATATATATAGATATATATATATATATATATATATATATACACTCACACACACACACACACACCTACACACACCCACACACACACACACACACACACACACACACACACACACACACACACACACACACTCACATACACACACATACACACATACATATATATACATTATAAACATTGAAATTTCATAACGTTAAAATTCAAAACACTGAGACCAAAACACTGAAAACCCAAAGCAATGAAAACTCAGAACATTAAAAGTGTGCTTCATAACATTGAGAACTACAGTGCACATGTAAATAACATCCCCTTCACCTATAACACCTAACTAACAAACACACTTTCTACTACGTTTCTGCAGGGAGGCTACCTACCTCCCACACCCCCCGTAAATTAAATATACCAACTCTAAGATTGTACTATAGTGGAAAAAAGTTAATTTCCTAAATGATGATGAAGTAGTAGAAACTGATGTTAGGAAATTAACTTTTTTTCACTGTAGTGTGATCTTGGAGTTGGTATATTTAATTTACGAAGGGTGTGGGGGGCAGAACCCCCCACATGGGGAGGTGCAGAGGGGCTTGCAAAAACATAGTAGAAAGTGTGTTTGTTATTTAGGTGTTGTTATAAGTGTAGGGGATATTATTTACATGTGCGATGTAGTTTTCAATGTTATGAAGCTTAGTTTCAATGTTCTTAAGTTTCATTGTTTTGGATTTTCAGTGTTTTGAATTTTCAGTGTTATGGTCTCAGAGTTATGAATTTCAACATTATGAGATTTCAGTGTTTTGAAGTAGACTCATAAAGAGAGAGAGAGATGTGTGTGTGTGTGTGTGTGTGTGTGTGTAATAATAATAATGTGTGTGTGTAATAATAATGTAATAATAATAATGTGTGTGTGTGTGGTATATTGATTTCTTAAGGGTACGAGCATAACTGTTCTTTGATCAAGTGATCAGTTATCTTACACTGTTATCGAAAATAGGTTGGTTAGTAATAGCAGATGAATTTTCAGTGCTTTAAATCATTGCTGGTGGGTTGTGCAACATCACACTGGCAATGATTTGGTGCTGCTATGTTGTCCTGCATTTTGATGATGGAGTCACTGTTACCATGTTGTCTGAAAATGTGCTGGCAGTGCTGAGCCATTGATGTGGTTTGACATTCTCTTTATTCTTTTATGAGTGTGGAGTGAGTTCATGTAAGCTAGGAAGGTGGAGGAGCAGAGACTCCCAAGTATGGGGAATGGAGGGTTTGAGGCACCACATAAATACATTGCTTCATGTGCGTCATTGTCAGCCTTCAGTAAATTAGATACGATCATAAGCATTCTTTATGAATGTACTTTGCAATGATTTTTTGATAACCCAGAGATATATGTATGTGTGTGTGTGTGTGTGTGTGTTTGTGAGTGTGTGTGTGTTTGTATATATATATATATATATATATATATATATATATATATATATATATATATATATATATATATATAAACCTCTCTCTCTCTCTCTCTATATATATAACCTTATATATATATATATATAAAAACTAACACTTGCTCTGTCTCCAATGTCTATATATATATATATATATATATATATATATATATATATATATATATATATATATATTAATATATATATAAAAACCTTTCTCTGTCTATATATATATATATATATATATATATATATATATATATATATATATACACATACATGGGATCTGCTGCTTTTGAACATTGCTTTGGTCAACATCTGTATAGTCAACACAATTGACTAAAAAGTTGGTTGAGATCTGTTGACAAACATAACGGATCAGACCTTAGTTCTGAACTGTCCAGATTTTAGCCTTTTATTTTCAGTTTGTTCCTTTAATTTGTAAGACCAATATTTAAAAATTGTGCTTTTCCAATTTGTCCTCCCATTATTTATGGTTTTGTCCACATTTTTTTCTCTAAGAAGTTTAGGATTATGGATTGGTTAATTCTCAAGGTTGTCAAATTTGCCTTTCCCCAACAGCTGTGAGATCTCCGAGTCACTATATTTAATTAGCAGGTAGTGTGGGGAGCAGGTGGTTTGTTTTCTTTTGTTTTTGTTTAAAAGTTTCTTTATGTGGTGAGATTCATTCTCAGCAAATGCATAGCAGTATGTCGACATGCATAATATCAGTCATTTGATATCAACATTATGTAGGTCAGCAACAGTCGCATTCGATGAAATTAAAACTGTCTCTCTCTATATCTGTATATATCTTAAATGACATATTCTTAATAACTCCATTTTTATTGCCTAACATTATTGCATGATGTGTGATGCATATCTTACTTGTGTATGTATTGTTAAGTTCATTTTAATATTGTGATTATTTGTTGGTGATATATAATCCATGTCTAATGTGGGTGTTTGCTTGTGATGTAGTCTATACACATGTATATCTCTTTACCATGGAGAAGTGTTGGTAAAACTTGCCTTCTATATTATTATCTGTGTTATTGACCTGGATCATGGTTGAAAATCATTCCTGAAGATTGGGAGTTTCTGTTCTTAAAATCCAAGGTAAGCACTTAGATTGGTCACTCTGGGCTGTCGAGCTCTGGTTCTTATTTTGCTCATGTTCATTCATTTATTATCGTCTTTATCTTAAAAGGTCATATCACAATCTTGTTTTGGATAAAGCATGTATTCAGAAAATGAATAATAATTTTTTTCTTATTTTTCATCACCCCTCCCCCTGCCATGAGCAGTTTTTGTGGGGCCCTCACACAATCACAGGTGCCTCCCTGCAAGTATTGCAGGTGTCTAAAGTTGGCTATGATGTTAGTTTTAGTAGAGAGAATACCCACCACAGGTTTTAACTAAGTCAAGGGCAGTATGTCAGTGATAAAACCTTTAATGAAATTATGAAGCCTGCTACTTGACAAAATGCTGTTATAACCAGAGATAGCTTTGAATTTTAAAGGATGTACATTATCATTACCCACTTTGTGTATTAAGTCCACACACATTCTGTTAGCTAGCTTTTGTTGGTTTGACAAACATGTAACAAGATATCAGGGTAAGTTAACTTATTGAGGTTGTGGTCTCTCCAGGTCCAGGGGACCCCAAGTGACTGCAGGGTTTGCTGGTGCCTAAACCCAGCTATGCTAAGCAATGTATTTTAGCTGCAGTGTGTAGTTCTGTTATTTAATGCTCTTTTTACTGATTTTTTTCAATTTATCTGCATTTGTCAATTTTTCCCTGCTTAGTGATTTTCATTGACCATAAGATGTCGTACTAAAGGGCTCTCCAATTTATTTTTTTCTATAGCATAGGTGTGTTCGTAGACTCTGACTCGCAGGAGTTTGTTTTATGTAATCTGATGAAGTTGCTGTATTCACAACAACGAAAAGTGCTTCATTTAAATTAAAACAGTGAACTTTTCTCGTGCCTCGCTTTTTGTAGGTATCTGAATAGTACAGTAAATAAATGGAATTGAATGTTTGGGAAAAAAATATTAACTTCTGTTTAAAAGTGAACTGAAACAAAGGTCAGCATGTTTAGAAAATACAAAAATGAAAATACTATTGAGTAGTGTAATATTTATATCAATTGTTCTGTCTCTCTCTCTTGAGATATATATAACCCATATGACATAAAATAACTTTTTATCTGTTCTTTTAACAAACTTTTTTTCTTATAATATCCATATTTAATCACATCCATATTTATTTTGTGCACTTCTTTTATATGTTTTTTTCAAAAACACATGTTCGGTAGTTACATTTACATTGAAAAGAAAAAGAATTTTATCACTTCTGCTTATATGGCATGTTTCATTTTATTGATAATTTATCTATTACCAATCTCCACACAGGAATCTTGACATTCTACTTTCTGATTACACCATTTGCTTCTTATTGTCATAGCTTTCATTTTTTCATCTGTTAAATTTTCCTATGATTTTACATTGTAATGTTTTATCATTACATTCTTATATCATACTTTATGTCTTTTTCTGTATCATCAATTTTTATTTTCCACAAAAATATGTTTTCTCTGTAACATTTTATTTCATTTATACACTCTTTTTTGCTTTTACTCTTTTTTACCATACTCCAAAATTTATCATATTTATATTTATACAATTTTACAACTAATCTCTCATATTTTTGATTCATCCTCTTTACCACTTTGTACAAATTTAATGAAGCAGCATATAAACATGGGTTAATTAACTCTAAACATCCTTTCTCTTTATTCACATGCAAACCTTCTCTTTTTACTCAGTTTAACCCTTCAAGTGTTATATACCCTGCCTCCTTTATTTTGTAATTTATTTCACATGCTATCACATTCATAACTAATGCAACAACTATACAACTCATTGGACATCCCTGTCTTACATCACTCTTCATGTGTGCCTCTTGCCTTAACCAGATATTTATAAGTATTTTTACTGTAGCCGTTGTGTGTGCTGACATACATAATTTTCTAACTTTCTCACTTATATTATTATCTTTCATTATTACTCATAAGATTTCATGTCCAATTGCATCAGATGTCTTATTAAGGTTTCTTATCATGATTTTCACTTCATAATATCAGCCACAATTTCTCCATCATTAATAATTCTTGACAACCATTCTCCTTTGACCATATATGCTATCTTCCATAATATTTTGTATTATAGTTTCAAATCTGTTTTGTATTATTTTCATAAAGATGTTAAAAATCATTATTATTTAATGCTATCAGTCTCCAAGTGTCTTCTATTGTCCTTCATCCATATGAATTTAAGTACTCCACTACATAATTCTTTATACATAAAATCTTTAAAAATACTTTTCCAATCACTGACATTTTTATACATTTCATGTGGCCCACCAGCCAAATATATAATTACTTGTCCTTATAATTTGTCTACTTCATTTAAATATTCTCCTTTTCCACCTGTTTATTCTTGTTTTCTGTTACCTTTTTTACTTACCATGTTTTTCTCACTACCTTCTTTTTTCTTTAAACATTTCTTGTACATATTGTTCTAAACTATTCATGTTCTTTTTCGGAGTTCTATTTCTTCTTTTACATTTTTATTTTTCTCATTACACTACCATTTTCCTTTAGAAATCTGCTTAAGTAATTTGATACTTATTCCCTTTTTAACTGTAAGAATATATTTCCTTACATAGCAGTTGTATTTTTCTTAATTTCTTACATATAACTGTTTTTCTTTGTCAAAGTAATTTATGTTATGCTGTATGACTTCCAATGCATCCTTATATATTCTTTTTCATTTTTCTTTCTGTGCTGTTCTCACATCACATTTCGTTAAATATCATCCACCATTAGGACCAATTTTTATAACATGTTCTCATAGTAATATGATCTGTCCATAACTACATTATTAATCTCTTTTCTTCTTTATTCCATGCTTTCTCATTTATCCTTTCTATTTCTTTGCCTATTTTTATATATTCATTGTTTTCCTTTATATCTAACCTTAGTGCAAGATGATAAGAAAATCAAATACTTCCCATTCTCCTATAACTACATTTTCTATTACTATAAAATAATCTATTTCAATTCTATGCATACCCCTTTTTGTAAGCCCGTGAATTTTTGTCCGAAAAATTTAACTTACCATATCTTATTATTTCTAACATTTTTTTACATCATTTTCTTTCTTTTTATGCTTGCCTCTTAAATCACAATTAAAGTCTCCTTTTATTATAATATTCATATTTATCACTACATAGTATAAAATCTGATGAAATAAACATTCTCTTTCTTTACAATTATTATAAGCATATGATGTTATAATTCTATATACTTATTTCCATTTTAAATCTACAATAGTTAATATTCCCATTTTTGCTAAAGTTACATGCAATATCTTTAAGTACATCTCTCATTTTCCAAATTTCAGATTATCTTCCCTCCCCATATTTTCTCTGTTTGTAATCTTTAATTTGTTAGAAATCCTGTGTCTTCTAATAATAATTATACCTACAACACATGTATCGCACCACTTCAAAATCCCTATTCTTCTTACTATATTCTTAATACTTTCCATATTTACAGAAAGAACTCTAAATTTTTCATTTCCCTTTTCCTTAGATTCATGGTTTCATAAGTTCATAGCTAATTAATAGGCTAGCTTTCTAAAGAGGCCAATCTAAGCCTAGCCAATTTCCCTCCCAAAGGTGAGAATCAAGCACTGTACTTTCTGTCTCAAGTCAAACACCTTAAACCATTATACCAACCCCCAATCATTAGCTGCATATATTCTTTTTCATCCATTTCCTTTATTTTTTTTTCCTTTTGAACTTATCCCTTTTAATTTACTTTTTCTGTCTTTACCCTTTTACCAAAATAATTTCTTTTCTTTTACAACCTCTCAGTTTATGTCTTCTTTGTCATTTATTTCAGAACCTTTTTGTATGTCCTGTTTATTGTATTTTTCACATTTACATTTTCTTCTATTTCTACTACTTCTAATTTTTCTTAACTTTCTTTTTTTCATTTTCTTTTCTCTTATTTTCATTTTTTGCAACCCAGCCATGAATGTCTAATTTTGTTATATGTATAACATTTCAACTAACACTTTTTTGCATCATGACACAGTTCCCCCACAAATATAACATTTTCTTTTTTTCACAGTCAGTTATCAGATAGGTTTATAGGTTCAAAAATGTTTACTAGGTAAATGACCACAAGGGCCTTTTTAAGTCTAGCCATGCATCCCAAATATCAGACAAGTTGTGGTACCCTTGATAAGTGTAATGAGGGGCTTGGGAGATGAAACATTTACAAGCAGGTGCCTTACAGATGAACCATTTACAGGTTGCCTGTGCCCATTTGAGACATAGGTTCCAAGACAGGGATGAATTTGCTGTTCCCTATCTAATTGTCCCAGATTCAGTTGAATTGGGTTATGGAGGAACTTTACTTCACATGGATTGGGAGCCTGTTCTCGAGCATCTATGTTATCTTATCGAAGTTTCAGAATAAAAAATCTGATATGGTCAACATCATATCATCAAATTCTGAAACATCGAAAGATAAAAAAAATGCCTAAACACAAAAATAAATAAAAATTTACCTTTGCAAGCAGGGGGGCAAGCCCCCCTGTGCCCCCATATCCCCCCTAATTAAATATAGCAACACCAAGACCGCACTACATTGAACTAAATGGAAATCTCCCCTTACGGAGATTTCCATTTAAACGTTCAATGTTTTTTGCTTTCGCTAATCTGGTGCCGACAATATTAGCTTCGATATTGTTGGCCTTCCACAATGTGAAATAGACCTTTTCCTGAGGTGAGGTAGACTCTGAGATACATACCTGTCTCTCCAGCAGGTCCTATGTATATCACAGAAAAGGTTTAAGCCTTTAGAATGGGTAATTCTGGTGCTGTTTGTTTTGTGGATATGCAAGATGACATCGGACCTTCTTTGCAATAAAAAATGTTTTGGGTTGTACCCAGTATTTTATGACACCCCTTTCCCCCTCCACATTTGTCATGATTCATATATAAATTAAACTTTGGGAAATTCTGTCTCAAGGAGTCCAACTGGGTAGTCAAGCTGGTAGAAGGATAGAATGGAACTCACTATGTGTGAATTTAATTGTTAACCAACTCCAGCTTTTCACCAGGCTCAACCAAACCCACATTTGGTGCCTGTGAAGAGATTGAGGATGTTGATGCAGCATCATACTGCCTTAACCATGTCACCCTATGGCAGTCAGTCTTATATCTGCAGTGGCTGCCTTCAAAAGGTACATGCAAGCTTCTGCACATACACAACCTCCTAACCAAGCAATATTCCACTTGTAGCATGGAGCTCACCCAGCCCTTAATGCTGCTATTATATAGAGCCTAGGTAGCCTCCTTCCACAGGATGGGCAAGTCAACATCGACAGCTCAGTCCCATTCTCCTCCACCCGTTCCTTCCTGCATACATGGAACTAATCAAATACAGGACAAATGGTGTGCAGTCAGGGATTTATCCCTCTATGTCATGGAGACAGGTCACTATGTCTGTTATTACTCATAAGTCTAATCATAATGCATCTGTTATGTAGTTATTGATTTACTTGGTTCATAGGTTCATAGGTGTGTACTAGGCTAATGGCCCTGCTGTCAGTCTGTGTTCATAGATCTCTTCTAACGCCATTTGTGTTCAGTGGACTACCATTGATGTGGTAATTCAAGGAAACCGGGTTTTTCCCAAAGGGGATGACAACACATTTTTTGGCATTGAGCCTAAGGCCATGGTTCTGACACCAGTCTTTGATCTCATTGAGGCCTTTCTGTAGGATGTCAGCATCACTTGGGGAGTTAATAATAGCCCCCAACTTGCAACCATCTGCGAACTTTGTCAGCCATTGTCCCTTCATGTTGGCCTGGACTTCAGAGAAGTAGAAACCAAACAGGAGAGGACAGGGCCAAACCATGTGGGACTCCACTCATAACTGGTCAGCTGTCTGACTTGGAGTCAGCTACTTTCACACTGTGGGTTCTATCTGTGAGCCAGTTTGCAATCCACCTAGTGATATAGGGGTTGATGCCTAGCTTACTGAGTTTTTCTATGATTCCTGAGTGGGAAATGGTATCAAAAGCCTTGGCCAGATCAAAAAAGGGTGTATGAACCACCTTGCCTTCAGCCACAACTCTGGTGACTGATTCAAAGAAGTTGACTAAGTGGAGCAGGCATGATCTACCCTTCACAAAACCAAACTGTGTAGGATCCAGTGTTTGGAGATTCCCTATATCCTTGTTTATTAGGTACATGATGATGTGTTCCATAGCTTTGCATATCAAACTCATAAGGCTAATGGGGCGATAGTTCCCAGGGTCTGTAGTCACTCCTCCATTGTGGAGAGAGATGACTGTAGCAGTGCGCCATTCCGTAGGGACAAAGCCTGAGGTGAGGCTGTGATTGAACAGGGCACACAGGTGAGTTGCCAGTTCACTCTGTAGTTCATGTAGAATACAGCCGGGGATATTGTCAGGTCCCATAGAAGCTGTATTCTTGGCCTTGGACAGTGCTGTTTTAACCTGTGCAGCAGTAACACTGGGTGCTTTGCAATCTTCTGGTATTGTGATTGGTCCTTTGTGGGGGAGAGGGGTAGAGTTGGTACTGAATCTGTCGGCCAGTATATTGGCAATATCTGTTGGCTCGGTATAGGAGGTACCACTGTGCATTAGCTCAGAGCTGATCTGGTTATTGCCGTGGAGATTCTTTATATAACTATAGAAGGCCTCGTGGTTGTCTTTACTATCTGCTGCAATTCTGTTTTCATAGCTAGCTTTAGAGGATTTGATGGGGGATCTCAACCTTTTGTTGAGGCTGATAAGGGAGTTTTTCCAGTCTTGGGACCACCTTATTCTGCATCAGTTTCCTCCTTCTGTTGTAGAGTTTGTTTATGGCAGGGGACCACCAGATTGGCTTCCTTTTTTGAGCAGAGCGTCTTGATGTGATTTTGTATGACAAGATCCATACATTTGTGTACGTCTTCATACAGTGCATTGGTGTATGATTCGGTGGTCATGCAACTATTCTCCATTTGCATGGGTGCCATGAAGTTAGCCACCTCTGTTTTTAGGAGCCCAGAGTTAGCTTTGGAGAAGTTTTTCATGGTGGTTACCTTTGTGTGTGTGTTAGGGGGAGGGGTGCGGATTTCCAAGGTGATTAGTTTGTAGTCAGATCTAACCAGGGAAGAGTTGACTATTGGTCTAGAGCAATGGTTATCCATGTTAGTAATGACCAGGTCAAGGATGTTGCTACCTCTAGTGGGGGTAAGAATGAGCTGGTCCAGGACATTGGAATTAATGAATTCCAGAAAGTGTTGTGCAAGTGTATTGGTACATGAGTAGTTTTCCCAGTGAATGGAGGGGTAGTTGAAGTTGCCCAGTATGAAAGTGTTAGGTTGGACCCTAATATTCCCCAGGGTGCTTAGGAGCATGGACTGTGTGTCTTGGGACATGGTTGGGGAACTATAGCAGGCTACGACCTGAATCACTGACTTACCCAATGTTAGCTGCACCTGAAGTATCTCCGATGCATTATGTTGGGCTACCAGTCTGGAGGTGTACGCATCCTTTATGAATATGGCAACACCACTGCCTTTGGAGCTTCGGTGCAAGTTCTGGGGCCAAAAGGTGTGGAATGAGTTATAGCCTGGTAGTGCAAGGGTGCTTTCTGTTGCCTTGAGCCAGGTCTCTGTTACAGTACAAATGTCAATGTTCTCCATTTTAAGGAGTGCTTCGAGTGAGTGCATTTTGAGATTCAGACTTCTAGCGTTGAGCAGCATAACCCTCAGATTGCATTTGTTTGTAGCTGGTATTAATTTGGTGCTTGGAACACCACCTATAAAAGGCACTATAGGGGTGGCAAGAGCCTTGGCTAGTATCCAGAAGCCCAGGGATGACAGATGCAGGCCATCTCTGGCAAGCGTCTGAGTTCCTCAAGCCTTTCTGTGTTGAAGGGTAGCCTTCAAGCTTGTCAATGCAAGTGGTAAGCACTAGGTAGCCTATCTACCACAAGAAGAGTGTTTTTGTCCCAGAAATTGTAGTTTATTGGCCGTTTGGGCAGTTCTTCCATCTCTTTCAACTTTCTGTCTTAAAAGCCCATGTTTGCACTTTTCCCACCTTTCTTATAACTAGTCTGGTCCAGATACAGATTTGCTGTATCCAGGACTGTTTGTAAGCTTCTGAGCGGTGTCAAAAAGTCTGCTCTTCAATGTTTCCCTTAGATCTGCTAGTTCTCTTCTCTCCTGCACTTTTACTAGCTTATTAGTCTAGCACTTTACCAGACTTCTTGTAGCAATTATTGTTGCACACAAAAGTGCTACCAGCACTAAATGTTCTACAAGGAAACAGCTCCTGTACTTATTATTAATACCCACCCCTCCAGGCATGTCTAAAGGTCAGTTCCCTGTGCTTTCTCCTATTAACCTGGTGAACTTGGGCATCCTGAGGCAATGTAGCAACTGCCTCATGTACACTGACAACCCTCTCCTCTTACCTCCCCAACACTCAGACTTGCGAGAGACACACATATATCCAAACTGGAAGCCACGCACTCCCCAGCCAAGACCGGAATAGCTGGCCAAGATGAGAAGGTCAACACTTTCACCACACCACATGGAACACATACCAGCACTGCCTTCACATAAAAACACAAACCACACACCCACCTTGGCAGAGGCTCTCAATAAAAATCTACCCAAACAGCAGAGACCTCCAAGGCAGAATCACACTCGACCACAGCACAACACTAATCATGAGACACATAACTCTCCTAAACAGTGTGCCAGTCAACCAAAGCCCATAAGGCAAATCGGTATGCCCAACACACTAGTCCTAGGTGACTTGATAGTGAGGCACACTGATGTCCCACTCACTAGGTTGAATAAGGAGAAAGTAACAGTCAGCTGCCTGCCAGGCACCAGGCTCCACCAGACAATGCATGCACTCAGGTCCCTCAACAACAGGTACAAATATGACTCTGTCATTGTACATGTGGGAGTGAATGACCTAAAACGTACCTCCCTGGACTACATGAAAAGAGACATGGAGGAGCTCTCAGATTATGTAGCCCAGACGGGTATGACCCTAGCCTTGAACAGCATCCTACCATCACCCAGAATGGTACCACAGTACAAGCAGAAAATGACTGATTTTAACAACTGGCTACATTTCTGGTGTCATTTTAAGAGGATGCAGTATCTGTCTGCCTGGGATGACATGGTTGACAGACCTCAATGCTTTGCCAGAGATGGCCTGCATGTGTCACCCCCTGCGCTTCAGCATATCTGTATCTGGACTAGACTAATTACAGGAAAGGTGGGAAACAAGCGCAGATGTGTGCTTTTAAACCACAAAGTTGAAAGAGCTGAAAAAAACTGCCCAAACGGGTAATAAGCTACAATTTCTGGGCCAGAAACCACTCCTGTTGTGATAGATAGGCTACCTAGTGCTTACCACTCCCACTGATAAGCTAGAAGGCTTCCCTCCAACACAGAAAGGCTTGTGGGGGGAGTCTCAGAAGCTTGTAAACAGTCCTGGTTACTATTTATTGATGTGGTAGGTGGGCCACTCTTCTTACGCTTTTCAGCCAAAACCCCAGGCTCAAAGAAGTGAGCATAAAACACAAAAGTAAGTAATATGATATATTATATTATAATGTACTATATTATATTATGTCATATTATATTATTAAGAAAAGCATACAGTTGAACATAAATTTTAAAAAACTCATAAATGAATGTGTACAGTTGACAAAAGTATAGAATCGAACATTAAAAAAAATATCTGAGCAAATGTATCCCTGTTCAAATTTAGATGATGTGCATTCTGTTCATTATTTACAACTTGTTAAAATAGCTATAGTGGTACTTTTCTGCAGTTAGAAACTTTAACCATTGCACATGGCTTCATTACTGAAATGCTTACAATATGATTTTTTTAATTCATTCAGTGTAAATGTTGCTTTAAATTCATTCGGAAAAATGGTTCCAGGTAGCAGGTCCGGGATGTACAAAAGCTTTTTCTCCTGTTTTAGCTGTTTCTTAAAAAATATATCTCTTCCTTAAGTAAGATGTTACAAAAACTCTCTGTGTTTTTTTTTTTCTTTTTGGTGAAGCAAATTATCTTTACATTTGTTTCTGATGCAGATGTTTGTTGGTGAATTTAATGAAACCTGTCTGTGACATTAGGTCATGCTATCAATTGTTGGCTCCCAGAAGAAATATACCATCTGAACATAAAGTGAGATCATGTGTTGGAAGGTCCTCATTTATATCATTGATGGGTAGAGAATCAAGCTCTGTGTTGCTACTGTATTCAGGTTATCATTTTCAGCGTATCGCTTGCCTGCATAAATTTGATAGGATCTTTCTGTAAAATAATTTTTTTTAAACCACGTAGTAGTGTTACTTTTAAAGTAATGCCTTTGGAGTTTATGTAATAATATTTTATACCTGACAGTTTCAAAAGCTGAAGTCATATCAACAAACACCCCAGCTGTTAATTGTCATCATTCATGTTACAATAACCGCTAATAGTAGTGAAAATTTGTGTAGTTGTACTGCTAAAACATTAAAAAAAACATGTTGGCAATCTGGAAGTAGGCCATAGCTACACTTTGTTTAAATAATTGACTATTTAGTAGTTTTTCAATGATTTTAGTAATGGAGAAGAGATTACAGGTGGGACAGTAGCCTTAGAAGTCTTTGGCAAAGGGGACATTTGAAAAGGGAATGATAATCGAGTTATTACAAAAAGGTGATACAACACAGCGCAGAGAGTGACTGAGAGGTTGAAAATGTGGGTGAGTGGCTTGGCAATGAAATCAGCTGGTAGTTCAAAGAATTCTGAGTTTGGCTGAAGTGGACTTTAAGTTTTGCAAAGTTTTTAAGTTTTCTTAGGATAGATATCAGAGCAGAAGTAAAGTATAATAGGCCATTTGGCTAAAGGACAGAACTGAATGGTCAGGTCATGATTTACTTCAGATGATGTTAGCTTATGGAAGTTAAATTTACCTGTTATAGTATGAATTGATGATTTCCAATAGGATTACAGCCTTCTGTGAAGTTTATCCTGTGAAGTTTATCCTTTTATTTACTAAGTAAAGATGGAACTATGTCCTCATTAGACGTTATGGCATTCTTGCTATTTCATTGGTAGTAAAATAGGATAATCTAGTGCAAACACACAGAAAACATTATTAATGTTGAATAATAATATTAAGGTCTGTTGAGTCAATGCTATACATTTATTTACCTTTAAAATCCATTTCACATGCTGGAGACACCCAAAAGTTGCATATACATGTCCTTTACCCCATAGCTGCAGTGCTAGGATGTCACTTTATGTAGGACAAATATTCAAAATATCTCCTTAAGAGGCCAAGCTTTGTTTTGATCTCTCTTCCTTAATTGTTTAAATATGAGTGCATTTCTGATAGTATCACAGGCCATCCATGATCTTGTTCACTTTTCATCAGAGAGTTCGTAATGGTTCTTGCTAATCCATGATTTAAACTTTCATAAGCTTGAAAGCCTCACGGTTTGTCAGTTGTCATTGTACAACATATTCTTGCCACCTGAGAACAACTCATAGCTCTCTTATCTTTTTTTTTTTTTGGTGGAGGTCTCAGTTGCCACTTTTTAATGCAACTCCTTGATCAGTTATAAGTCCTAGTCCTTTCCTTTGTTCTATCCATATATATTTCTTACCTTTAATTCTCACTGATAGCTGGACAGGTTTGTCCTCATATGCACACTTTACATCTTGCATGGCTTGTTGTACCACTTTCTGTTTGGTCATTAATACAGTATTGTTCACTCGGTTTAATGGCCGCAAAGTGTTCTTTCATTATACGTATATTCGACTGAATGAAACTCTCTGGATGTACCCTATTAGCTGTACATATTTTGATTAGCTGTTTTACATATCAATGTATAGATTAAACTTAAACTTATTTAAACATAAGAAAAATGTAGTGATCAGCTGTTCCATGTTTGGCCCAGAATATGGTTAGAAATTTCCATAGGGTTTAGTCCAGATAATCTATTATCTAAAAGTACATTAATAAACAGGAAAACAAAATCAGTCAACCAATCAATATTTCAATTAATTATAAAGAAAAAAATTACATGAAGCTGATGGATGAGCAAGATAAATATTGAAGTTCAATTAGCACTTTTGCACTTTTGTCAAAAATGATGATGTCTTTTGACATTATCTTTTGGATGACACACTTAATGGTAGTCAATAACTCATTGTGTTTTCCCATTAGCTTTGTGTAGTTTATTAGTCTATTTTTTTAAGAGCAGTAGTGGAACAGTCTTTCCAGATTTTCTTTGATAATTTACGGATGGCGCATTTTAAAAGCTCTTCATGGTCTTTATTAGAGAATAACAGAGGGGCCTTGGAGGTTATCTGTCTGGAGCTGAGCCTCATTATCTTTACATGAAGTCTATTGTCCTGTTACTACTCATTCACTCTGGAATAATTGCTTCTTTCCTTCATTTAGTGACTGTAATAGAAAGAAGTTCAATTTGTATAGACCTTGACAATAAAATCAACATTGTATTCTAGCTTCTTCATGCATCTTCACTTAGAAAACACTCAAAAACAAGAAGTGCTTGTTCAGTATCTTTCTTGTCAAAATGCTTGAGGCAATAATGAATAAACAAACAGCAAGTTAACTGCACCAAACTCTTCTGACTGAAGATATAATTATCTCTGAAACAACACGCTGTGTTCCTGAGAAGCAGTAAAGCACTCCAGAATGATTTAAAAGCAGACAATTTAATGTATTTGTGATATGCAGGTAATTAGTGCAAAGAAAGGAAATTATCTACACATAAGAAACATATTTAGCTGTTTTCTTACTTTGGTAATTGATGAGGCTGTGATCACAGGCAACTCTTTTCAAAATGAGCCTTGAAGTGCTATAAATGTTGCAGGAAAGCTGTCATCAAAAGAAATCATAAACTGAGTTAAAAGTTAGGAGAAGTCACATAAAAATAAAGGTCACTCTTGCCAGTTGCGAGGTTTCTAGTACAATTCCTTTTTAAGGTACAGTGTAATACACCAGTGTCTTTGAACTGAGCATACATTACACTGCCAGAAGTCGAGGTGGTGACCAACAACAGCCAAACAACTGTGAGGATGATCTCAGTGAATTTAATGAGCACATTCTGTGAAGAGCAGAAGAAAGATTACGGCAAGTGATGACTGTAGAATTACTGATGTGGTGGAGGCATGGCTCTCTCTGACATTTTGGACAGATAATTAGAACTAGCACAGCTTAAACTGTAGTGTGGCACAAACATAAAAACAAATTTTGTCTGTGCGAGGATTATTAAAACTGGTAAAGATCTTTTGGACTGCAAGGTAGACAATAAGCAGCATATCAGTCAAGTATTAAGCGAGGGTCAAGTAGTGTTCAGTTATGTTGGTCAAATCAGAAACTCTACTCCCAGGTAAACTGGGCTCACATATCCGTGTATCAGTCATTGTCATGGTAGCAGCCAATGAAAAAATCTAAAGTTATGCTTGTCCTATGGCATTTCATCAGAAAAAGTGTGCTTCACAAAGAGTTTAAGCATAACAAAAAAAAAAACATACATACACACACACACACACACACATATATTTTATATATATATACATATATATATATATATATATATATATATATATATATATATATATATACATATATATTTTTTTTTGGCAGGGTGCCCTGCTCCTGCTAATTATATATACCAGCTTTCATCACATTGCAGTCGAGAAAGGGTAAATTCCCCGATCCCCATTGTACCATGATTTTGTGCACCTAAACAGTTGCATCATTTGAAGAATTCATTTTTGAACTGTGCAGATGATATTTCAAGCACTCAAACTCTTCAGAGGTTGAGCATTTTAACGGAACCCATATTATCTATATAGATAGATAGATAGATAGAGAGATAGATAGATAGATAGATAGAAATGCATGTGTCTGTCTATATGGGAGAAGGCTGATACTTGATCTATTACACTATTTACATGTTCACCTTACGATATACAAAGTTTTCTATCTGCTGGTAATGTTTTAGCTGTATATCATGCACATAACAGGATACCCTATTATATATTAACTCTTTTATTTGAATTATCATTAAGACTTACACAGTATATAAAGCTACAATGCATCATATTTAAATACAACATTCTGTGGCTTACATACACATTTCTGCCAACTTTTGAGTATAGCTCGTGTTTTTATCTGGTGTACTGTGATTCATTTCAGAAGCTCTCTTACTGCATCTCTTTGTTTCTCATCTCAGTTAGAAATTTGGAGGGACAAGCTGTGTTAAATAAAATATATGTATAACAATATACACTGACAGTATTTCTATCACTGTGCAATAACAAACAGAAGCATCAGAAGAAGTGAGACATAGTAAAAAAGCTTGATTTTTTTTTAAATTGTAATTGGCCCATTAAAAAGTATCAACATACTGATTTGTTTGTTTTTTTTTTTCTCATAACACATATGCAGGTATAAAATACGTTCTGAACCTAATGCTTCTGTTCTGAACCTAATGCCTCTTCCCATTCATGCTCATTGTCATTTTGATCCCTGGTATCTTATTTTTTGTCTCGGGCATCTGATACTTAGGGGATTGTCTGTTCTGTAATGTGTAAAGAAACCATCTGTATATGTGTATTTCTATATGGAAGGAAAAAGATAAATACATATATATCTATCTATATATTTATATATATATATATATGTGTGTGTGTGTGTGTGTGTGTACACACACACACACACACACACACACACACACACAGATAGATGCACATAGATGCACACACACACACACACACACACACACACACACACACACATATATATATATATATATATACATATATTAGATATACACACACACATATATAAATATATATGTATATATATATATATATATATATATATATATATATATATATATATATATATATACATATATACACATATATATATATATATATATATATATATATATATATATATATATATATATATATATATGTACACACACACACACACACACGCACACACACACACACACACACACACACACACACACACACACACACACACACACACACACACACACACACACTCATACTCATACATATAACTAGATATAAAGGTATATGTTTCAGCCTCACCACTCTTCTCCATATTCATTACAAGCCTAGCCATGTTATGCCTGTGTTCCCTAATTGACCTTGCTTAGATGGTTGTTATTCCCACAGCGAGTCTGTGATCAACACTGATTGCCCCTGTCCATGAGGGACATAGGTGCCACCCTGTAGTGAATTTACGGCCTCCCATCCAGTTTTCTAGGTTCCACTTGAATAGTGTTATTGAGGAGCTCTGCTTCACTTGAATTGGGAGTCTATACCAGAGGAGCAGCAATCTCTGGGAGATATGTCTGTCTCTTGCTAATGTCACAGGATGGGTTGAGTTCCCTGGAGTAAGTGACTTTTGTCCCATTTCATTTCCAGATGTGTAGCATATCCATCAGGGCAGGGTTAGAGATCACTGTGTAGGCCAGGCACAAGTGGCCTCTCAGCTGCCAGTAGGATACAGAGTACAGTGACAGGGCTTTCAGTCTTTCTATGTAGGTTATATTTTGGAGGCCCTGAATTTTGTTGGTGAGAAACCTCTGTGGTCCCTTCAGCTGCAGGTATCTGTTGAGGTACATGCAAAAGGGAGCATGGTACTCTATTAGTGGTCTGATGAGGGCTGAGTACAGAGGAGTTATAACATCCTTAGTCTTGGATGCAATGCCTTACTTATGAGTTATGCAATGCAGAAGGCTTTTCTTGCCACTTTGAAGACTTGGTGATGAAACTTTAGACTGCTGTGAACGTGTGTTCCTAAATCTGGCACCACTAGGCTTGAGCTTGGGGGGGGGGGGGTTGCTAACAGTATTGTAATTTGCAGGGACTTTCTCTTTGCTAAAGGGGATACTAATTCACTTTTTCCAGTAAGTTTAAATTTTTTGGCTTTGGCACCAATCATTTGTCTGTGTTAGCCCTTTTTGTAATATGTTAACACTGTTTGGGAACTCAGTGATTGCACCCAGTTTGCAATCATCAGCAATATTGGTAAGCCACAGGCCATCGACTTTCACATAGACTTCCGATAAATAGATTCCAAGCATTAGAGGGTCCAGCACAGATCCTTATGGTATGCCACTTGTAACTGGTCTACTCATAGAGGTGGAATCCCCAACTTTGATGGTATGTATATTGTCAGAGAGCCAGTTGGCTACCCATCTAGTGACATATGGGTTAATCCCTGAGTTTCTCAATGATACCTGAGTGGGGGATTGTGTCAAAAGCATTGACTAAGTCAAGATAGGCAGTATGTACTGTTTTGTCTTCATCGAGGGCTTTGGAGCATTCTCAAAGAAGTCTACCAGGTTCAATAAGCATGATCTACCCTTAACAAAGCAGAACTGAGCCGGATGAAGAGTTTGAAGGTCACCTATGTCCTTGTTGATAACGTCCATGATTATTATTTCCATTGCCTTGCAGATAAGCCTGGTTAGGCTTATGGGGCTGTAGGTTCTAGGGTTGACTGATAGACCACAATTGTGCAAGGGGATTACTGTTGCTGTTCTCTGGTCTGTTTGAGCAAAGCCAGTGCTCAGGCTGAGGTTAAAGAGAGTGCCAAATGTTTACAGTAGGTGTTGTTTTGGCTTGTTTAATAAGCAGCCTGTGATGTTATCTGGTCCCACAGAGGCCATGTTTTTGTCCTTGGAGAGCGCAGATATGACCTGCTCTTTTGGAGTTACTATGTAGAGGACAGGTGTCAAGTATGATTGCGTTATGGCTGGTGGAGACAGTGGAGTGAAGTTCATGCCAAATCTGTCAGCTAGCAGGTTGGCAATTTAATCAGGTTCAAGTATGAGAGGTACCACCACTATAAGTTTGGCACATAGTTGGGCATTCCCTTTTAGATTTCAGACATAGCTAAAGAATGCCTTATGATTATCCTTAGCTAATAATGCTAATTTAGTTTTGTAACTAGCATTAGAAAAATGTGTAAGACATCTGATTTGCTTGTTCCAGCTGTGAGGGTATTCTCCTTCTGCTGAGTAACTTCCATCTTGTTCTTAGACCTCAGTTTCTTTCTTTTGTTACATAACCTATTTATCCTTGAGGTCCGCCAGGGTGGCCTGTTTTTTTGGGAGAACCTGGTTTTGATTCAGTCAGGTACAGCACAGTCTGTACAAATGTTTAAGTGGTTATACAAGGCATTTGTGTACTCTGCATAGAAGTCATTGTTGGCTGTGTTAGTAGGGGGTGTTGAAACGTTTTATACCATCACCTAGTAGGCTGTAGTTTGCTTTGGAGAACATTTTCAGTTTTTTCCTCCTGTTGGGGTGTCAGATCTGATCATTACTTCAAATTAGACAGATTTATGGTCTGACCTTACCAGGGAGGTCAACACACTGGGGAGTAGTGCAGTGACCCCCCCCCCCCATGTTAGTGAGTACTAACTCTGGGGCATTTGAGCCCCTTGTGGGGTTTCCAAGGCATTTGTATTGTATTGACAAAGTCCAGAAATTTCAGAGGGAGCATGTTTGTGTTTATGTATGTCAACCAATCGATTGAAGGATAGTTGAAATCTCCGATGACCAATGAGTTTGGCTGTATTGTGAGTGACTCTAGTAAGTCCAGGTAGGCGGTGTGCTTCTCTTGATTCATGGTGGAGGACCAGTAGCTAGCAATAATGTGGTAAGGGGCTTTACGTATAATTATTTGGACCTGTAGTATCTCAAGAGAGTCATACTGCAGTCTCAGGGTCTATTTGGGCTTTAATGAAGATGGATACACCTGCACCTTTCCTTCTTTCAAACTCATTTTGGGGTCTGAATGGGTGGAAGGGATTGTAGCCTTGCACAGCTGGGGTGCACTCTGTGGGCTTGAACGATGTCTCAGTTACTGCACAGATGTCATCATCTTCCAAGGTGAGGAGTGCTTCCAGGGACTGCAGTTTCCTGTTTAAGCTCCTAGCATTAAGTACCATAACCCTGAGTTTCCCTAGAGTGGATTCTTTTTACATAGGACATTTTGTTTGTTTGACATTGCATTGCCTAAAAAAGGCACTATGGGGGAGGCAAGCACCTTTGCCAGTATCCAAAAGCCTAAAGAAGACAGGTGAAGACCATCTTTAGCAAAGCAGTGTGGTCTGTCAACCATGTTTTCCCAGGCTGACAGATACTTGATCCTCCTGGACTGATACCAGAAGTTAAGCCAACTGTTGAAGTCAATAATTTTTTGCGTATATTGTGGCATCATCCTGGGTGAAGGTAGAATGCTGCTTAGGTCTAGGGACATACCTGCCTGGAACATATAATCTGAGAGTTCAGTCATGTCTCTCTTCATATGGTCTGTAGGGGTATAGCTCAAGTCATTCACCCCAACTTGTACTATGATAGAATCATACTGGTAATTGTTGTTGAGTAACTTGAGTACATGCACGATGTGATGGATCCTGGTACCTGACAGGCAGATGACCATGACATTTTCCTTGTCCAGCCTAGTGAGGGAGATATCTACGTGTCTCACTAGGAGCTGCCTATAACTAGGATATTTGGTTTTGAGGTGTTTTGCCTTATGGGCTTATTTGCTGAGACACTGGTGTACATGTTATGTGTAGTGGATTCTATTTGTTTTGTGCAACTGGTTTGCACTTGAGAGGTCTCTGATCTTTTGGTAGGCTTCTAATGAGTACTTCTGCATATGCTGGTTTATGGGCTGTTTTGTGTGAAAGGTGATGTGTGTGTGCTGACAACCTGTTTGATGTCCAGTTTGTTGGTACTTTAGAGAACTGATTCCAAATTCATATTGTATTTATATATTGTATTTGATTGTTTTAGGAGTGAGTGGTTTTCTTTATACATGAGGCAATTACTACATTACCTCAGGATGCCCATGTCAATCAGGCAGGCCAGAGAAATGGTTGGAAATTGACCATCCATTATAGCAGGTTTTGCTGTAGGATTAACAATGGGGCTTAGTCTATTGAAAGCTAGGGGTGAAAACTATGGCAGCACTTCTCACTGTACAACTGAGTTTCCCACAGTGCAGCAGGGAAACTTGGGAGGGTTCACTTACAAATTGTCTTTCGAGGCGTTTGCATCTATACAGGGCACCACTAAACCCTGCTGAGCAGTGTGCAGCCATGTGCAAAAGCAAGGCTTAAAACAGGTGAAATTAAACATTTTTAAGTTAAACTACCTATGGGAAAGCACACAATGAGCTTTCTTCCAGTAATCTCCAACTCAGATGAGACTCAAACTATATACTTCTGCCACAAGGATGCAGGCAGAGCCCTCCTAATGTAAGACGGAATAGTCCTCAGGGCTAACAATACAGTCTACATTCAACAGATCTGAATTTAGGCTATGCTAGGTGCTTAGCTACTTAAGGCAACAGAACGGCTTTATTAAAGTGCTGAAAAATACAGTAAACATTAGCAAATGAGGCAAGTCACTCTTACACCAGCATTCAGTCTCCATGCCAGCCAGTCTTTTATGAGATCCTCCAATGGATCACAAATTATAATCTAGTTCTCAACCCCCTAAAACCAAAACTATAATTTTTGGAACTCCTCTGAAAAGTCACCAAGAACTTAACTCTAACTATCTTTGAGTTAGAAATCATACAATGGAAACAACCTCTACCCTCAAATGTCTAGGATTATGTCTTGATCAACTTTAAACTTCCATTTTCACCTAGAGTAAGAATAAAAATAAACTCCCTCCTGTACTAGGGTAAAAATATATCCTCTTTTCTATCTCAACCAACCAGAGCAGCAACTGGCAAAGAAGTTTTCCTCTCTCAGCTAGAATATGGACTAATCATGTTTGCATCCTTCTCCTCCAAGAAAAATACCACCGCACTGTAGACAATTTCCAACAGCATCTGCCAATTCTTTACAAATGTATTCCTCCATGAGCATCACTGTATCACCCCAGAAAAAGCCAAATGGCTACTTATAAACCAGAGGTCTATCCTACTGTTAGGATTCCAATGCAATTAACAACTCCATCGCCAAACATTTACTCCGCTTGCAGCTAAATTCAATGAAAAATCTCCTCATACATCCAGAGGGACTATTCACAAGATGTACCTGCTCTCATTATCTCTAGAACAAACATCCACAGGACTCTTACTCCAAGCATAGAAAGCAATTCAAAATGCACATCTTCATCCAAGCCAAATGTCCCTTCTCCTGCTTCAAGACACCAGACACATTACCTAATACACTCTTCCTGTCTCCTCTCCATTTCTCTTTTCCTGTCAAAGAATTACTTAAGTGACCCAGTTTAGAAACTAATTTAAATATTGTACATTGCACTCTGCTTGTTTCTTATGATGTACAGGCACTTTTTTTATATCTAAGTAATCTGAAATGATCTGTAATTGCTTGCATTTCTTTTTTTTTTTTTCTTAGTGAAATGTTTTTTTTTATTTCACTGGTGTTGAACTTGATATTTGCCAGTAGTAATCAATGCACTACCCAATAAATATATATTTTTTTAATCCTTTTGTTGACTAGGTCAGTCACACTAGGCCAGTGGCCTCATTTCTGGGGAGATCCGACATGATATTTATACTACTAGAGGGAATTTGTCTAGGCAGGGTAATGGGGATCTTCTCTTTATTGTCTTTGTTGCAAGGAGGACCCATTTTAGAAGAGCACTTCCTGTTTTCATTCCAGGTACAGAGATTGCCTGGTGAAATAAGAAGGCAATTTCAGGGGAAAAGGAGATGATGGAATGGTGAAAGAAATAGAGGAGAAAGCAAATATTGAGACAAGAAAATGTGTGCAGGATTCTGAAGAAATGTTTCAAAGAAATCTGTTTGATGAAGACGAGTCAGCAAATGGTGACTGTATAATTATATCTCTCCAGTTGAGAGGATTGTGAGATGATTTACTTAAAGAAATGGTGGTATAGAGTGAGCCAGAAAATGAAGGTGATGTTTCCTGGGGGGACATTATGGATAAAGTACAAAAGGAGGATGCAGAGACAATTCTGAAGATTAGTGGTGATTTGGAAAAGAAAACATATGGAAAGAAAATGAAAGAAGACAAAAGTGGAGTAGCAGAAAAGAAAGCAGAAGAAAATGAAAAATGGACGTATGTGGTAAGGATTCAAAGTAAAGAAAACAAAGAAATGGAAAGGTATGAAGTGAGGGACAATTTAATTGCTTCTTTGGGTGTAAAAGTACATAAGGTAAGAGCATTCATTTTATTAACAAAGAGACATTTTGTGACATTATATTTGAGACTGTTTTTTTTTCCATGGAAATTTTTCATGGAGAATAATTGAAAAAAACTGTAACCCATGGAATCTTTATCTGATGCAAACATTTACAGGGAATCAAGAAAGAAAATTCATGTAGAATTTCCAACAGAGGTAGAAAAAGACAATTTGAACAGACATTTGAAAACTTTATGTAAGAAGTACTGGCCATTGCAGAAAACTTCATGACAAAAGGGATTTATGGACTGATGGCTGGGATTGTAATATAGTGTTAAAAATGGAAGGAGAAAAACTGTGCATATACCAAGTATGATAAAATTGGAGGGCAACTGGGGTTTTGTAAAATACTGAGACAATCCAAAACATTTTGTGTGTGTGTGTGTGTGTGTGTGTGTGTGTGTGTGTGTGTGTGTGTGTGTGTGTGTGTGTGTGTGTGTGTGTGTGTGGAAAAGGACATTTGATAAATACCTGTAATAAAAGAAAATGTCATATTTGTAAGGAAATGTAACATGATGAAAAAATGTGAATTGAAATATTATAAATATAACAAAATCAGTCATTTATGGATGGATTGCAAAAATGAAAAATAGGAGTAAGGAAAATGAAAAAGAATGAGAAGAAAATGAGCAGAGAAGACATTTTAAAAGTAGTAGAAATAGAAGAAAGAATAGATGAGAAAAAATAATGATGACATAAAGGAAGGTTCTGAAATAAGTGATAAAGAAGGTATAACTTGGGATGTAGTAAAATACAAAAGCTCTTGAGAGGCCTTGAAACCACCCTTTCTACCAAAAAAACCAAAAAAAAAAAAATCAAAAAAAATCTATAAAGATAAAAAATACTTATGCAGCTGACTGAACTGTCTCTATCTCAGGCTTGCTCAGTCAGGTACGCTTGCTCAGATATGACTGGGCCACGTCAAACCTAGATTTGATGAATATGATGAATATGCAAAAAATCTAGAAAAAATCTAGATCCTGGGCGGAGACTTAAAGGAGACTTAAACCTTGATTGAACGCGCTATGGAAGGATCTACTGGACAGGAGAGATTCATCCAGCAACTCCTAAAAATCCCAAAACAAATGAGGCAGAGCACTGATTGCAGAGCTTCAAGAGGAATCTTGACCAATGGATGATTGATGGATGAGATCGGAGATATGATATACAGGATTACTGCTAGTCACTGCTTGACAGAGGGCACAGAAAATGATTAGGCATAGTTTTATTCAAAACCAAAGGGTGGCGAAAGCCACATAACTATAGGGCTAGGCTTATAAAATGCCTTGGGCAGCAGCCCTAGTATGAACCTATGAACCTATGAACCTATGAACCTATAAAAAAGGAATTCTATTGGTAAAAGGGTAAAAGACAAAAAAAGAAAATTTAAGGGGATAAGTACAAAGTATCCAAAAAGGAAACGGATGAAAATGAATATATATCACTATTGATGGGGGGCTGGTATAATGGTTAAGGTGTTTAGCTCACATACACAATGCACAGTGTTTTATTTAACCTTGGGAGGGAAATTGGCTAGGCCCAGAATGGCCTGTTAAGAAAGCAACTTGGTAATTAGCTATAAACTTATGAAACTACACATCTAAGTAAAAAGGAAACTTTTAGAGTGCTTTCTGTAAAAGTAAATTGCATTAAGAATATAGTTAAAAGAATAAGGATTTTGAAATTGTGTAATACATGTGATGTAGATGCAATTATATTACAAAACACAATATTTTAACAAATGAAGAAAGATTACAAACAGGGAAACTATGGGAAAGAGAGAGAATCTGGAATTTTGGAAATTGGAGATGTTTTCAAATATTCTGTAGAAATACAGTAAATATATTAGAAGTAGCATTAGCAAAATGGGCAGATTACCCTTTGTAAATTTAAAATCTAAATAAGTATACAAAGTAATATTATATGCTTACACTAGTTTTAAAGAAAGGGAAAGCTTATGTCATCAGAGTTTAGACTATGTAGCAAAAAATATGACTATTATAATAACAGGAAACTTTAAATTTGATTTAAGAGGTAAGCACAAAAAAAAAAAAGGAAATGATATAAGAAAAATGTCAGAAATTATAAGATGTGGTAAGTCAAAATCTAGGGACAAAAATTCATGGACTTACAAATGGGATATTTATAGAACTGAAATAGACTATTTTATAGTATCAGAAGGTTTAGTTTTAGGAGTAGGGGAGATAGTTGAACCAGGATTTTCTGATTACATTGCAATATAACTAGATATAAATAAAAGAAAGAAATATATCAAAATAAGCAAAGGGATAAATAGGATAAATGAGAAATCATGGAATGAAGAAGGATAGAGATACAATGGGGAAAATCTTATTACTGTGAGAGCATTTTATAAAAACTGGTCTGAATGGTGGATGATATTTAAGGGAAAATATAAAAAAAATGTTTTTTGCAATGCCAATATGATGTGAGAAATGTAGAGAAAGAAAAATATAGAAGAACATATAAAAATGGATTGGAAGATTCAGAACGTAATTATAGTTCAACAAAGAAAAAGAATTATATGAAAGAAATCAAGAAAAAATGCAAGAATTTTTGTATAAGCAAAGATATTTTTACACGGAAAAAGAAAATATTAGTAAATGAAGATGATAGTGTAATGAGAGGAATAAAAAATGTAAAAGGAGAAACAGAAAGAACCAGGAAAAGATTATGAATAGTGTAGCACAATATGCACAAGCCATGTTTAAAGAAAAAGAGGGCAGTGAATAAAATATGGATAGTAAAAAAAGTTAACAGAAAAAGTGAACAAAGAGTTGGAAAAGTAAATTTCTTTAAATGAGCTAGATAAAGTTTTAATACAAATAAATATAGATTCAGCTGCAGGACCAGATACATTTAAGGGACTGGAAAAAAAATGTTTAAACATTTTGAATAAAATTGTTGAATTAAGGTTTTATGTATAAAGAATTATGCAGTGGAATACTTATTTTTAAGGAAGAAAGAAGATAGAATGCAATTAAAAAAAACTGTACACCGATAGTATTGAATAATTTTTATAGCATTTCTATGAAAATAACAAAAAAGAGATTTGAAATTATAATGGGAAATAGTATATAAAGGGAACAGTTGTCATGAATGACTCAATTGGACTTTAAATCTTAATGGTAAAAATGAAAGAATATGATATAAGTGAGAAAGTTAGGAAATAATGTATGTCAGTGTATAGTAATAATAAAGTAAAACTACTTGTAAATGGTTGCTTTGTGTTTGTGTGAAGAGTGGTGTAAGACAGGGATGTCCAATGAGCTGTATACTCTTTGCATTACAAAATGAATGAGGTGGGGTTTAAAACAATGGAAGGGTTAAAAATTCCAGTTCTGTTAACCTATGCAGATGGCATTATAATAATTGCAAAAAAATTAGGATAAAAAAGTAATAATCTGCATAAATGAGTGTCTACAGGTGAAAGAGATGGCTTTAAGTAAAGAGAAAAGTAAAGTTTGTCGTGATATAGTAAATCTAGGTGGCATATATTTTACAATACATTAAATGTCTTTGTTAGGTATAAAATTTGGGAATAAAGATGCAAGTAGAGTTCAGTGGAAAAACAAGCGAAGAAATAAAACATACCTGCATTTTGTGGAGAACATATAACTTAGTATTCAGAAAAAATTAGTATTTGATAAACTCAGTAATGATGGGAAAAAATAGCACACTTAGCAAGTTATTTGTGTTGCCAACAGTATTTGGAAAGAATTATTACAGATATATATATTCTTTCATCTATATGGGGTTCTAGATTAAACCCAGTAAAATGTGAGTTTTCTATGGAAATAAAGAGGAAGGAGGTCTTGTGTTAATTAACCCAGTGGTATATGGTGCTTCATTATATTTGTATAAAGTGTTAATGTATATGTAAATGAAAAAGATGAGAGATTAGTAGAAAAATTGCATAAATATAAGTATGATAAATGGGATATGGCAAAAGAGTAAAAGTGAAAGAGTATATAAATGAAAAAAGAAAATGTTACAAAGAAAAAAATGTGTGGAAAATAAAAATTGATGATCTAGAAAAAGATAGAAAGTATAATATAAGAATGTTAAAA
This sequence comes from Protopterus annectens, assembly GCF_019279795.1. Taxonomy (NCBI): domain Eukaryota; kingdom Metazoa; phylum Chordata; order Ceratodontiformes; family Protopteridae; genus Protopterus; species Protopterus annectens. Next base: position 1,234,552,882 of record NC_056744.1, read on the forward strand.
CATTGCTATGCAAAACCAGGAGAAAAATCTAACTGATAAAAAATAAGGCTATAAAATAAGCAAATGGTGTAATCAGAAAGCAGAATGTCAAGATTGTTTTGTGGAGACTGATAATAGATACATTTTCAGTAAAAAAGTATTCTATATAAAAAGAAATGTTATAGAATATGTTAACAATGTCAAGATAAAGAAACTACACAATGTGTTTTTGAAATGTAAAACAGCAAACAAAAGTTATGGGGAAAACTATGTAAAGAAAATTGTTTTTGAAGATATAAAAGAAATGGATCAAATAAATGTATATATGATTAGATATGGATATTATAAGAACAGAAGTAAATGATATGTTAAAAGAATAGATAAAAGTTATAGATGGGTTATATGGAATGAAAGAATAAATGAAAATATGTTTAATAGTAAATGGATTTTAGCAGCAATATTAAGTAAAATCAGCTGGTGGTTATGAAAAAAATGAGTGGGGGGTATAATAGGGATAAAAATTTAGCATGATCGTAAATGAAATTATGTGTATGTGTAAACAGACTTGCCAATTTATATATTTGTATATTTATAAATATTTAATATGTAAATATTTTGCAGATAATAGTTATTTTTGTATATAAATAAAGGACTCCTACCCATTTTGATAGGTGCCATGGGATATTTTACATCCATATGAGCTACCATCAACTCAAGCAGATGGGACCTCTGTTTAATGTTGAATGCAGCACCCTCATTATACTTCACTAAAGTGTCAACAATCCATTATTTTAATTGTATTTATTTGACATTTATTCACCAGAAAAGTCCAACTGGGATAGTGTCCCATTTTCAGCAGAGCCTGGGTTGAAAAGCTCCTTTGACATAATATGGTTACAGTTAAATAATGTTTTACAAAGCCTACTATATAAGATTGACTTATAAAGTAAGTCAAAATTCAACTTCAGTTCATACAATGTAAACCTGCAAATATTTGAACAGCTATAACAAGTTGAAAAAGAACATTGTCAATAGATAAAGTATTCTGAAGCTGAGTTCATAGAGATGACATTAAATATACTTATGTACACTCTTCAAAACAGAAATGACTAGATAATATAGCCGATAAACAAACTTACGTGCACTTTGCAAAAAGGAATGACTAGATAATATAGCTGAGGTAAAATATATTTTGATCTTTGTCTAAGAAATACATTTTACTAATTCATTCTCTCTGAACCTAATCAAAGTATGCTGCGTAAGGAAGGAAAAAGGGACTATTTCAACAAGGGGTAGTACAGGAGCAATGCCAGAGTTTATTTAGGTACTCATTTAAGAAGTACCTTAATGTTGGAGAAGTTAGAGGGACACCTAATTTGCAGATGGATAAAATTCCATTTTTTTAACCACACAATGCAATTGCAGGTTTTGGCCAGAGGATTTGGTTTCTTTACATATGCTTAAACAGTGTTATTTATTGGATCAAAGTAGTCTATTAGGTGGTAGGAATGGAGAATAGGAGTAAAGGCAGTGAAGTCATCATCTTTGTGAATAAAGTAGTGTGTGTGTGTGTGTGTGTGTGTGTGTGTGTGTGTGTGTGTGTGTGTGTGTGTGTGTGTGTGTGTGTGTGTGTGTGTGTGTGTGTGTGTGCGTGTGGAGATAAACTATATGTAATCTAAATGGTAAGGCAGTCTGAGCCCATTCAAAGACTTAAAAGCAATACAGTGGTGGCTGCAGTATTGTTTGTTGGTGGCAAAATTTGGAATTCCTTATTATAGCATTGCACCAGCTTATGTTTAACTGTAGCCTGAAGGTTGGTTAGGAAGGATGTGCCATATAATAGCGATGCCAGAAGGTAGGTAGTGGCAAGAGTAGTTTTGGAGATGCTGTTAAAGAAGTTTTTATGCCTGTAAAACTTATTAATTTCTGGTTAGTCTTTTTTTTATATTATTGTGAACATGCAGGTCCAATTTAAGGTTATCATGTATAATCACGGCAGGAAGTTTTGTATGTGACACTACCTCAATTTCAGTTCTATTTACTGAAGAGATTTTGAAATTCAGTCAGTCAGGCATATGTGATTTTGGGGAAATAGAAGTAACTTTGTTTTTTAGGGTTGAGTATAGCTGGACATTATGGAACCATATCTCAACTGAGGAAAAGTCGTCTTGTGTGATATCCATCTACCTGAGATGGACTACAACCATGTGCTGAAGTCCAAAATGATAGCCCCTGGCTTGGCTTTCTATCTGTTTGTGAAATGAACCTTGCGCTTTTCTGCAACAAAGTTGAGTGAACTACCTGTTGTGTCACTGATGCTGCCATATGTATAAAATAGGTTCATAGGTGTGTACTAGGCTAATGGCAATGGAGCCTTTACAAGCCTAGCCCATAGGATTACCCTGTCATTGTGCCACCCAACCTTAGTTCCCAGTGCCTCTGTTGAGTAGAGCCACTGGAGTGATCCCCAGGGTGAAATTTCTATTTCCCATCCACTCATCAAGATTTCTCTTGATGAGGGCCAGTGAGGCACGCCTCTTGACATGTATGGGAAGTCTATTCCATAGCATGGGCAGTCTCTGGGTTATTAACCTGTCCCTCCAGCTTGTTCTGTTGATTGTGGTAATGAGGTTGAGGTCTCTGGGGTGTGTAGTGTGGAGGGATTGGGATTTCTTTACATATAGCATTTCAAACAGAGCTGGGTCAGACATGGCTTTGTAAGTCAAGCAGAGATCGCCTCTAAGTAGGCGGTATGAGACAGAGAATAGTTGGAGTTTTTTTAGTTTGTCCATATAGGACAAGTGTTTAAGGCCTAGGAGCCTGTTTGTGCGGTACCTTTGCAGCCTCTCCAGTTGTTGCAGGTGTCTAGTGAGGTACATGCCAAATGGGACATTGTACTCAATGATTGGCCTAATGAGGGAAGAGTAGAGAGAGACAATGGCCTCTTTCTTCCTGGATGTAAAACCCTTAGTAATGAGATGTGCCACACAGAAGGACTTTCTGACTACAGTGGCAATGTGGTGGTCAAAAGAGAGGTTGCTGTCAACCTGTGTTCCCAGATCTCTTATGACACCTTCTGTGTTCAGTGGACTACCATTGATGTGGTAATTCATGGGAACCGTTTTTTCCCAAAGGGGACGATGACACATTTTTTGGCATTGAGCTTAAGGCCATGGTTCTAACACCAGTCGTTGGGCTCAGTGAGGCCTTTCTGTAGGATGTCAACATCACTTGGGGAGTTAATTATGGCTCTTAACTTGCAATCGTCTGTGAACTTTGTCAGCCAAAGTCCATTCGTATTGGCCTGGACTTCAGAGAGGTAGATACCAAACAGGAGAGAACCCAGGACCGAACCCTGTGGGACTCCACTCGTGACTGGTCGGCAGTCTGACTTGGAGTCAGCTACTTTCACACTGTGGGTTCTATCTGTGAGCCAGTTTGCAACCCACCTAGTGATATAGGGTTTGATGCCTGGCTTAGTGAGTTTTTCTATGATTCTTGAGTGGGAAATGGTATCAAAGGCCTTGGCCAGATCAAGGTAGGCTGTATGATCCTCCTTGCCTTCATCCACACCTCTGGTTCAAAGAAGTCGACCAGGTTGAGCAAGCATGATCTACCCTTCACAAAACCAAACTGTGTGGGATCTAGAGTTTGGAGATTCCCTATATCCTTGTTTATTAGGTCAATGATAATGCATTTCATAGCATTGCATATTAGACTTGTCAGGCTAATGGGGCGATAGTTTCCAGGGTCTGTAGATGCTCCTCCTTTGTGGAGAGGGATGACTGTAGCAGTGTGCCATTCAGAAGGGACAAAGCCTGAGGTGAGGCTGTGATTGAACAGGGCACACAGGTGAGGTGCCAGTTCACTCTGTAGTTCATGTAGAACACAGCCAGGGATATTGTCAGGTCCCATAGAAGCTGTATTATTGGCCTTGGACAGTGCTGCTTTAACCTGTGCATCAATAATACTGGGTGCCTGGCAATCTACTGGCATTGTGATTGGTCCTTTGGGGGGAGGGGTAAAGTTGGCACTGAATTTGTCTGCCAGTATATTGGCAATATCTGTTGGCTTGGTATAGGAGGTGCCATTCTGCAACAGCTCCAAGCAAATCTGTGTATTGCCATGGAGATTCTTTACATAACTATAGAAGGGTTTGTGGTTGTCTTTACTATCTGCTGCAATTCTGTTTTCAGAGCTAGCTTTAGAGGATTTGATGAGGGAGCTCAACTTTTTGTTGAGGCTGATAAGGGGGTTTATCCACTCTTGGGACTTCACTTTATTACACATCAGTTTCTTCCTTCTGTTGTAGAGTTTGTTTATGGCAGGGGAACACCAGATTGGCTTCCTTTTTTTTGGAGGAGAGCATCTGGTTCTATCGGTTAAGTCGAGATCCATGCATTTGTGTACGTGTTCATACAGGGCAGTAGTGTATGATTTGGCGGTCATGCAGCTGTTCTCCAATTGCATGGGTGCAGTGAAGTTAGCCACCTCTGTTTTTAGGAGCCCAAAGTTAGCTTTGGAGAAGTTTTTCATGGTGGTTACCTTGGGGGGTGGGGGGTGGATTTCCAAGGTGATTAGTTTGTGGACGGATCTAACTAGGGAGGAGTTAACTATTGGTATAGAGCAATGGTTGCCCATGTTAGTAATGACCAGGTCAAAGATGTTACTACCTCTAGTGGGAATAAGGAGCTGGTCCAGGTGATTGGAATTAATGAATTCCCGGAAATGTTGGGCAAGTGTATTGGCACATGAGTAGTTTTCCCAGTTAATGGAGGGTTAGTTGAAGTTGCCCAGTATGAGAGTGTTAGGTTGGACCCTAATATTCTCCAGGGTCCTTAGGAATGTGGAGTGTGAGTCTTGGGTCATGGTTGGGGGCCTATAGCAGACTATGACCTGAATCGCTGTCTTACCCAATGTTAGCTGCACCTGAAGTATCTCTGATGTGTTATGTTGAGCTACCAGTCTGGAGGTGTGGGCATCCTTTATGAATATGGAAACATCACCGCCTTTGGAGCTTCAGTCCAAGTTCTGGGGCCAAAAGATGTGAAATGAGTTATAGCCTGGTAGTGCAGGGGTGCTTTCTGCTGCCTTGAACCAGGTCTCTGTTACAGCACAAATGTCGATGTTCTCCATTTTAAGAAGTGCTTTGAGCAAGTGTATTTTGAAATTAAGACGTCTAGCACTGAGCAGCATGACCCTCAGATTGCATTTGTTTGTAGCTGTTATGGTGGTGATTTGGTCTTTGGAACACCACCTAAAAAAGGCACTATAGGGGTGGCAATAGCCTTAGCCAGTATCCTGAAGCCCAGGAGTGACAGATGCAGGCCATCACTGGCAAAGCATCGAGCTCTGTCAATCATATCATCCCAGCCAGACAGATACTGGATCCCCTTAGAATGACACCAGAAACTTAGACAATTGTTGAAATCAATCATTTTCTGCTTGTACTGTGGTATCATTCTGGGTGATGGTAGGAGGCTGCTCAGGGCTAAGGTCATACCCGCCTGGACTACATAATCCGAGAGCTCCTCCATGTCTCTTTTCATGTAGTCCAGGAAGGTGTGCCTCAGGTCATTCACACCCACATGTGCAATGACAGAGTCATATTTCTACCTGTTGTTGAGGGACCTGAGTGTATGCATTATGTGGTGGAACCTGGTACCTGACAGGCAGCTGACTGTTACTTTCTCCTTATTCAACCAAGTGAGTGGGGAATATTTCCACATATTTATTTAAAAAATAACATTACATTGAGTTATACACAACTTTGAAAATTACTTGGTATGCGTTAGCCAAATGGGCAAAAATTGTCAGACTTTTAAACTCATTGTTTCCAGCCATTTTCCTTGTTAGTGCACAATACCAAGAAACAACATACTAGGAGATCACTTGTACTCTGTAGGAACACAGCTTTATACAGTAGCTAGGTTCATGTTTATTGATTTTCAGTACTACTGCTATACTGAGTAGAAATGGTCTTTACACTGCAGTGTCCCTTTGCATTTTCAGTGGTATAACTGTACTTTCTATCATTGTAAAATGGAATTTTGTAAATGCTATTTTGAGCCCACGTCTTAAAAAAGACAAGTGTCCATTTAATGGAACAGATGCATGATATGCTGAAGTCTCCATTACCAAAGTGACAGACTGTGTGTTAGCTTACTGCCTCTTAGTTTGGTATAGGACCATGTGTTACTAGATGCTTTGGGCAAAAGGAATGGTGCCAGGGTGTGAGGACATACTGAGAGCACTTGAGAAGGTAAAGGTTATAGTGTTGAGATCATTGCTGACCCAGTGGCTCAGTGCTTCAGTAGGGAAGTGGACATCTTTTTTTAAATCACCACAAATTGGGGATATTTCCTTTGCAATGCCATTGCACGTTTACTTTTATGATGTAAACCCAGCACATCAGTAGAGGGTAGGGCTTAAAATGTAAAAACCCCAAAGTGAAGCCAGAATATGCTCTCACCATCCCTGGCCCATCCCACTCAAGGGTGAGTGGCAGCTTGTACACTTCAGAATATATAAAAGGGCAGTGGGTGCATCCCCATGTGAGTCTCTCCTAGAAAGGAGGCCTTCCTGACCTTCCTGTTCTGGCCACCCTGGTGGCTGTCAGTGGATGGGGACCATTGAAGATGGGAAAATTAGAAGCTGGTAAATGGGGAAAACATCAGTCAATTGGAGATGGGGGATGAAAAAAAGTATTTCTGAAACTTCAGACTTTGAACTCTGCATTACAACATCGTATAAATCTTGTGACTCATCTAATTCTGTGTCACTATTTTTTCTGTATTTGAACTAATTTCTTCAGGATGGGTAGTATCCCCTAAAAGTCTAGGTCTCATTTTGTCACTGTGTTTGTGTCATTAGTGATATTGAAGGGTAGTGCTTCAGCACATAGACATGCCTATGCCTATCATACTGAAATTTCTGTAAATTCTGCTGCATTTTTACAGCAACACTCAGACTCAGTTTTTCAGTTTGAGTCCAGTTGTGACATACCTACTCAGAAATAAGTCTGCGGTTGACTGAGTTGAAGCACAGATAGATGTAGTCCATTACTACAAGAGGAATAATTAAACTTTTCTTTGACATGTAACACTGTATTCAACTGTTTTTTTATTCATGCAGTGCTTAAAAGTTTTAAAATACTTTTCTGGTCAAGTATTCAGAGCAAGATGGCTAGTGCACCCATGGAAAAATAATTCAGCTTTGTATAATAAAACAATGACATTCTCCTGATGTGAACCAAGCATCAAATGCAAAATTTATTTAATTTTGAACCAAGTATCATTCTCTGTAACTGTATTTTGGTATGCCCATGAGTAGCATGAGCTTCTTTATCTATGTACTGTTACATGCCACATTATTTCACTCATACAATGCACTTCACACTTTTTAAATCTACTGGATGGTTGCTTTCAAGTTTATCCCATGACTAACAGGCCTTCTCATCCTTGTGAAAGTAGTTAAAACCTTAGGATGGTTACTGCAAAGGTGTGCATGGTCTTGGTACTAAATGCTCTTGAAACCCTCTCTTATGAGACCTATGAAGCCCAACCATTACAAATGCAAACACACTGTTCATCACTATACCTACAAAAAATAATATCCCGTCTTTTCTAGCATCCTCCTGGAAATTGTTATGCATGTACAGATACTTCTATAGGTCTCTTCTATTCTATCTGAAAATATACACTTTAATAGCATATGTACTTAAGTTCATCATCTAAATTTAACTACCTCACAAATTTTTTTGTCAGGCCTTTTGTGCTTTCAACAATTCTAGTACTCTCAGCCTTCACAGAATTTAGCCCACCTCACACACACACCTCCACAGGACTTAATCTTTCTCAATGAATAATACATTTTTCCTACAGTGTACTTTCCCCTGGGAATGAATGGATTACTAGACTAGTAGCAGCTGGGCTGGTTGGGTTTGATGGACTGGTCTATGGAAAATGGCCCAAAATAAAATCCATCATAAAGCAAAGTCACCATATGCAGGTAAAAATTATGCATCAATAGTGATGATTGCAGAAGCAGATGCATTCATTTTTAACTGCCATTTACTTACCATACTTAAAAATGCTCCTGAATTTTTCACATGAAAGGATAGGTGAAACTTACACATTTTTAAGTTCTTAACAATACTAAAATGCATCAGTCTGGAATAAAAATTCCAAATAAACTAAAAACAAAGTCTTGTTATGGACACAGAAGACCAAAACCTTTCCAAATCATTACTGTCCAGTTAGGAATTTTTGTCTATACAAATAGATAAAACAATTATTTTAACATCCAATTAAAAAGTAATTGTTATGAAAATAATTCACATCTTAAAATCACATAGTGAATTAAAATTAAAAATAATAAAGTATTTTAAACAAAGTTGTTTTAAAACACATTGCAATACAATACTTCGAAACTATTCTAATATTCCCCTTTAAAACTAGTCCAAATTTGATAAGTCTAATATCTGAAGTCATTTACGACAATTATAATTGGACAAATCTAATTTCAAAATTATACAAAATGTTGATAACATATAAAACTAACACTAATGCACAATATTGGAATTTCATAGCAAAAGGATGTCACACAAATCTGTCAAATGAGAGTAAAACAAATCTTTTATGTTCTGTTAACTTAAAATTTAATTTACAAGTATGGAAAATATTTACAGGGAAATATATTCACAGGGCATTTATTACACCTGATAAACTAGCCAAATTCAATTCACTTGATAAATCCATTTGTTGGAGATGTTCTTTAAACTGTAAAGCTGATTGGTCTCATATATTTTTTGATTGTATTAATATAAAAAATTTCTGGGAAGAAATTACTATTTTTCTTCAAGCTATATTCGCAGATACCTTTATTTTAACCAAATCTTTAGTCCTCTTAAATGTTAATGATACAATTGGAATGAATAAAAAAGATCTATACCTACTTTGGTCCATACTAGCTGTGGCAAGGAAATGTATAACTAGAAACTGAAAGTCTTCACAAGAACCTACTCTGGAAGAATTCTTGAGATTGATGGAAGAAGCAGCGACATTAGAAATCAAGGTGAAGGAATCGAGAATTTCACCTAAAACATGAACAAACAATCCTTGGGAAAAAATTGTAACTCTTATTGAGACATTAAAAATGAATCCTAAATAATTAATGTGCAACTTTATACTTTATTAATTGAATATTATAAATGTTTGTTACTAATTTCATATATTTTACAAAATGTTCCCTCCTTTGTTCAGGTCAATTGTACATAGTGTATATAAAGGTTTATAGTACTTATTTATTGATGATTGTATTGTTAAACATTATATTATATGGAAAATAAAAAAAAAATACTTGAAAAAACAGACTATTCTAAGAATTGTTTAAAATTAGCATGTGTAAAAAAGTTACATTTAAAAAGATAAAACGTGTGTACAACAATATTAAAACAAAATTCTCTCTAGGTTCAGATATGCAGATGGCCACCTCAGACACAATAAAGAGCTACTAACATAAATTTGAATACCAGAGGAAAAATACAGAAACAATTAAATCCAAAGTGGTGAATTCTCAAAACAAGAAATTTGAAATAAAAGAATATTTCAGTGTCAAGTTGTAGTGAACTGAAATGAAAATTAAGTTTAATATTAGATTCAGTACAAATGAAACCCTTTAACTAATGATATACTTAATTTAATCGACAATTAAACAATTTAAATACAAAAATATTAGATTCAGTCAAAATGAAACATGTTAACTACTAAAATGTTTAATGCAACCCCCAAATGAACACATCTTTTCTCGTCAAAATCCATGTTCTTACTGTAACACAAATTAAAATATAACTCTTTCTTATTTACGCAGTATGAAGAAATTGATATATTTAGAGTCTAAGGTGAGGCAGTTTTGTGGGGGGGGGTTAAAGTGTTTTGCAGTTTGTTTTAATTCAAGTATCTCAGTTCTATGATATATTCTTTTAGTTCAAGTGTCATTGTTTAGAGAATTTGAAGCTTAGGATTTATTCCTACAATATTCTTTTTACTGGCATTCTACCTTATTTTGCCATCTCAATGTTTGCATAATAAATATTTGCCTTTCTCAAAGGAAATTTCTTGTAAAGGTACTTCTTTATTAAACTTTTAGTATTTTTCATAATATTTAGCACTGTCTCCAAAATAAGAATGATGTCTCTTTTGCCTTATTTCATAAAATGTGCTGGTTTGTTTTTGCTGAAGTTGTTCATTGCCCTTTTTTCATAGGTGTTAATTAAATATAGTCTTAGCTGACATTTTCAGCAGCACTCTAAAATCTACTTCATACAAAGATATTTAAGCTGCCAGCAGTGAGATTAAAGTGTGCTTCTATGTGTGTGTGTGTGTGTGGGGGGGGGGGGGGGTAAACACTTTTTTCCTTAAGAAATTGCAGTTTTCACCATTAAAGAAGTATTTATTTCAAACATAATTTCTTACTGTTAAAGTACCAATTGTGTGGTAAAATTAAAATACCAGTTGTTTCTAATGTTTGACGTGTATTACTTTGATCTAAAGTTGATCATACAGAGAATGTTTAACACCTATATTGATGAATCTCTGAAACTACAAGCTGAAATCAAAACAAAAGGTCTAAAATATAAACAAGCACCACACAGCATGTATAGTGCAAAGTATCAAGTGAAAAATCCCAGCAAATGCTCAGCAGTTACTCAGTAGCATAGTGGTGCTGCACACCCCCTAAGATAGCATTGGTAGGTCAAGGCTTAACACTGTCCAAGATAGTAGCATAGTGGTGCTCTATACCACCTAAGATAGCATTGGTAGGTCAAGGCTTAACAATGGCCTTCTTATCCTCCTCCCCATACTACTTGTACCGTTCTATTTCTTAACTCTAGCTCTATCATTTTAATATACGTCTGTAAGAAATAATGTTTTTGTAGAAAATTTTAAAAGGAGACTGTATACTTCATCAATTTTTAAATGTAGTCTTACCTCAAGTGAAGTAATGTAAATACTATTGTGTACTATTTTCATTATAATGTTATTGTCACTCTCTTTTTTTATTGTTGTTTTACAACTGGATCCTTTCTCCTGGATCTTCACTAAAAATGGACCCTGTGCCTAGTCAGGCTTTACCAGTAAACAGAAAGAATAAATAAATAAATAATTCCAGTAAAATAGGTAATAATCTTTCCCTCTCTGTAGTCTTTAACTACATCTCTGCAACATCTCATCCCGTGGTGTTTGAAGCCTTCTCTGCCTGTCTGTTTCTGTCTCTCTCTCTCTCTCTCCACCTAATCACTCTAATTGCAGTCCTGAATTCCACCCATTTAAAATTACTTATGACTTTTGTTAATAATCCCTTGGATACATGAGGTGGGAGGTTGCCACCATCTCCCTGGCTTTAGCCAGCTAACTGTCTGAATTTGCTGTAATACTGCAAGTGATGCCATAAACAGGAATAAAATATGCCTTACCATTGTCATGTACATACTTGTCTGAAAAATGTTCAGATTGGGATTTTTATACAATGACATCAGATTTGCTAAATAAATTAAAACATTCTCAAATGCTATGGTTCACAGTGTTGCTGTTCATTTAAATGATCTTTTTAAAGTTTTAATTTATACTTCATTAGGCATATTTAAAATTTCCATCAGATCAGTTCCTATTTTAACAAAATATTACAAAGTTCTTCAAATAATGTGATACCTTTGTATAATCTGTTTGGAAACTTAACTATTCCATGCCTTTAGGTACCTGTTCTAGTGTTCAGATATGCGAAATATACATTCTCATCAATTATTTTCATTTTTACAGTTTCTGAACTGAAGGAATACTAATGCAATTCATTTAAGTAGCACTACAGTTTGCTACATGACCTACTTAATTAAACCATACACCAACATTTAAAGATACAGCACTACAAAAAAAAATAAACAAAATAGTAACTTATTGAGCAATTACTTAGCTGGATGTGATTTTGAAGAACTCAACTAAATATTGACATGTCCATTGAGCCCAGGAGGGTGCCCTTCATTGAAGCTGAATCTGAATTATTTCCCTCCCACTCATTGTCATCAATACCCCCCATGGAACCCTCTACAATAAATTCTAAGAAAAAAAAATTGAAATGTTGACACCAGGGCTGAAGTTAGGTCAAACTGCGCCATAGGTGATGAAGGGCTGTATGACACCCCCATCCCCACTGTCCACTTCTACACACACACACACACACACACACACACACACACACACACACACACACACACACACACACACACCTTAGTATCCCACACCCCAGTTGTCACCCTCGGTCTCCACTCATCATCCAGATTACTTTGTCACATGTTGTTTTATTCTTCAGATTTTTTCTGTACCCTTTCAACATATTCTAATAGGACAATCCTGCAGTATAATAACTGTATACGAAACAACTGCATTAAGTTGGGTATTTGGGACCACTATGTCCCCAGAAACTATGGGAGCTGTAGATGTTCTGAGGTGCATTTTACATTTTTACAATATTATGTTTCAGTGATGACCTGAACAAAAATTATGACTAAGGAAAAAAAGTTCAGCTTTACTATTCAACAGTGCTTTATCTTGCATTTTTTCCAGTGCATCCTAACTGGCCAAGAGAGTCTCTGTAATTATTGCCTAATAAATAATCACATTAAGGCAGGGGTTTGGGATCTGCAAGGGCTTCAGAAACCAAAGCTCTGATGTGCTATTTTCCAAACTTTTGATTCAGTAATGGAGTGAAGAAAAATATGACAAGGAAAGAAAGTCAGATGCATTTTTTAAGGAAAAAAATATGTTGTGTCTGATGAAATAGCAGTTCACAAATAAGACAAATGCTATCAAGGATGCATAAATTACATCTGTCCCAAAAGTGATCTTAATTAAATAAGTAAGGGCATCCTAGACAGACTGTTTAACAACTGTTTCAAAATAGGTGAAAATGACAAAAGACTGTAAAGTGATATTGATTTACCTATTTATAAAGGAGAATGGGAAAAATAGCAATAAAATGTGGATGGTGCAGCGGTAGAGTTGTCACCTCATACCAAGATGTTCTCTGGTTCGATTCTCGGTTGGAATGCCTTCTGTACGGAGTCTGCATGTCCTCCCTGCATTTGTGTGGGTTTCCTCTGGGTGCTCTGTTTTCCTTCCACTTTTCAAAGACATGCGTCTGGAGTGTTTCGCCTCGGGCCTCTAATGAAAATTGGCTTTGTTCCAAGTGGGACTTATCCGGTAAACAAATGTTAAATAAAATAAAAATAAATCCATAGACAAATGATTTTGCTAATGCAAAAGGGCGTAGCTGAATGTGAAATTAGATTAACAATAATAGCAACAGCATGAGGACAAAAACACCTTCCTAAAGAGTAAGTTTTATGTACTAGCAAATTTTCAGAATGAAGAATTTGTTATGATTGCTGTTAGCAATGGATTCTAGATCTATGAGGTATACTCAGATACCATGTTATTTTCAATATAACAAAAAAATACTGGTACCTAGTTTGGAGATAAGTAGTACACACCTCAATGGATAAAATTTTGGCTGTGGGAAAATACAAAAGCAGTATGGAATGATGAATCACATGGTAGATAATATCATTCGTATAATGCAGTACCAAATCAACCAGTAGGAATGGCCTAGATTGCTTATAATTTACATGATGAATACAGTCCTTTGGGGATGGCCTAAAAACTTTTGAAGCTGTAACGATAAGTGCAGATAAAGACCATATCCATAAATCACTCGGTGATATTTGTAACTTGAATGTACAAAATAAGGTTATTAAAATTTAGAAACATGATATCTAATAATAATAATATCACACATCATCTAAAGTAGTAGATGGAAACACTTTACAGACTTATGAAAACAGTGAGTAGTGGTCATACGTATACATCACATAATGGAAAGATTTATAAAAAGAACATAAAGATTGTTGCATGTTAATACTCATCAAAAACAGGAAAAAAGGGATAAAGGCTCCTTTACTTGTATCTTCGTAAATGGTAAATTTTGAATGTGATGCACTATTATGGAAACTATACCATATGTTGGCTATCAAAAGATTTGCTATAAGGATCATAAGCTTGACAGAGTTAATCTATGACAAGGTGAAACTATGCTTGCTACATTATATATATATATATATATATATATATATATATATATATATATATATATATATATATATATATATATATATATATATATATATATATATATATATATATATATATATTGTTTTTATTGGCATGGCAATAAAATCTCACTGATTCAAATAATATTCAGATGAAGAAAAACATTTTAATTGCATACAATTTTCATAATTGCATACTTCAGTCACTTTCCATTTATAATCTACAAGCAACAAACAATTAACTATATAAAATATGTACATCCCATCTCTAGATATAGGATTATTAATTATTATGAACAATTAATATGTTGACTAATACAGTAATAATTGAAGATATTACATTAATCGTTTGTATATTGATGCAATATATATATATATATATATATATATATATATATATATATATATAGTATCCTTGTTACTTATGTGGTTACGTAGTAAAGCACACACTGCGTGTGCAAACAACCAAAGAAGTTCAAAATAAAACAGATAACACACCCAAACAGAAAAGGATTCACTGAAAAAAATGCACCCTTCAAGACAGTAGCCTTCTGCTATATACTTTAATTCACCAACACAAGATGAAACGCTTTCATCCACAATGATGTGGACTTCATCAGAATACCAATTAACAATTAATTGTTCTATTTATATGCCATTTTGGCACCAAAACTTTGCCAATTAAGTAATGAAATAATAAAACTACTGGATACTAAAGTTCATTCTTACAATGCATATAAAGATTAAAAAGTTTTTTTAAAAAATCCTAACACACTTTTAACTATAAATTTAATAAATACAACTATACATATAACAGTATAAATTTAATATATGTTATAAGAATAAAGTGAAACCTAAAATTAATAACAGTAACCATGACTGCATATTTTTTCCTGTGTACTGATTAATGCACAAAACATAATGTATTATAATAATATGTCAGTGGATTAAGACAAAAATACAATTATGTAATGTATTGTACAAATCCTGTTTAGATGGCTTTATGCTCATTTCCCTATGGCCACATTTGTAATATGGGCTTAATAGTAATATAATCATTAAGTCCAGGGAAATTTAAAGCGTCTGTCAATAACTGCCATCTAGTCTCCCTATATCCTAAAAGGACTTTAATATTTATAGGCACATTGAGATGAAAGGAAATGAACACACTTTTGAATTTGCTATTCTTGAACAGGTTAAAATAGGACCAAGAAGGGGCAATATTAAAGCATTTTTTCAGTGAATCCTTTTCTGTTTGGGCGTGTCATCTGTTTTAATTTGTAACTTATGTGCTTACCGCTGATTCCAAGATAAACTATATCTGCAGTGCTTTGAATAATGTCTATAGCCTACATGAGCTGTTCACTCTCAGATGCCTCCTTCACAGAACAACCCATTGTTGTTTGAACATTTCAGAATTTTAATCTGTTGGATTTTTAGTCTCATGAAGAAGACTCTTGTTCAGATTAACCACTCCTTCTCTTGTTCAAGTTTTTTACATTTTTACAATACTGTCTCAGCTGTGCTATTTCTTATGTGACTCTGTTCAGTACTACCATTGCAGATGATGACATCATGTATTCCTCCCCTTATACTTCAACAAACTTACTTTTTGCACTCTTTTCTAGTCTCAGTATTACCTTCAGATTATAATTTTGAACTCCTGATCAGTCTTGTCCTATACTATTCTATCACACCAACTTCTAGCAGCCTTCTTACTGCACTTTCTTTCCCACTTGCCTATCTCTGCTCATTCTTCTTCATAACCCCACATGTTGTTTACTGCAGTATCTGCACTCCAGCTTGTTATCCACAGTGGCTCTTGTTTTTCACTTTTTACCTATTACATGTATGTGATTTTATTCTCCATAACCTCACATGTGTTGTTTACTGCAGTATCTGCACCCCAGCTTGTTATCCACAGTGGCTCTTGTTTTTCACTTTTTGCCTATTACATGTATGTGATTTTATTCTTCATAACCTCACATGTGTTGTTTACTGCAGTATCTGCAGCCCAGCTTGTTGTCCACAGTGGCTCTTGTTTTTCACTTTTTAGTGGTGCTGCGGTAGCATTGTCGCCTCACAGTAAGACGTTGTCCTGTTCGATTCTCAGCTAGAGCATCTTCTGTGTGGAGACATGCGTGAATGGGTGTACCTTCGTTGAAGGTTGTGCGTCAGGGCTGGCAACTCGGTACGTAAAAATCTACAGCCAATCATTAGCGGACCGGAGTTCCACTGTGGCGACCCCTAACCAGGAAAAGCCGAAAGACACAACAACAACAACAACAACCTATTACATGCATATGATTTTATTCTCCATAACCCCATATGTATTGTTTACTGCAGCATCTGTACCCCAGCTTGTTATCCACTGTGGCTCTTGTTTTTCACGTTTTACCTATTACGTGTATGTGATATTATAAGCCTGCTGCCTGAATGTTCAGCACATGAAGAGCATATTGAACTGAACTTTTTTATTAAATGCTATTCATACACTCATCACATCTGTAAACAGATCTAGATACCTTGAGATGTTGCTCATGAGTCATGGAATAGATGACAGATGCTGTGTCGTAGGACAAAGGTCTCTGTTTATTGATCAGGCTATCTCCTCTTCCTCACATATTGTCATGGATTTTAGTTAATGATTACAAGATTAAAAGTACCGCCATTGCTCCTTTGTGTTTATAGGTCCATAGGTGTTACTAGATAGGCAGCCTGTGTGTCCATCTAGAGCCCACCATGCAGCCAGAGGATTTGGTGGGTAGATTTGCTGCCTTCCTCAATGATGGCCATACCAGTTATTCCAGGAGTAAATCTCTAGGGGGAATTCAATAAAGCCCACACGGCGCGATTTGCCATGTAGGCATAGTGGCATGGCCCCAGCATGGAACATGGCTGCCAAGTGATCCAATAAACAGGGCAGAGGGGCATGCATGAGCATGCAGACACAGAAATGCCTGTAGAATGCAAATCACCTCATAAGCTGGTGAAATCCATACAAATGAGGTTAATTTGTGATCCAGTAAGCAGAAAGACACCTGTGTAGGTACAGTGTTGGTGTTAGAAATGTACGCAGAAACCATGTACCAGAATGTAAAATTTTAAACAGGGGCTGTAAAAGCCCAAATAAAAGGGTGGATTTTGCACTGTAGGCATGCAAAAGTCCAAAACTATGGTCAGTGAGTCCAAAACAAAATGTGAATCAATAAAAATTAAATTTATTTTTTTAATACATATATTACATTTACGTGGCATGTAGTGACACACAAACATGCTGTTATGAAATAAATAAATAAATAAAAAGTGTAGAAAATGAAAATTATGCATTTGCGAAAATATTGGATTATTGTGCCTAGCATGCAAAGTCTTACAATGGCAGGTTTCAATGGCTGCTATGGAGGAAGGCCCCGGAGAAGTTAAGTTTCCAGGGTATACTCAATTAGCTGTATGTAACTGAGCTCGGTTTACTGAATAGCAAAAAAGCTACCGCAGATACAACCCATGGTGGAGCTAGGACTGTGTAGGTAGGAGTAGAACAAGCAGCTGAAATAAAAAAGTGGGTGTGTCACACTATGTGTAAGTGGATTGGAGCTCAGCGGCGCTTGTTTGTGCTCAGCTAAGCACTGCTAAGCAGGGGGACAGTATCCAATGCAGCTGAGCTGTGTTTAGCCCCGCAGCACGTGTTTTAGTTGGTTTAAGAAAAGCTGAGCATGCCCGTGCACAGGGGAGTGTCCAAACTGCTGAGCACTGTTTACCTAGGGTTTGCGTGGCACGCCCCAGTGCTTAGCAGTGAAAGAATTAAAAAAATAAATTAATTTAAAAAAAAGGAAATAGCTAGGGGAAGCCAATCAAGTAGGAATGACTGATAAGCCCTGTTCAACAGACACTGGCCCATTTAAACCTCCAATGATATACCTGTCAGATGGAATGCATCATAGTGAGCCAATCACACAGGCTGCATCTGAAGCACGCCAGTATAAAGAATGCATACAACCTACAATCTGATTTTTCTCACATATTCTGCACCATTGGAGTACACACTTGGGAATTCTAACTGACAAAATGAGATATGCCACTGAGCACATTTATTTACACCACACTTCTGAGGAGAGGGCCAGCAATATGCATCTCTTCCACCATGTAGCACACTAACTTGAGAGTACTGAGTGCCATAGACTGCACTCATGTGCACATCAAAGCACCACCCAGTGAAGTGGGTAGAGTCTACATCAACCACAAGGGGTATCACTCCATCAACTGCCAGGTCATGTGTAATGTCCAGGGCATTATCATGAATGGGTGTGCCGGCAGCCCTGGCATTTATCATGACTCCAACATCTGGCACTCATTACAGTTGTACCAGACATTTTCCAGGAAGGACATCCCATATGGTCATCTACTTGGGGATGCTGACTATGCACTCGGACCGTGGATGATGACACCCATCAGAAATGCACACACCCCAATCGAAGAACACCATAATGAGGCACACGCACAAACTAGGAACATCATAGAGCATGTGTTTGGGCTGCTCAAGTCACGGTTCCGCTGCCTTGATATATCTGGTGGAGCCCTGCAGTACTCTCCAGCCACATGTGTAAACATGTTCACAGTACGTGTCATCCTACATAATATGATCCTGCAGAAACAGCTATGGCAGGAACATCACAGGGAAGGGACACAGCCCCCCACTGTGTACTGCATGCACACGAAAGAGTCAGCCCTGAAGCACCGTTATATCAATTGCTGCAGGCACAAGGTAAGTCACTATTCATTACAACAAATGTATGGGGTACTGCACTATGGTAGCATAGGTATAGACCTGCCACATGTATGCAAGGGAATAGAGTAGGCTACCGGGATAGCTGCAGACAACTGACAGCTATGTGGGACCACAGGAACTCTCTGCCCAATACTGGCTGCCCCATAATATGCAGTAGGCTCCAAGCCAGCAAAACCCACTGCACTATGCAAGGGGATTACAGACAGAGGGGTCATAGGACAGATGCTTGACTGTCAATGTTAAAATCACCTACCCCCAATAAACCCATGTTCCCATACAACTGCAGTAAATTGCGTTTTCAAGGTAATAGCAGCAGACCACACAATCCCTGGGCTTTTCCAATCAACCTGGTGACGTCTTCCTTTTCCACAATGTGCAGTTGATGTGCTATGTATGTCTGTGGTTGACAGTGTCAGAAATTAAACTGCACTGTTTTGTGGCTGTTGTGGCTTAGTGGGCTAAGTACATTATCATGGTTGATGATGTTCATGGTTCGAGACTGGTTGTGCCTACTATTTTGCATGTGAGCTACACCTTTGGTAGGAGTCCCACAGACTGTCCATATGTCACTATTTGTTACTGAAAGAAAGCTGGACAAAGCCAGAGACAATGGAAGGACAGGGAGCCACAGATATGGACAGTACAGAGATATGAGTAACCTAGATGGTGGCTAGTAGAACAGGTGGTAACAAGTCAGAGTAGTAGCAGGATGTTAAGGCTGTCACATAACTGTGTCAGTACTTAAACAAGTCAGTGGTCGCCATCATACCACTCAAATGTAAGACTGTCACAGAATGTCCACATTTGTGCCTCATATATATGGTCTGTTTTTCATAACATTACTGGTGAATCAACAAAGTTTGATGTGAAGTTGAGATACACACTTCATACCCATCAGATCGTGTATGCTAATACAACATCTGAAGTCTGCCAACTGTCTAACTCTGTAAGAGCAATATGAAACACTTGTACCCATGTTTTTGCCTGTGCCCACATTTATACATGGCCTTGTCCAGATCTGTGGCTCCAAGAGGTTGAGAGGTATGGGCACCATATAGCCTTATAATAACAGTACAACACAAATGTCTGAGGACTAGAGAAGACACATGGGGTGCAAGGCTGGACATCCTGAAAAACAGGTGCAGCCAGAGGTGTGAAGTCTGAAACCCTCTGTGTGGTGTTACATTACATATCCCAGTCACAGCGTACCTACGACTACATAGAGCAGCAACAGTGGGGAAAGCCAGGAACTGGAGCAGGGCAGGACAAAGTCCCACGTATAAGGAAAAGGAGGAACTAATGGTCACTCAAATGTAGAAAGTGCAGAATACAACAGTTTGCGCAGTAGCATGGGTCCCAGGCAGTGTATGGAGTCAGTATCCCAAATGTCTGTCAGTGGTTCCTCACATCAATCTACAATGATCTGCTACTTATGTACCAGGAAATCACATTACTATGTAAAATGTATCCAAGTCCCACCAGGGGCTCCAATATCCTATACCTGGTCATTACCAACATGGGAAATCGATGCTCCACACCTATGGTCACCCCCACGTTGGTCAGGTCAGACCATAAGCTAATCACCCTTAACACCCACATCCCACCCCCACCTCCTAGTAAGGAAACCTCAATAAAAAACTGCTCCAAAGCCAACTTCATGCTACTCAAGTCAGAATTGACAAACTTCATGACACCCATGCAGATGGGAACTGAAAGTTCGACTACTGAGTCCTACACTAAAGCACAGTAAGAGCACATCCACTCACGCATGAATTGTGCTATCTCAAATAGAACCAAGATGCTCTCCTCCAAAAAAAGAAAGCCAATCTGGTGGTCCCCTGCCATAAACAAACTTTACAACAAAAGGAAGAAACTGTTGCAGAAAAGAAGAAAATCCCAGGATGCGAAAAACTCCTTTACCAGCCTCAGTAAGAAGCTGAGATCCCTCATAAAATCCTCCAAAGCTAGTTATGAAAATAAAATTGCCAAAGATTCCAAAGACAACTACAAGGCATTCTAGAACTATGTCAAGAATCTAAATGGCAATGCTCAAATCTGCTCTGAGCTATAAAAGAATGGCATTAAATATACTGATCCCAAGGATATTGCCAATATCCTGGCAGATCAATTCAGTGCCAACTTTACCCCCCTTTCACCCCCTAAATGACCCATCTCAATACCGGAAAATTGCCAAATCCTGGCAATAATGGCCACACAGGTAATAAAAGCACTCACCAAAGCTAAGAATACAGAATCCATGGGACCAGATGACATCCCATGCTGTGTACTACATGAACTACAAAATGAACTGGCACCTCACCTAATGGTCATGTTTAATCATACCCTCACCTCAGGCTTCATGCCCACAGAGTGGCGCACAGCTACAGTTATCCCACTCCACCTTGGAACCTGGGACCTACCACCCCATCAGTCTGATGAGCCTGATCTGCAAGGCTATGGAACGTATTGTCATGGAACTTATGAACAAAGACATTGGCAACCTTCAAACACTGGACCCCACCCAGTTTGGGTTCATGAAGAGCCGATCTTGTATCCTGAACCTGACTGACTTCTTCAAATCAGTCTCCAGAGCCATGGACGAGGGTAAGACGGTCCACACTGGCTATCTGGACCTCACCAAGGCCTTTGAAACCATCCCCAAATCTGGAATCATAGAAAAACTTACTAAGCTGGGCATTAATCCCTATGTCACTAGATGGGTTGCCAAATGGCTTACTGACAGAACCCACACTGTAAAAGTAGCTGACTCCAAATCCATCTCCAGACAAGTGACAAGTGGAGTACCTCAGGGTTCAGTCCCGGGACTGCTCTTGTTTGGCATCTACTTCTCTTAAGTACAGGCCAACAATAAGGGACTCTGGCTAACAAAGTTCGCAGATGACTGCAAACTGGGAGCCATTATTGAATCCCAAAATGATGTGGATACTCTACAAAAGGGCCTTACAGAAACAGATGCTTGATGCCAGAGCCATGGGCTCAAGCTCAGTGCGAGGAAATGTATAGTTATCCCCTTTGGGAAAAAACATGTGCCTGTGAATTACCACATAGGTGGCAGTACAGTAAACACCAAAAGTGTGATAAGAGACTTAGGTGCACAGGTGGACAGTGGTCTCACCTTCGATAACCACATCGCCACAATAGTCAGGAAATCCTTCTGTGGCACACTTCATCACTAAGGGCTTTTCATCCAGAAAAAAGGAGGTCATTGTCCCACTGTACTCATCCCTCATTAGACCCATTATAGAATACAATGCCCCATTTGGTATGTACCTCTCAAGACATCTGCAACAACTGCAAAGGCCGCAGAAATACCTCACTAAAAGAATATGCTGACCACCTTAAAAAACTCCAGCTATACTCTGTCGCATATCGTCTACTTAGAGGTGATGTCTGCTTAACATACAAGGCCATGTCAAACCCAGAGCTGTTGGACATGCTACACTTAAAGAAATCCCAATCTCTCAGAGCCACACAGTCCAGGGATCTAAACCTTGTCATCACAAAAAAGAAAACATGCTGGAGGGATAGGTTCCTGACCCAGAGACTCCCAACACTCTGAAATAGACTGCCCATACATGTCAAGCAGAGCGCTTCTTTGGCCCTCTTCAAAAGAAGCCTTGAAGATTGGATGGGAGAAAGGAAATTCACCATGGGGATCACGTCAGTCGCCCTGCTAGACAGGGGTCCAGGGAAGTAAATAGTGTGGGAAGAAATAGCCAGGGAATTCTTATGACTAGGCTTGTATAGGCCCTAGGGCTGATAGCCTAGTAGCAACCTATGAACCTATGAACGAACATATGATATAAAACTCTGTTCAGTCTAATACACTCTGTAAACATCCTAGCTATGAGTCAGATATTACGGACAACCCACAGCGAGAAAATTCCTTGGGCATCATATCAGGGAGTTACTGGACTCTATAACCAGGTGCAGCAGCCAATTGCCTGTAGCACACAAACTCCTGGACTGAAGTACAGGTAGATCTGACCTGGAGACCCCTTGTAAGTACTAATGGCCACAATGGGCATGCTACCACACTTACCTAATTTCAGCCTATGTCTGAAGGCACATCTGACTATAGAACTGAGATGTCCATATATCTCTGTGCATACAGACAGCTATGTAAACCTAACTGTCTCTCCATATCCCCATCAGACATGATTGCCCTTATCTAGCAGAATGTGGCACATATTAGATATATATGGACCTGTAGAGTTTTATAAAGATACATATATATATATATATATATATATATATATATATATATATATATATATATATATCATATATCGAGAGACAGGACACACACACACACACATAGGCATATAGAATGATGTATTGCTGCAGCCAGTTGTACGCCAAGTGTAACCACTGGGGCGTACAATTTGTGCAGTGAGCTGTAGTGTGTAATAGTAGGTATGTAGGGGTTCTAATCTCACATCAGCCACCTTGTCTGTGTGTTTGTGTAGATATCCCACATACAGCAGTATACACACACCCAACAAGCCTATGTCTGTGCAGTGGTCACTCATTGTATGGTCCTATGACCAGTGTCCTCTACAACAGTGGCCTCCCTACCAACAACTGCAGATGTCATCCAGCCCAACAGCAGTGACAGACACCCTCCAAACACACAAGCTCTGTGATGCATGTGATAACTAAGTGGCACTACAGTATATACAGCTAGATAGGTAGTGTGTCTAATCCCAGCAATAGCAACTCAGTGAGTGAGTGTATGTAAATATATCCCCTTGCAGCAGGGCATCTGTCTTGCCTATGTGTGTGCAATACCAATAAACGTTAAGGTCTGTGACTACGTCTTAACCCCCCATTGGCTTACTTCACAAGGCCTGCTGGTGTCATCTATCTTAGAAGCACAGTTAGACACTCTCTAGGCACATACACTCTGTGAAGCATGCAATAAGTGCATAGCACTATAGTATATACAACTAGATAGGTAGGGGCTGTAATCCCAGCAACGGCAACTCAATGAGTGCATATGTGTGTGTGTGTGTAAGTATATCCCCTTGCAGCAGTGTGTATGTCTTGCCTATGTGTCTGCAATACCAATACATTTAAGGGCTTTGCCTACATATTAACCCCCCCATTGGCTTACTTCACAGGGCTTACTGATGTCATACACCTTAGAAGCACAGTTAGACACTCTCCAGGCACATAAGCTCTGTGGCAAATGATTAGTACATAGCGCTATAGTATATACAACTAGATAGGTAGGGGCTCTAGTCCCAGCAATGGCAACTCAGTGAGTGTGTGTGTGTGTGTGTGTGTGTGTGTGTGTGTGTGTGTGTGTGTGTGTGTGTGTGTGTGTGTGTGTGTGTGTGTGTGTGCGTGTGTGTGTGTGTAAGCATATCCCCTGCTGTAGAGTGGCTTTCTTGACTGTGTGTGTATGTGTGTGTGTGTGTGTGTGTGTGTGTGTGTGTGTGCGATGGTTATACCATTTTAAGGGCCTGTGCAAACCTATTAATCCCTCCCATTGGCAACCCATTCAGGGTCTACTGATGTCATCCACCTTTGAAGCACAGTTAGACACGCTCCCAACACAATAGAGCTATGGTGCATGCAATATGTATGTAGTACTACAGTGTAGATAGGTAGGGGTTCTAATTTTAATACTGGCAACTTTGTGAGTGTATGCATGTGTGTATGCATATCCCCATGCAGCAATGTGGCTGTCTTGCTTGTGTGTGTGCAGCAATTGTACCATTATAAGGACCTGTGCAAACCTGATAACCCCCCCCCCAGTGGCACCCTTTACATCACCTCCAGATGTCATCCACCTGAATAGTAGCGTCAGACAGTGCAAACATATATAAGCTCTGTGGAGCATGTGATATGTATGCAGCACTTTAGTATATGCAATTAGACAGGTAGGAGTTCTTTTCTCAACAAGGGGAGTTCATGTGTGTGTGTGTGTGTGTGTGTGTGTGTGTGTGTGTGTGTGTGTGTGTGTCCATATATCCCCTTGCAGCAGCGTGACTGCGTTAAGGCCACCAGCTGTCCCACTGTGGAGGTTGCAGTCCATGTTTGGACATGTGTATCCTCTGAAAACATCTTAACCGATTGTGTCCTGATAGTGTAGGACAACAAACATGTCCATTTGTGTAATACTTGCATAAAGCAGTCATTTTACATCAGAAACACTTTAATGTTATGAGAAATAGTATAATCTAGGAAAATATTACAAAAATAAGCTGTTATATAGGCAAAAAATGAGAGGTCCTGTCCTTTGCACTTGCCTTGGGTATGGTTTGTCCTGGCATCTCTCACAATACTATAAGAAGTGTCCCACATTGGTCATTTGAGAAGGTGGCAACCCTAGTCTAGCTTGCCTATGTGTGTGCAACATGTATACATGTTGAGGCCCTGTGAGTAGCTGCTGCCCCTTAATAACCCACATGTATCTAGGCAGGAATGCTAACTGCCACCACTCACATTTGTAGGTACTAACCAAGGCTGTGGTGCATGTAAGTTGTGTGCTGTCTGTCATTGACCTACCAAATTATGTTAACACACTGCAACAAGGTTGTACACCAAGTAAGGAACAAAGAACTCAGAGGACAAATAAAGTCTACTAAAGCCAAATTTGAGGTAAGTTTGGACTCCCAGGCCAAGGACAACGGCAACACATTCTTTAGCTATGTCTGTAACCTCAAAGGCAATACACAATTGTGTGCAGAGCTCATTGTAAATGGAGCCACCTATACTAAGCTACAAGATATAGCAAACCTCCTGGCTGATAAATTCAGCTCCAACTTTACTCCTCTCTCCTCTTCAACCTTCCCTCAGGAAATATCAAATATTACTCCCCCTACTATCACTAGAGAACAGGTCCTTAATGCTCTCTCTCTAAGACCAAGAACACTGCATCAGTGGACCCAGGCAATATCCCGGGATACCTTCTAAATAGCATGAAACATGACCTATCATGGCCTCTGGAATTACTATGTAACTGTAGCCTCCAAACAGGATTTATGCCTCATGAATGGAGAAAGGCAACAGTCATCCCTCTGCACAAAGGTGTGCCACCTACAGACCCTGGAAACTACAGAACCTTAAGTCTCACTAATCTTATATGTAAAGCCATGGAAAGAATTGCCATGGAGATGATCAATAGAGACATAGTAAACCTCCAGACAATGGCCCCAACACACTTTGGTTTTGTCAAGGGCAGATCATGCCTACTCAGCCTGGAGGACTTCTTTGAGAAAGTCACCAAAGCAATGGATGAGGGCAAAGTCGTTCACACTGCCTACCTTGCCATGGCCAAGGCATTTGACACAATACCCCATTCGGGCATTGTTGACAGACTCAAGAGGTTTGGTACAAACCCGTATTTCACCCAGTGGATAGCTAACCAACTCACAGACAGGACCCAGGAAGTTAGAATTGGGGAGTCCACCTCTACAAAGGGGCCAGTTACAAATGGAGTCCCTCAAGGATTAGTCCATGGACCTCTCCTTTTTGGCATTTACTCCTCAGAAATCAAAGCCAGTGTCAGTGGTGATTGCAAATTAGGTGCTGTCATTGAATCTCACACTGACACAAATGTTTTCCAGGAGGGGCTGACACAGTCAAATAACTGGTTTCAGAACCATGGACTAAAACTAAATGCCAAGAAATGCATAATAATATTCTTTGGGAAGTCATCCATCCCTGGTAACTATCATATTGACAACACACCCCTTAGAGTTGACCCAATAGTCAGGGACTTAGGAACACATAGATAGTAATCTAGCCTTTGATCACCACGTGTCTACAGTGCTGAGGAAATTATTCTATGTTGCACAACTTATAAACAAAGGTATGGCATCTAAGTCCAAGGAAATCATTGTTCCACTTTATTCAGCATTCATCATACCTATCATTGAGTACAGTGCATCCTTTAGTATGTACCTAACCAGGCATATCCAACAACAACTGGAATGTCCACAGAGGTTCCTGACTAAAGAAATACAGTGTATAAGTAATATGTCCTGTGCAGTCCACCTCAAGGCCCCATCCCTGTATTTTGTGTCTGACAGGCATTTAAGGGGAGATCTATGCCTAGCATACAGGGCATTGTCAGACCCCACTCTGATGGACCTCCTGCATATCCATAAAAAAAATAGTAGCAGAGTCACCCGATCTAAAGACTTAAACCTTGCCTGTGATATAAATAGGACCTGCTGGAGAGATAGGGATGTATCCCAGAGACTACTCCGCCTGTGCAACAGGCTCCCCATCCATGTGAAGCATAGTTTCTCCCTAACCCAATTCATGTTCAGTTTGGACAATTGGATGGGAAACCAGAAATTCAGCCCTGGTTTGACACCTATGTCTCTAATGCAAACAGGTAACCTATAAATGGTTCATCTCCCAGGCCCATGCTTACACTTATCAAGGGTATCAGAACTTGTCAGAGATTTGGGATGCATGGCTAAGCTTAAAAAGGCCTTTGTGGTCATTAACCTAGTAAACACTTATATACCTATGAACCTATTTGTACATAGGTTCATAGGTGTGTACTAAGCTAATGGCCCTGGGGCCTTTACAAGCCTAGCCATAGGATTACCCTGGCATAGTGAGACCCGACCTTAGTTCCCAGTGCCTCTGTCAAATAGAGCCACTGCAGTCATCCCCGGGGTGAATTTTCTGTTTCCCATCCACTCATCAAGATTTCTCTTGAATAGGGTCAGTGAGGTTCTCTGCTTGACATGTATGGGAAGTCTATTCCATAGCATGGGCAGTCTCTGGGTTATGAACCTGTCCCTCCAGCATGTTCTGTTAATTGTGGTGATGAGGTTGAGGTCACTGGAGCATGCTGTGTGGAAGGATTGGGATTTCTTTTTATGTAGCTTTTCTAACAGAGCTGGGTCAGCCATGGCTTAGTAAGTCAAGCAGAGATCGCCTCTAAGTAGGCGGTATGAGACAGAGAATAGTTGGAGTTTTTTGAGTCTGTCCATATAGAACAAGTGTTTAAGGCCTAGGATCCTCTTTGTGAGGTACTTTTGCAGCCTGTCCAGTTGTTGCAGGTGTCTAGTAAGGTTCATGCCAAATGGGGCATTGTACTTGATGACTGGCCTAATGAGTGAAGAGTAGAGGGAGACAATGACCTCTTTCTTATTTTATTTATTTATTTATTTAACATTTGTGGACCGGGAATGTCCGACTAGGTTCCATAGAGCCTGTTTTCAGCGGAGGCCCGGGGAGAAATGCTCTTTCTTCCTGAATGCAAAACACTTAGTAATGAGCTGTGCCACATAGAATGACTTTCTGACCACAGTGGCAATGTGGTGATCAAAAGAGTCATTGCTGTCAACCTTTGTTCCCAGATCTCTTATAACACCTTCTGTGTTCAGTGGACTACCATCAATGTGGTAATTCATGGGAACTGGGTTTTTCCCAAAGGGGATGAAGACACATGTTTTGGCATTGAGCTTAAGGCCATAGTTCTGACACCAGTCATTGGTCTCAGTGAGGTCATTTTGTAGGATGTCAACATCACTTGGGGAGTTAATAGCTCTCAACTTGCAATCAATTCTGAACTTTGTCAGCCAGAGTCCCTTCATGTTGGCCTGGACTTCAGAGAAGTAGATACCAAATAGGAGAGGACCCAGGACCAAACCTTGTGACTAGTCGGCAGTCTGACTTGGAGTCAGCTACTTTCACACTGTGGGTTCTATCTGTGAGCCAGTTTGCAACCCACCTAGTGATATAGGAGTTAATGCCTAGCTTAGTGAGTTTTTCTATGATTCCTGAGTGGGGAATGGTATCAAAAGGCTTGGCCAGATCAAGGTAGGCTGTATGAACCACCTTGCCTTCATCCACAGCTCTGGTAACTTATTCAAAGATGTCAACCAAGTTGAGCAGGCATGATCTACCCTTCACAAAACCAAACTGTGTGGGATCCGTAGTTTGGAGATTCCCTATGTCCTTGTTTATTAGGTCCATGGTGATGCATTCCATAGCATTGCATATCAGACTCTTCAGGCTAATGGGGCGATAGTTCCAGGGGTCTGTAGCTGCTCCTCCTTTGTGGAGAGGGATGACTGTAGCAGTGCACCATTTGGTAGGGACAAAGCCTGAGGTGAGGCTGTGATTGAATAGGGCACACAGGTGAGGTGCCAGTTCACTCTGTAGTAAATGTAGAACACAGCCAGGGATAGTGTCAGGTCCAATAGAAGCTATATTCTTGGCCTTGGACACTGCTGTTTTAACCTGTGCAGCAGTAATACTGGGTGCCTGGCAATCTACTCGTATTGTGATTGGTCCTTTGGGTGGGTAAAGTTGGCACTGAATCTATCGGCCAGTATACTGGCAATATCTGTTAGCTCGGTATAAGAGCTAACATTGTGCAGTATCTCACAGAAAATCTGAGTATTGCTGTGGAGATTTTTTACATAACTATAAAAGGCCTTGTGGTTGTCTTTACTGTCTGCTGCAATTCTGTTTTCATAGCTAGCTTTAGAGGATTTGATGAGGGATCTCAACTTTTGTTGAGGCTGATAAAGGAGTTTTTCCAGTCTTGGGAATTCACCTTATTCCGCATCAGTTTCCTCATTCTGTTATAGAGTTTGTTTATGGCAGGGGACCACCAGATTGGCTTCCTTTTTTGGAAGAGAGCATCTTGGTTCTATTGGGTATGGTGAGATCCATGCATTTGTGTACGTGTTCATACAGTGCATTGGTGCATGATTTGACAGTCATGCAACTATTCTGCATTTGCATGGGTGCTGTGAAGTTAGCCATCTTTGTTTTTAGGAGTGGAAAGTTAGCTTTGGAGAAGTTTTTCATGGTGGTTACCTTTGCGGGGTAGGGGGGTGGGAGAGTTGTGGATTTCCAAGGTGATTAGTTTGCAGTCAGATCTAGCCAGGGAGGAGCTGACTTTTGGTTTAGGGCAACATTCGCCCATGTTAATAATGACCAGGTAAAGGATGTTGCTACCTCTAGTGGGGGTAAGAATGAGCTGGTCCAGGTCTTTGGAATTAATGAACTCCAGGAAATGTTGGGCAAGTGTATTGGTACAAGACTAGTTTTCCTAGTTAATGGAGGGATTGTTGAAGTTGCCTAGTAAGAGAGTGTTAGGTTGGACACTAATATTCTCCAGGGTGCTTAGGAACATGGAGTGTGAGTCTTGGGACATGGTTGGGGACCTATAGCAGGCTATGACCTGAATCGCTGTCTTACCCAATGTTAGCTGATGCGTTATGTTGGACTGCCAGTCTGGAGGTGTGCGCATCCTTTATGTATATGGAAACACCACTGCCTTTGAAGCTTTGGTCGAAGTTTTTGGGGCCGAAAGGTGGGGAATGAGTTATAGCCTGGTAGCGCAGGGGTGCTTTCTGCTGCCTTGAACCAGGTCTCTGTTACAGCACAAATGTTGATGTTCTCCAGTTTAAGGAGTGCGTCACGCAAGTCCATTTTGAGATTTAGACTTCTAGCGTTGAGCAGCATGACCCTCAGATTGCATTTTTTTGTAGCTGTAATGGTGGTAATTTGGTCTTTGGAACACCACCTAAAAAAGGCACTCTAGGGGTGGCAAGTGCCTTAGCCAGTATCCAGAAGCCCAGGGGTGACAGATGCAGGCCATCTCTGGCAAAGCATGGAGATTTGTCAGTCATGTCATCCCAGGCAGACAGATACTGGATCCCCTTAGAATGACACCAGAAACCTAGCCAATTGCTGAAATCAGTCATTTTCTGCTTGCACTGTGGTATCATTTTGGGTGATGGTAGGATGCTGCTCAGGGCTAGCGTCATACCCACCTGGGCTACATAATCCGAGAGGTCCTCGATGTCTCTTTTCATGTAGTCCAAGGAGGTAAGTCTCAGGTCATTCACACCCACATGTGCAATGACAGAGTCATATTTGTACCTGTTGTTGAGTGACCTGAGTGTGTGCATTATGTGGTGGATCCTGGCACCTGACAGGCAGCTGACTTTTACTTTATCCTTTTTCAACCTAGTTAGTGGGACATCAGTGTGCCTCACTATCGAGTCATCTATGACTAATGCGTTGGGCAGGCCTTTTTGCCTTAGGGGCTTTGGTTGAGTGGCACACTGTTTGGTTGAGTTGTGTGTCTCATGATTAGAGTTGTGTTGCGGTGGTCAAGTGTGTTTCTGCCTTTGAGGTCTGTGCTGCTTGGGTAGATTTTTATTGAGACCCTCAGTGAAGGTGGGTGTGTGGTTTGTGTTTTTATGTGAAAGCAGTGCTGGTGGGTGTTCTGTAGGGTTATGTGTTCCATGTGGTGTGGTGCAAGTGTTGACCTTCTCCTCTTGACCAGCTATTCCTTTCTTGGCTGGAGAGTGCGTAGCTTCCAATTTGGATATATAAGTCATCTCTCACAAGTCTGAGTGTTGGGAGTTAAGAGGAGAGGGTTGTCTGTGTACATGAGGCAGTTGCTACGTTGCCTCAGGATGCCCAAGTTCACCAGGTTAATAGGAGAAAGCACAGATAACTGACCTTTAGACATACATGGAGGCGTGGGCATTGATAATAAGTACTGAATCTGTTTCCTTTTACAACATGAGCTGACCTGGGGACTCAGGGGCCAAAGCTGTGATGCATGTCACAGAAGACAGAGCCAAAATGGAAGCCTGTAGTTGCTGAACAGCTGACTAACAGCAACACGTAATTCCAAGATATTTACCACAGGCCTCTATTGTTGTAATCCCTATTTCCCATGACAGCTGCCCCATCTGCATCCCATTACATGAGGAATACTATGATGCACCTGGTATAGTGCTGTACTCCTTTATGTGCATAAATCCTGTGGTGAATGCTAGGATAGTGCAGTCTATCATTATAGAGAAAGTCACAGACCTGTGTACCATAGGCAGCAGTTTGCCTTTTGTAGGTAATGCTCATGAACAGCTGAGTGCCTGTGCACCAATCTGTCTCTCTGACTTGCTAATTGCATCCAGAAGAGCTGGGTTGCATTTTCATTAGCCAAAGTCATGACAACACATTGCTGTATTTGAGGCCTTCATGTAGGCCTTAGCCCTTTTCCTGGCGGATGAGAAGGATATTATAGAGGTGTGGGAACTACAGCATCACAGAAGGTAGGTTGAAAGACAGTCCACTGTTTGGATTTATGTGGTATATACACAGTTTTGCAAGCTATGTTTGGCCATTGTGAACAGATGTTCTGTTTATGTGGCAGTTTACAGTTTAGCAATGTGGGTCGAGGTCAGTAAGGAGACAGAGATTTGTGAGTGTCATATATCATTTGCATCAGAATATGGATGCTGCTGCAGTAACTGCTGGTCTATCAGCTGTGTATGTTTGTAGGGGAAGACGTTGACACATGTCCCTGTCACTTGACCATTCCCCCCACCCCTTTATGTATGGGTGTTGTGTGGATTCCTTGTTCTAGGAGTTTGCAAGGTATTTTTGGTCTGTAGCAGGTAGATGAACATACTGATGCATATGTTGTAGGATCTAGCTGATGCATTCTGCCAAAGAGTCATACTGGGGATTGTAAACACATTGAGGGACAGCAAGCTGTATATGTGAGGGAAGGAACAATGTCAGCTCTGTTGTCACAGCATAGCTAGGGTGAGGGTACCTATAACAGTCCAGGTGAGTCATGTGCCCCTGGTACATATCTTATGTAATAATGCCATACAGAGAGTGGTAGGTGACATTTAGGACACATATACATATTTGCAAAGTGTGTCTCAACCTACAGGCCTTTGAGGTGCTAATATGGGTGCAAGTGACTGCAGTAGCAGCAACCAGTTCTGCTTAAAATTGCATGGCTTGGTCATTTTAATTGTTTTGTCAACCATGTACTTGACATGGAACACACTAGAATGGAAGCCAGGACTGTGGGTGGAAAAATGTTATGCACACTAGAAGTGTAACAGATTGAGCTACGGAGTCATTACTATACCAGGTGTATTTGCAAGACATATGTGCATGCTTACAGTCTGTTATACAGGATTGGCATGAACATGTGTGATTAGATGGGTATGACTTGTGCCACTGAACAGGCTGTCATGATTTCATAATCTCAATGTGTACTGACTTACCAGTATTTCAACACACAGCATAGTTTGTGTGACAACTGTGCCAAATGTAGGTGGCACAACTGTGGACATTCTATAACAGTCTGTGCAGTTGTCAGCTCTACCTGATATCCTAGGCCTCGCATACATCCATCATCATTTATTTGTCTGTGTACTGGTTTGCAGTCTGTATCAAAGTCCCAAGTACTGTGTCATTTTTCCCATTATATGTACAAGCAGTGTGTCACTGGCAATAAGGATATGTTTATGGAAACACCTGCTGCACTTCTGAGCTGAGGGTACTAGTGGGCTAATGCACTCTGTCCTAGTTGGTAGGGTCCTGAGTTTGAAACTTGGCAGGATGATCATTTTGCTGATATGCAGAACAGTGTCAGAAAGACAGAAGGTGATTAAAGCAGTTTTAAGCAGATTTAGGCAGGTTTGCTTGGGTTTGGGTGAAGTGCCACGGCACTTAGCTCTGATTAAATTGGCGCTATGTCCAAAAAAAGAAAAGAATAAAGGGGTGATAGGAAAGTGGTGAAATTGGGGCAAGCAGGGGGAAAAACAATGGGAAAGGGAGGTAGGGATGTGCAGGACTGGTGTAGGAAAGGACCATAGCTCTCCATTTCTTCTACAGCAACAGCTATGCAGGTTGTGCACAATATGGAATTTGGAGCCTCGCATCCCAGAAGCAGGGGTGTAGGCAACATAACTTTGTTGATGTATTGCAGTAATGATTGATTATGTGCAGTGTAGGTGTGGACGTAATGGAGAGATATGTATGGGGTGATATATTTTTTGAGGGACAGATGTCCATTATTTTTTTAAGGAGAGAGTGGAATGTTGGGGAAAGGATGTAGGCACATGTGGGGAGGTAAGCTGGGTAGGAGGGGTAGCATTTGCAAACAGACAAGACAGCACACAGGGGTGGTGTAAGACACATGATGGGGGGATAAACACCTTGGACAGGGAGGGTGTTGTGGAATCAGAGAACTAAGTGACCTTAGATGGCAGCAGTGGGACTGAGCTTCCCACTCATTGGCAGTCACCACTGTTCCTTCACTGGTCTTGAAGTGGCTGTGCTGGGGGCTGGATGCTGGGGCCAGCCTGCTCCTCTAGGTTGTCCAGTCTGCCCTCAGTCCGGCACAGTTGATTGTCCAAATCATGCTGAACAATCCTGTATACCATCCCTGGGATGTATCCCGTGGGAGAAGGGTCTTGTCCCCTGAGGTGGTTCCACCCATAGGTGGTGTAGGACCAGTGGAGGACGAAGCTCCATGTTGTGTCCCAGATGCACTGGGACCTGTTGCCACAGCCGGTTGAGGTAGGTTAGGTTGATCCACAGGAACCAGCCCACCCAGTCAAGCTATGGTGTTGAGGTGTTTCAAAGTGTATTGGTTAGTAATGAAGAGAACATGTGGTTAGTTGTAACAACATGCAGAACAAATCACATTACCCAGTAACATAACATGCCATAGCATATAGAACACAACAATAATTGGGATAACAGTCAATATTGTAACAGCATGCCAGTAATGGCATAAGGCCAGCAACATAAGTAATTCAACAAGGTATGTTAGTATGCAACTGTTGTAATACATAACAATAATAAAACACAAGGCCCAACATAACGTTTTGTGAACAACATATGTTAAATGTAATCCATATGCAATGTATAGGAATAATAAATTATGATGCAGATAAGAGGTTGGAGGAGAGAGAACGTTATGCCAGTATAGGCTATATTTTTTGCAACAGAACCCTTCCAAGTCTGCCCTGACTTTATGTATACAAGTGCCCTATAGCTTTCTGTAGCATGTACATACCTGTCAAGCTATCCACATGGGACAGTATGGGCCAAGCTGTAACACCTACAGGTACACAACTACAGG
Source organism: Protopterus annectens (assembly GCF_019279795.1). Classification (NCBI taxonomy): domain Eukaryota; kingdom Metazoa; phylum Chordata; order Ceratodontiformes; family Protopteridae; genus Protopterus; species Protopterus annectens. The sequence goes on from NC_056744.1 coordinate 1,234,587,730, forward strand.
GACTATTACATGTCAAGGGAATATATGTGACTACCAAGGAGTACTGTGTACTGATGTAGTGTGACTGTGCTATTGAGATAAATGAAGTGGCTGTTAAATCTGTGTCCCAGGGATTTGGCAACACTGATCACAGTCCTTGACAGCGTGACAGTTGAGAAACATGTATAGTGCACAGTACAGAGAGTTTATGCCTATCATGCAGTCCTTGGCAGGCATGGGGTTAGACTATCAGCAGACATTCACAGACACACCAGGAATACAGCCAAAACTAGATTAAACACTTATTTGTTTTAATAACTTGTGTTAGTTTTGTATGTTTTGAATTTTCATTTACTGCAGTCTTATCACCTTTTCTGAGCATTGCTGTTAACACTCTGGTACTTCTGGACACACAAATTAGTAACCCATTTGAACAAATAATGCAGCAATTTATTTACCTGTAATTCCTGTGGGGAGAACATCTGTTAACAATACATAACAGTTTCTATTAATATTTAGTAGCACTTGTCCCTGGATTCGTACCCCGGTCTCTGTGTGAAAAAATGTATATCATACCTAACATTTATCATGCTGAGCTACTGAGCCACTGCTGAATCTTGATTCAGTAATAGATGTCTAGAGCTCACCTGGTAACACACTGTGAGCTGGTAATAGAGGTGGAGTGTCATACAAGATTGCAGTGATACTTGAGCACACATGCATGAGATCCATGCATGACAAAGATAATAGTTGAACTGTGTATTAATACTTGGAATGCAGGTGTACACATTTAACCCTAGTGGGTGGAACTATGTGTGATGTATACAGACCATATCAGAGTGGTGGGTTACCTACCTGACCCATATACAGTTGCAGATGGTATATTTGCAGTCTACAACTATTACTTTTTTGTACTTGCCTGCAGTAGCGTAACTAAGATCAGGAATGCATATAACTGAAATGCAATGGTTAACAGAAGACAATCCTGAGAGAAACTTACTATAACACCTTAGATATTACTATTCTAGGTTCAGATCTTAGTGCAGAACTAATATCATAATGCATTATATCTTGTAGTACAACTCCACATCTACACTTTAGCAAAACAGTCTTTATCAGCTAACCTTCAGTCACTTTGTGGTACTATTCCCGTGTTTACTTCACAGCACTTGTAATATTCGATTTCTTGACCAACAGCCCTAAATACACACAACATTTGGAAAACAAAGCTTTATTAGGGGTGACATGAAACAGTGATTGGTATACATCTAACAGTCTTTATTGATGAGCATTTTAAATAATGCAGGCATTGAAAGACAGCTGTTATCCCACAATGTATGCAGTACTAACTATATTTCCTTAACCATTCTGAATTCAGTTGTACTTTAGTTACTTACAAGTATGAATGCAGTTGATTTACTCTCTTAACATCTATGAATGCAGCTGTACGTTCTTACCATAACATTATTATTAATAGAATATAAACAATTTCCTTATCATATTAATGCAATAGTAACTTTCTTTCCTTAATGTTAGCAGGTTTCATGCTTTCATCTATATTTAACTGTACCTGGCATTACTCACTTATATCAGTCCAGGTGTATGACCACATTCATGGCAGAACACTCAAAACAGAATATCCCTACTGGTAGTCACTACTGCACTCTTTCTTATTTATATTACTATATATTGCAAGATATATCTGTACTCACTACACTCACAGCGCAAACTGGCCAGGCGCCCTGTATGGGCCTCCAGGTTGCGAGCTCTCTCCTCTGCACCTATGGGGAGAGAATAATATCATTATGCATACCTGTGTATCACATATTCATACTAGCATTTTGCAAAACAATCCTACAATACTTACAAACCTGTGAGGCATTGTGCACCCAAGCTTCTTGGATCCAAATGGCCAAGAGATCCCCCTTCCTTTGCTTCAGGTCATCATAGTGATGATGCACCTGCTCACTTGTGCAGGGTATACCATTGGCATTGGTGAGGTTGCATGATAGCCAGTCCCAGGCCTCTGATTTGCATTTTGACCCCTGGTACAGGCCCTGTAGCAGCTGGATGTCATGGTCTTTCTCAAGGAGTCCAACCATGACCCTGGACTCCGAATTTCCCCACAGCTGAGACTGGAAGCGAGCAGCCTCTCCAACTCCTGCCATAGTTCCTGCATGGCTCAAACTCCAACAGGCTCTGGCTGTATTGCCACCTGTTCAGCTTAAATAAGGCTGTTTTCCTGCCCTTTGCCAGCATTGAACCATTTTTAAAAATGTGGAGCTTCGCTTAGCACTGCGCAAATCTGCTGAGCTCAGCCGAGCAGTCCTTAAACTTGCACGCTTAGCAAAGCTTAGCAGTGTGCAAACCAGCTTAACTGGGCTGAGGACTGCTTAAACAGGGTTTGCTTAGCAGTGACCAAACCAGCTAAGTGGAGCTGCACTTTGTTAAGAAGTGCTAAAATGGATCCTGTTTAAGCACTGCTTAGCTTGGCTTAGCAGTGCTTAGCAGAGCTTAACTAAGGGCAAACCACATTTCAAAAAGAAAAAAAAAATAAACAAAACAACAAAAGACTAATATTAAATTATTTATTTATTACTAGTACTTTATTATTCTGTGTATGTATTGCACTTCTATATTTCATGACCTTCTGTATTTTTATTTTTTATTTTTATTTATCTTGGAGTGTGTATTGTAGGTATTGTGGACCTGTGTGTAACTCGATCTTTTTTGCTCGAGTCTCCACTGAGAATGGGCTTCTGGCCCAACTGGACTATCCTGGTTAACAAATGTTAATACATACATAATTAGGAAAATAAAAAATATATAACATATTGTTATCAAATGTAAAAAGTTGAATGGTCTGTCTGTGTATTCAGACTGTGCACCTACTGCACACAGGTCCATGACTCTAACCATTCAGCTATGAGGATATGTTGGAAATGGCTATACATTTCTATATATCTCTCCAGTACATTTAAGCACCGCTCCACACAAACCCGCTTAGCTATGCTTAAACATTACTTCTGAGGTGAAAATTAAAAGTATCTGGTTTCTATTTTTAGATTTTTGGCATGTGTACATAGCTAAGCACTGCACCATGCAAACACACAAAAAACAAAAATTAAAAAAAAAGAAAGTAACATGTTTTACTTTTATATTTCAGTGCCATCTGGAACTTTAACAGTGCAGGGGGTATGGTAGTCATCTCTGGGCACTGTTCACACCCCCTACACTGATTCTGTAACCATGTTACATGTCTCTCTCTCAGTAGCATGCTTTCATTAATATGCAAGGCGCACTGCCAAGGGGGAGCCACCCACAGTCTGAAAGAGCCCTTTTTATATTACAATGAAAGTTGAGATCTTTGGAGAAATAGGGCATTTAACATTATTTCTTAAGCGGAAGAGTTCTAACAAGACAGGATGTTTTATAGCCCAGAAAGTAAGACAGTGAACATCACATAGTATCTAATATGAGACAGAGAAAAAAGAATTTTAGTCTGTCTGTCAGACTAGCTAAGAGAAAATAGAAAACATTGCAGTTTTCCTAGCTGAGAAAAGTGCTTGGGTAGGACATTCCAAATAGTGCACTGAATTCTATGACTGGCACAACAAGAGAAGAACACAGTGAGATTATGACATCCTTAGACTTGGGGGATATACCCTTGTTATCTAACTGAGAAACGTAATGGGATTTCCTAGCTATAAATTATTCATGATGACTGAAGCATAATTCATTGTTGATAATAATATCTACATTTCTCATGACTAAGGCTATCTTAAGTAGAGACTAATTTATGTGGTAGTTAATAGGAATGACTTGCTTCCAAAAGTCAGCTACACTACATTATGTTACATTTTTTGGCATGGGGAGTACATTAAGTGTTGGTTCTGCCAAAGCCATTGTGGACATGAGAATTTGTGGAGGACTCAATAATAGAAATGAGGTGTGTGTGTGTGTGTGTGTGTGTGTGTGTGTGTGTGTGTGTGTGTGTGTGTGCGTGCATCTGTGTGGCACGCATGTGTGTGTGTTTGTGTGTTTTAGAGGGCCATACTAACATGTATTAGTGAGCATATTGATGGAAAGTATACCTAGGCATTACAGCATTATATAGTTTTCTATAGCACACATAGTGCTACACAGACAGACACATATGTGTATGAGCTCGTGCATGCTTGTGTATAATTGTTTGTGTGCATCTCCTTGGAGGGTACTACTAAGATGTATCAGTATGCATATTAAGGTGTGTGTGTGTGTGTGTGTGTGTGTGTGTGTGTGTGTGTGTGTGTGTGTGTGTGTGTGTGTGTGTGTGTGTGTGTGTGTGTGTGTGTGTGTGTGTGTGTGTGTGTGTGTGTGTCAATACTAAGATGTATCAGTCTGCCTATCAAGATGTGTGAGCATGTATGTGTGTGTGTGTGTGTGTGTGTGTGTGTGTGTGTGTGTGTGTGTGTGTGTGTGTGTGTGTGTGTGTATGTGTGTGTGTGTCTATGTGTGAATCTCTTTATTCTCTCTCTCTCTCTCTCTCTCTCTCATATTGTGAGTCCATTGTGCTCCCAATTCGGCCCAGTTTTCTTCGCAGTATAGAGGGCTTCATCTTTTTTCCTTAACAGGACTGAAGTAAAGAAAAACAATACCCGTTTTCTTCCAGTCTTCTCTGCTATTCCTTTCCATCTCACTCAGCCTAGTGATTACTGTCTCTCCCTTCCTTCCTTCCTTCTGTTATGTAGTTAAAGCAATTTTGCTTCCCTTCTTGATTACTTGTGTCAGCTCTTCCCCATCATCAGTCTTTGCTTTCATTATCATTTTTGATGTCTTTTTGCTCGCCACCTTATAGTGTAACTTCTCCACCTCCCCAAATCAATTATTTTCTCTTCTTGAGTATACAGTATTTTACTCTAATCGCTAACCTCACATTTGTATTTAGATAAATTGATATTCTTACTTTGTGCCTCTTCATCACATCCTTCTCCATTTTTCCATGTGGTGCATCTCTGACTCATTCCATAGATTTGTTCCCAGTTTCCTAATTCCTCTTTCATAACCTCCTCCACTCCAGCACAACATAACCCACTCTAATGAAAACCTTCACCATTATCTTTTTTCTTTTTGTTTTTACTTTTATCACTCACCATACCACAAGCTATACATAATCACTGCTGGCTAACAGTAATTGAACCTGTATATCCAGAACACTGACTGCAGTGGCTAAGACAGCTTCTAGAATTCTTTCCTTTCTAGCACAGTTTTGTACCAGTTAATTGACATCAATTAGCTCCCAGTAATTCTCTGCTCTGGAGCAGAATCTTCCAGTTTGATGTTTTTGTTTTCTTACACCTAGCTCTTCGACTTTACTTCCTGTCGTAGGCATCTACCCCCATTCTCGAAAATTTCCTCCTTCAATTCCACCTTTCTTAACTTTCCATCCTATATCTGCTGGTTACTTTCCTCTCTCTGTGGCACAAGTATGGGAAGTCCTAATCCTCCTGCTCCTTTTTTCTGTGAGACTTCTCCTATCATCATACTCTTTAGATGATGGACTTTCCCATCTGGCTGTATCTCCTTTCATGTTCCTCTTCAGTGTTGGTTCTTCCCTGACCACTTCTGACTCTCTCTCTCTTGTTCTTACCAGTATTTGCATTTATCCTTATATTTTTTTCATTTTCCTTCTCTTCCTTTTTATGGCTGCATCTCCTAGTTTTTACCCTCATTTTATTACCCACTGTATCATTAACGTGTTTTCATCTGGCAACCTCTGATGATGTTTTCTTGTCATCTCATGTCCTAACATTTACTACCCTTCCTGTCTGCAGGGCAGCTCCCTTTTCCCTCACATGGTTTCAAAATGCTTCCACTTCTCACGGTCATGCTACCACATTAAAGACCGGTTAAGACACCTCACAGCAAGAGGTTCTCTGGCTTGATCTTTGGCTGGGGTGCCTTCTGTGCGGAGTCTGCATGTCCTCCCTGTGGTCACGTGGGCTTCCTTCGGGTGCTCCATTTTCCTCCCAGATCCCAAAGACATGCTGTAGATTGCTTGGACACTCTAAATTGACCCTAGGCATGAGTGCGTGCGTGGGTGTGCCTTCTTTGGAAGGTTGGGTGCCGGGCTGGCAACTCGACACCATAAAACTTCACTGCCAATCATGAGCAGACAGGTGATCTGCTGTGGCAACCCCTAACCTGGAAAAAAACAAAAGAAGAAGAAGATAGAATTAATTAAGAAAATATACTGCTTATGAAGGAGAGATGACAAAATATATGCAGAAATAAAAAGGTCTGACTGCTATAGTACACACAAGTTAAAATGGTGGTGAGTGGGGGGGGGGGGCTTTTAGGTTTCTAAACATCCTAGTCAGCAGCTGTCAAAACTATCATAGAATTGCATGAATTTCTGGTTCAATAATGCTACTGTTAGGAATTTTAGTGAGAGGATTAGCAATTCATTTAGTGAAAAGCATTAGAGACATAAATAATTTAACAAGCTGTGTACACTGTCATTTCATTTCATTTCTCTCCATTATTTGAGTTATGTTTTCATGTAAAATGAAATTAGTTGATCAGCCAGCATACCTAATCAACTAAGATGCGCATACTTTAAGTCACTGCAATATGCCTCTTGTTTATATATTGTATAAAATTAAAAATGATGAAAATGCTATAACCTTCATGCTATTATTCCCATCTACTTTTGCAGACAACTTACTCTACTCCGATGCCTCTTCCTCCACATTTATTTCCCAGACAAATTATATAATGCCCAGAATTAATTACTCTAGCCGCATCCCTGCAAGGAATTCACTGAAAATAGATCTAAACTTAAATCACATGAAGTACCCACTCAGCCTCTGACAGGTCATGATTATCTCAGTGATCCCTGCACAACCTTTGAATATACTCCGAGGCAGTGAATTTAAAACACTTCTCACTGGAATTATGACATTCATAATAATGCCCCTCTATTGCATTGGACATATTCCCAGTACAAATTAGTCTTCCTGTATAATGTGTTTGTTTAAGTGGTTTATTACTCGCCCAGTATATTTTTCTTCATAAATACAACAACAAACATAAATTTTAAATGAAGTGCTGCAATTAATATGAGCTATGACCGTGCATTAAAAGCACTTTAACTTAAATATTTGCCTCTGATCTTGAAGCTGCATGCATTGTATCTGTTATGCTTTAAAACTAGATGGGCTAAATTACTCAAGAAGCGATCTGCTAAAGAAAAGGTAAAAGGGTAATGACTCGCTTTAGCTCAAATTCAATGACATAAAGGCAGTTACTGTCAATCATCATGATGTTAAATCAGCTAAACAAAACTGAGCCTCTCATGCCCATGATATAAGGGAATTATGTATTCTGTTTTACTTAAGAACAATTGGAATTTTGCAGAAATGGAGTTAGCTGCTGGCTGTTCCTAGCATGTTGGAAGGGTTAGAGGATGTGTGTGTGAGGGGAGGGGGTATTTAGGTGCTGGTTAGTTAGTTTAGAACTCTGCAACTTCTTTTGACAGTGACTTTCAGAGTTAGTCCAGCTGCCCACTCTTCCTGTTTGTAAGATTATTGTTTACATAAAGGCCAGAAGAAAGGCAATTCCTTTAAGGTAGGAAGTACTTATTTTCCCTCCCTTCTTTCTACTGGTTCCAGTAGGAGTAAGCTGTGGCATTCTTTGCTCTGGGAAGGGTTTTGTTTGGTATTTAGTGAACAGTGCTATAACGCTGCAATCTGGAAGTTAATGGGGGTGAACATTCCACCTTTAAGCCACACTGAGGTTTTGTTTGCTGATTTGTCTTGCTTCTCTGGTAAATACTTGAAGTGATTGTTGTGACACTCTGCCTGGGCTTTATAATCAAATTCATGTTACTATTCTTGTCTTGCTGAATATCAATTTATCTACATAGCATGTAATCAGTTCGTAATAATGTCTTGTTACATTGTCTCTTGGTGACATTTTTGTCTCATGCATGGAGTTCAGGGAAAAATCTAAATATTTTTTATGAATAACCAAAAGAAATAGTGCACATAACTGTGCAGCCATAAGTCACTATTAACCAAATCAGAAGTCTCGTAGCAACTGGTGAAGAAAGATGATCGAACTTCATACGTATCACAAGAAAACAGATTTATTTGATACAGGTCAAGTGCTTTCAACCTTTTAAAAAATTACAAAGTTCATTATATTAGCGTGTTCTGATGAAGTCCTTATAATTAAAAGGACAAAAGCATGTATGAAATAAAATCTATATTTTCGTGTTTTGCATGGGTAGTTCAACCATCTTCCTTCACTAGCCAGTAAGAGAGTCTTTTGCTTTGGTATTTTTTTTTTATGAGCTGAGAAGCAACAGCTGAAATGTCTGATCCATCCTTATTTAATAGATAACTATATAACCCATTACCTAACTTTCTTATTTATTTATGTTTGTTTACTGGGGTAGTTCACTGATCTGAGTGTGTGGGGCAGCCCACAGATATTATTTATATCATCTTTCAACTAGCATTAAGTTTGCAAGCCTTCAAAGAACTATAGTGTCTTTATGATCATCAGTTGCTTACATGCTGCTACTTATTAACCAGCATTCATTGTAAGCTGGCAGCACTATCACCATTTTGGAATTATTGATGCGTGAAGGAATTGTGCCAACTGAGACCAGTTTCCATAATGGTTAAGTTCTTCACCTCTCATGCCCAAGGTACAAAGTTCGATCCTGGACTCCAGCCAGTCCCTGTATGTTTATTTATTTTTATTTATTTATTTTCAGTTTGATTACCGGGGAAGTCCACTGGGCCGAGAAGTGCCCATTTTCAGTGGAGGCCCGGGGAGAAAAGCTCCAATAGCAATACAATACTATGAAGGTTACAAAATACAATAAAGGTTACATAATGTAGAGGTAAAATACAACAGTGATATTCATACATTCAGGATATTGCAAAATACATCATAGGACAGTATAAAACAGGCACTTTTTTGTGGGGGGGGGCTCTTCAGATGTTTACAATATTTACATATTTACAAACTTGGAGTTAAAGTCTGCTAGTTCTGCTTTTGGAGGAATAGAAAGAGAAAAAAAAAAACTTGAGAGTAAAGTGGAAGAGGATTGTCGAGAGCCAGTGGGGAGACTCATTAGTGTTTATGTAGGGTGAAAGCAGGAGCATTTCCATGTGGGAGATAGGTGTAGGAAAAGTTGGGTTTTGAAGGATTCAGTGTTATGTATAATCCTAAGAGAAGGAGGAAGGGAATTCCATTTTTTACCTAGAGAGAAGGAGAGTAGGAGCTGTCCAGCGGGACGTTTGGGTTTGTGGATGGAAATTAGGTTTTGGTGTTCAGATCTCAGGGATCTGTTTGGGATGTATAGGGGAAGGATGTTTGTTAAGGCTGGGCATTTATCTGGGGAGAATATTAATTTGTGAGCGGTGGTTAGTTGGAGATAGTCTAGGTGGTTAGGGAGTTCTAACCAGTTCAGAGATTTTAGGCTAAGGTAGTGGTGAGTTGATATTTTGGATTTAGTGGCAAATTTGGAGATCTTATTGTAGCAAGCTTCAGGTTTAGAGGTGTTGGAAGCAGACAGATTGGTTAGAAGGGGGCACCATATAGAAGAGAAGGAAGGAGGTAAGTAATTGCTAGGGAATGCCTAGAGGAGTTGGAGAGAAATTGGTTATTCCTATATAGCATACCTAGCTTTTGGTGGATTTTCTTTATGTTTTGTTGTATGTGGAGGTCGAATTTAAGGTGTTCATCTATGATGATGCCAAGGAGTTTTGCAGAGGGGACCACTTCAGTAGCAGTGTTAGTTTGGCTAAGGACATTGAAGATGTTTTTGTCAAAGGAGGAAACCCTGGTGGGGAGGAAAATTAGTATTTTAGATTTATTGGAGTTGAGGGAGAGGTGGTTTTGGTGCATCCAGTTCTCTGTAGTGGCAAAAGCTGTTTGAGTCTTAGTTAATAGTTCAGAAATGTTGTGGGCAGCACAGACTAAAGTAGAGTCATCAGCATATTGGATGACTGTAGTGTCAGGGATGACAGTGTGAAGGTTATTTATAAAGATGTTGAAAAGCATGGGTCAGAGGATGGACCCCCGAGGAACGCTAGTAGGTGTAGGCAGAAAGGAAGAGTTGCAGTTCTTCCATCTGACAGCTTGAGATCTGTTGGAAAGGTAACTGGAGAACCAGGAAAGAGTATTAGGGGACAGATTAAGATTGGCAAGATGAGAGAGAAGGTGTGTATGGGAGATGGTGTCGAAGGCTTTAGACAGGTCTAGCAGCATAGTGGATACAATAAGTCCAGAATCTCGGGCTTGATTGACAGTTTCTAGGAAGGATAATAAGGCTGTTATGGTGCTGTGGCCAGGTCGGAAGCCATGCTGGGTGGGTGTTAGAAGGTGATTCTGAGTTAGGTAGGGCAAGAGTTTGAGGTGGACACATTTTTCAAGTATTTTAGATATTGGGGAGAGTAGGGCAATGGGGCAGAAGTTTGAAATAGTGATGTTTTTACCTCCTTTGTGAAGAGGTAGAATGAAGGCTGAATGCCAGAGTTTGGGTATGTACGACTCAATTATGTATCTGTTGATCAGGATACTAATTGGGAGAGCAATGCCTTTGGCAGTGCATTTGAGGAAGGAGGAGGGTATGTTGTCAGGGGCATTAGAGCAAGGCTTGAGTTTGGATAAAAGTTTTTTTATAAAGGTGGTGGAAACAGGTTTGAGCTAGAAATTAAGGGGACAGTTATTAGGGTTGTTGGGTGCTGAGGCAGGGGAATGGGTGGGTTATTATTAGGGAATGTTTTGGTTAGTTTAGCTATGGATTCAGTAAAGGTGTTAAAGTGGGAGCTCAACTCACTATCAGATAGACTAGGGTCAGGGCAGGGATTATTCCTTGATCCAGGATGGAGAAGAGAGTTGACTGATTTCCAGAATTGTTTTGGATTCTTATTGTTGTTGGACTGAGGTTTATTACAGTAGATTTTTTGTTCATAGTGATACATTTTTTTACTTGATTGCGGAGTTGGGTATATTGGAGCAAGGTGGAAGATAGTTTGTTTTTCTGATAGAGCTTCCAAGCTTTGTCTCTGTGGTGCATAATTTGTTTAGTTTCTTTAGTCATCCAAGGAGCAGAGTTGGCTTTGGTACGTTTGTTTCTTAGAGGGGCTAAGGAGGTAAGAGTATTTAGGAAGATAGAGTTGAAATGCTCTACAGCCTTGTCAAGTTTAGGATTTGCCAGTTAATTTGTTTAAAAATGTTGGAAAAAGTTGAGGGGTTGAAGTTGCTAAGGTTGCGAGTTTGGATGTACTGGTGTTGGTGTTTGATGGAGCTAGTTGATCGATGAATGAAGGCAGGGAGATGGTCACTGAAGGTGTCAAGGATAGTGCCAGAGAAAATGATTTTGTTTGGATGGGAGACTAGAATCCAATCTATAATGGTCCCTGGGGGGGTGGTTTTTGTTAGGACGGGTTGTAGAGTGGATTACTTGGGAGAATTTGTAAAGGTTAATAGTTAGGGAGGGGGATGGTGTGCTAATTTTATTCTAGTCAATATTGACATCACCGAGAATATAGGTTTCATATTTTATTTCAGTTGAGGCCCAGTGCAGGATATTTTCAAGGGTAGTGATATTATTGCCAGGGGAGATATATAATGAAATAACGCAGATATTCTTATGTTTATTCAAACGGAGAAGGCTTGCTGTGATGTCGGAATTTTTGAATTGAGGGGTATGGATTTGAAGAGGGATTAGGGAGAGAAGGTTGGAGTAGATCTGAGCAGAGCCTCCACCTTTTTTATTTAGATGGTCACTTCTGAGGATGTGGTAACCTGGAGGTAAGATTTCAGAGTCAGTTATATGGGGTTTTAGCCAGGTTTCGGAGATGGCTAAGATGTCAGGTTGGTTGTGATTAATTCAGGCTTGTACATGGTGAATTTTGTTATTAAGGCTCTGGGCATTGATAGTGAAGATTTTAGGAGTGCTAAAGGAGGAAGTGTGTGGAGAAGGGGAATGGGGGAAAGTGTTATTTGTGTTCGTGGAGGAAGGAGGTGGAAGGATGGAGACGTTTGTACTGAGGCAGGGGCCAGGGTTAGGATTAATGTCTCCAGATAAGGCTAGGACACTACAGGTAATAAGTTTTAGTCTATTAGGTTTGTATACTAGGTAGTTATCTGGGTTTGGTAGTAGTTTAAGAGAAAGAGTTTTTGTTGAGGTGGAAAATAGTTTGGGATGGAAGAGGTGCAGTAGGTTGGGTGGAATAAGGGAAGAGGATATGGCGTGGAAGTGAAGGAGTAGGAGAGATTGTAGTTGAGTGTTAGGGATAGTTTGAGTAGGAGGTAGGAATGGAGGAGCTTTATGGGAGAAAGAAGTAACAAGATATAGAGGAATTAGTCAGATGAGAAGGGAGCAGGGGAGTCGATAGTAAAGGGATTTGGGCGGGCATGTTTAGAATGGGTGAGGTAATGAAGAGGGAAGTGTAATGGAAGTTAAAATGCTTAACTGAGGGGGGAAGGTGTAGAAGAGGATGGGGAGAGTTAGACTTGTAGACAGGACGGGGGGAATTAGTGTAGAGAGGTGAAGGAAGTGGAGTGTGAGGAGTATAAGTGGGTGGGGAGTACGAGTAGGTGGGGAAATGAAAGGACTATAATGAGGTGGGGTTATGGAAGAGGGCTTTGATTGGATAAATGAATATGGTAGGAGGGGTATGTGAGAAATAAATGTAGAGGTGCTGGGGGCAGGTGGTATTTGGGTGCAGGGTAGGGGAGCGGAGTGATCCCGCAGGGCGAACGGAGCGGGAAGAGCCAAAGGAGGAGACAAATTGAGGAAGACAATCAGTGAAGAGAAATAGTCAGAGGTAAGTCTTGCAGAGATGTATATTAGGAGAACACTGCTGAGAATGGAGTGGTGTGTAGGAATGTAGGTGAAGGACAGAGAGAGAGGTAGGAGGCTTTAATTAAAGGATTGAGAAAGGGTGTAAGTAGAGTGAGAAGTGGGAAGGAAGTCCTGGAAGAGTGGTGGGGGAGAGAGTACAGGAAAAATATCAGTGGGCTGTATGAGGGAGATAAGGAGGGTGTGGGTTAAGAAGTGGGGCAGTAAGAAGGTAGAGAAGTGCCACCTAGCAGTCTGTCAGTTTAATGCAGTAGAGACCCCAGGGAGAGATATCAGCTAAAGGGAAGGAGGGAGCTATCATAGGTCGGGATAGGGGGTGTAATTATAGAAATTATAGAAAGTAAGTGGGATAATCAAGCTGTAGAGAGGGGGGAAGTTGTGGCTGCTGGCTGGTCTGGCTGGGAAGTGCACTGCGACCTAGTTGTAATCAAGTTAGCTACAACAAAATGTAAGAGCAGTACACATACTTTTACACAGGTAATCTTTGCTGTGAGTGGTACTCAAGGAGCAGTAAGTCCTTTCAGGTATAGTTTGAAATGTCCGTTATTGGTGGTTCTTAGCCATGGTGTCTGGGAAGGTACTTTCAAAGATTAAGGCAGGGTAGGCAGGGTAGGCAGGAACAAACAAGGAGAGAAAGGAATATTTAAAAAGCAGGCAGTGCAGGCAATGAGAGGTCACAAACAGTAGTTAAAAATATGCCTAGATTAAGTGTAAACTAAGGTAAGCATGCAGCTAAGGTAGGAATCATTTACGCTCTTTCAGCCTCTTAATGATACAACCGAGCATAGTGTGGTAAACTGTTCCTTATGTGTGAGGTAATCTTAAAAAGCGATCAATTGGTAAATTAATTAAAAAGAACAGAAATGAGCAGAACTAACACACAGAGGACAAAACAAACAGAAAAAAACTACAGTTTAAAGCAACAAACATTGAATGAAGCAAGCCCCAAAACAACTATTTCTACCTCGTATTACACGCTGGAAGGAGCTAAGCATTCACAGATAGTAGTCGCAAAGTACAGAATAACTATTCAATGTGCGATACTTTAGTAAAACAATGAAACCTTCCCAATTGTACAGATTAGGTAACTAAGTAGCTACTAGTACAGTTTTAGAAAAACAGAACAACATTGAATAAAGCAAGCCCAAAATAGCTATTTTAACCTCATGTTACACGCTGGAATGAACTAAGTATTCACAGGTAAAGTTACAAAATACAACGTAACTATGCAATGTTCAGAAAAACAGAACAAACGTTGAATAAAGCAAGCCCAACACAGCTATTTTAACCTCATATTACACACTTGAATGAGCTAAGCATTCACAGGTAAAAGTCACAAGTACAAAGTAACTATGCATTATACACTACTGTAACAAAGCAACAAAACTATCCCAGTTGTGCAGATTAGGTAGCAGAGTAGCATACTAGTATAGTTTCAGAAGCAACTATCGAGCAATCCTTAGCCGATTAAAAGCAATTCCCCTTGCAGAGCGCTTTCTTGAGTAAGCGTTAGCAATGGGGAAAACATAAAGATAAATTCTACAGTGTAGCGCAGCTCATAAAGTGAATGTCAAGCACATAAATCTGTCTAGCGTTTTTGGAGTAGCAGTTGGTAATAAAATTGGAGCAGATTCAGTAAATGACTATTAAACAGGCCCCTTGTGGAGCTAAATGCAGGATCCACATACGAGCGCTTGGTTAATTAAGTGCTAGCGGCAGGAAAACCAGATGATAAATATGGCAATGCAAGGCAAACAATTAAGTAGTGGTGGGCACAATACAGGATGAATAATACAGGAGCAGAAACAGTAAATGACTATTAAGCTAGCCCCTTGTGGAGCTAAATACAAGATCCACGTACAAGCGCTTACTTAGTTTAAGCGCTAGTGGTGGGAAAACCAGATTGAAAAATATTACAGTTCGAAGCAGTCAATTAAGTGAAGGCAAGCATAAAACATGATGAATAACACATAACATGAAAAAAAAAATCTGAAAGCACAAAAACACAGCCAGAGTACAAAATTCGTAGAAAGGTCTTACAAACTTACTATTAGGTGTGGACGCTGGAGCCAAGGAGAGCACAGCAGCCGGGCTCGGGTTTAGAGAAATAAAGATGGCATCAGATTGGAACAGGGAACTATATAGAGTAGAAGGGGAAATTAGTGGGATAGGAGGAGCAAAAATGGGCTAGGGAGGAAGGAGGGAGTATAGGGAGAGCAGGTTCAGTAATTTGCTTGTTCTCCCTTTGTCTCTGTGGGGTATCTCCCACCTTCCAAAAACATGCTGAGTGTTTCTACCTTAAACTCACCAAAGAATGGAATTGTGGGGAGTGACACAGACTCTATATGGAGCCTATAGGGGAAAGAGATATATAGTTCAACCGCTTTGGGAATCAGCTATAGGCTACAATATCCTTTAGATAGGAGAACATGGATCACAGACTGCATGCCGTATCTGGGCATAAACAATGGCTCCAGATGATTCAGTCATGTTGACTGATGTTGCCAAATAGGCATGGGTATTTGCTAGAGAAAAGTGGGTTGAGGATCCTGCATACTCTGACCTACTCCAGGGACCCTTATTAATGGTGGGAGAGATGCATATGCCCCATTGACCAGTATGTGCCACCATAAAGTCCAGCAGCCCTGGATCAGTAAGCGACTGATAGGCTGGTGTCCCATTTCTCAGTTTGCCTTAACTGGGATAGCTCTGTTGAGTGAAAGCTGAATGTGAAACCAATCAACCTGCCTGCCTGACAAACTTGAACTAAGGATTGCCACACTCAGTGCAGGTTCATTGACATTACATAACTTGGAAGTGGATGAAATGATGGTAAGGAGGAGGCTGGACATCAATGTATCCAAGATTCAAGATGAAAGGGTAGTGCAGCAAAGTCACTTGACTCTCAGGAGGAGGAGGGGGACAGCCTGGAAATGGTGTGGAGATTGTTATGAGGGAGAGGTTTCAGAAGGCAGTGAGGATGTCATCAGAATTAGTGACAGATTCATAGCAATCCGAAACCAATGTAAGGATAGGACACTATTCATAATCTTAACCTAAGCCCCACTGCAAATTGTGATAGTGAGGAATGAGTGCATTCAGACAGCAGTTGCAGGACCTTCTAGATAAAACAAGACAACATGAATTGATGTTGATAATGAGGAAACTGGATGCACATATCTGGACATACTAAACAGGATATGAGGATTGCCTGGGTTCACATGGATAGGGCCATTCTAGACTTCTGTCTAGAAAATGCCTTGATGGTAGCCAGCACATGGTTCATCAAGAGACATTCACAAGATCACATACAAGACTGGTCAACATGCAACTCAGGTAGACTTCTTCCTTGTGCAAAAAGGGTATTGTGGCAGAATCAGTGATTAGTAAGCCATCCCCAGTGAAACTCTGTGCACAGCATAAACAAGTGTTTGCCACAATCAACTGCAAGCAGTGGTCAGAGAAAGCTCCATGGTCAACAGTGACTAGTCTGAAGACCTGGGGGTTGACTGGAGAAAAACACAAGAGTTCAAGGAAATACTCAGAGATCTGGTATCACAGGAAGAAGAAGAAGAGGAAGAAGAAGAATTTGATGGAGTTGAAAAACAATAGTTGTACTTCAAAACAGCATTGATGAGGATTACAGAATAGAAAAGACCTTGTCATATGCTTTTGCCGAGTCAGGTATGGAATCAAGGTACTTAAGGAAAGCTGGTGGTGGAATGCAGAAGTCCAGGAAGTCATCAAAAGAAAGATGGAGTGCAGGAAAAAAGGTGTGACCTAGAAAAGACAGACCAGGCTTAGAAGGCATTCTAGTTGGTTAACAAAGAGGCAAAAACAGTAGCTGTAATAGTAAAGAACATGGCAACAGAGGCACTCTACAAACTTGTGTAAAAGTAACTCAGTAGATGGCACAAAGAAACTCAATCAGGTTGCAAGGCGAATACAGAATGATAAAGACGTTTATAAGACATGCCAGCAACAACCTGGTCACCAATTTAGAGGACATCAAAGGCAGGTGGAAGGAGTACTTCCAGCAACTTGTAAATGAAGAAAACCCCATAGAAGCTGTATTGCTGCAGATACAAACTGTGATGAAAGAAAGGGAGGAGCCCACATTAGAAGAAGTAAGAAGAGCATAAAGGAAAATAAAGTCATGGAAAGCAACAGGCTTAGATGAGGCCAAAGCAGATATGATCAATATGTTGTATGGGTCAGGGGAGAAATTGCTCCTGAGGGCACTTATAGCAGCATGGAGAGAATAGTGTATTCCAGATGACTGGAGAATAAGCATATTGATGTGCCAGTGTTCGAGAACAAAGGGGACATTCACAACTGTAGGCAGTACAGAGGTATAAAACTCCTGTCACACTGCATGAAAGTTCTAGAATGGGAGACTGATAAATGAATATGCAGAGAAGTAGAAAGTAAAACGAGAAATACATGGTTTGAATTCAGATCAGGAAGCAGCAAATCTGACCCGCTGTTTTCAATGAGACAAATTGTTGGAGAAGCTAGAGAGGAGGAAAGAGTTCTTCTAGACATTCCTATACTTTTGAAAGTGTATAACAATGTCCAAGGAAAGCTGATTTGGGCAGCCCTGTGGTGTATCTAAGTGACTCAAGTATGAATAGTGTTTGGTCTCCAAAAAGGGGTTCCTAGTATGAGTGGGTGTGCATCAAAGTTCAGCTATGAGCCCACTGATGTTTCTGCTAGTGATGGGCAACTCTAGCAAACAGATCAGAGGAGACAGATGAATGAAGTTGCTGTATGCAGTCGATCTGGCTTTACAGGCAGACTCTGAGTGAAAACATCACTAAAGGATAGGGGAAATGGAATGCAAAGGTTAAGGTACATGGGACATCTTGTTTTAGCCAAAGCCATCAGGCATTTCAGTGAGAGAGAATTGTTTGAGGTCATTGGCTGACTGAGGTCTCCTGGACTACAGCTTAGACTAAGCACCTCATTGGTTCTTTTGAGATTTCTTTCTTAAAAGCTGTCTCAGGTTTCAACTTTCTGTTACCTAAGAAGCTCAGTTGTGAGTGTTCAGCCATTTTACAGTGAGCTAATCGAAGGAAGGACACTCAGCAAACTCGGAGCTACAATATATAACATTAAGTATCCTGTTTTTGTTTATTTTGTTCTTTATTTCTTTGTTGTTTATAGCACTTTGTGTACTGTGTATTTTTCTAGCTAGTTTCACTGTGTGTGAGGTATTAACTGGAAATTGTCCACTCTTATTAAGCATCTGTTGGGTTGTTTGTTTATGATAACTTGTTGCAGTTAAACTCTTTTTTCTAGTGGCTCTTTTAGCTGTTTAAAACTTTCATTTAAAGGCTCACTGCTGCTTTTCAGCTGTGAGTAACATTTCTCCAGTTTTTTTCCCAGTTGGTGGCTTTGCAGTTGCCCGCCCCTAGTGTAAATTTGATCTGGGACCCTCCTCCCAGTCTAGTGTCATTACCTCATTCTACCCAGTACAGGGAGAGCATTTGAGAAGGCCAGTCAGCTTAGTTTATGCTACTCCTTTCTCTCTTTCCAAAAAAAAAAAAAAAAAAAAAAAAAATGTATCTGCTTTTACTGTATTTGTGTTTTTTCCTACTTTATTTTGCTTTTGCATCATCTTAAAAGTACTCAATTGTATTTATTACTGATTGGTGTAACTCATTCTAAGCCTTTTAGTTTAAGCACCTGGGCTTCAGACCAGTTTTACATTAGGAAGGTTTGTGGTCTGCACTGTAGTGGCAGAACAGGTAGCTTACATCCTTCTAAGTTGGGAACTGCTGATTGAGGCCTCAGTGTCTGTTATTCTAAAAGTGTATTAATTCTGGTTTAAGCACTTGGGCTTGAGGCCAGTTATTTTACATTAAGAGGGTTCGTGTTCTGCACTCTTGTGGGAGGAGAGGCTGGACTCTGTCCTTCTGAGCTGGGAATTTCTGGTTAAAGCTTATAGTGCCTGCATATTTGAACTGCTTCTTACTGAAATTGGTACACCTCGTTTGCTGTAGCATAGACTAGATCCAGGCCTGCTGAATCTAGCTTTGTTTGTATAACTTGAGCACTAATCCAGGCATTCTTTAAAGTATTCAGTTGTATTTATTACTGCTGGTAGTAACTTGATTAAAGTGTAGCTATCATTTCTAAGTCTTTTGGATTAAGCACTTGGGCTTCAGACCAGTTGTTTTACATTAGGAAGGTTTGTGGCCTGCACTGTGGTGGCAGGACAGGTATTCTAAGTTTGGAACTGCTGATTGAGAGCTCAGTGTCTGTTATTCTAAAAGTGTATTAGTTCTGGTTTAAGCACTTGGGCTTCAGGCCAGTTATTTTACGTTAAGAAGGATTGCGGTCTGCACTCTTGTGGGAGGAGAAGCTGGACTCTGCCCTTCTGAGCAGGGAATTTCTGGTTAAAGGCTTATAGTGCCTGCATATTCTAACTGTTTCTTACTGAAATTGGTACACCTTGTTTGCTGTAGCATAGACTAGATCCAGGCCTGCTGAATCTAGCTTTATTTGTATGCTTGTTGTTTGTTTATTTCCCTTAAACGTTAATTCCACCTAAAACGCGGCCTTTTAGCACTTCTGTGGATCCCTAGTGATATCTGCATTGCTTACTGTACTTATTTCCTTGTTTCACTTGAAAGAAAGTTACTGTTTGTCGTTTTTGCATTTAAGTTACCTGTAACACATTGCATTTAAGTTACCTGGCACTTGCTCACTAAAGCAATTATATAAGTCAGCTCTAAAAAATTAAAAGCACTACACCCTCACAAACTCCCCTTGAGTACCTTGTTCCCCATTGGCCCTTTTTTTCAATTATAAAGGAATTCCCAATACTATTCTAGCATGTCCAAAGGTCAGTTGTCAATCTTCTCTCCGGTCCAGCTGGTGAATCTGGGAATCTTGAGGCAATGTTACAACTGCCTCATGTACACAGACAACCCTCTCCTCCTCCCAACAAATTCCAACACATGTGAGAGATGCAACCATATAGCCAAACTGGAGGCTAAGCTCTCTCAACTCAGTACTGGCATAACCAGTCAGGAGGAGAAGGAAATCACACTCACTACAATTCCAGTCTCACATAGACCTACCACGACAACAAACCAAACACATAAACACACAAAAACATACTTGGAGGCTCTAAATAAAAATCTGCCTAAGCAGCAGAGACCTCCAAAGCAGACACCCAAGCAACTGCTACCCCAAAACAAAACACGTGCAACACATAGCTCACAAAGCCAGTGTGCCAAACAGTCACAGCCCTTAAGGCTAAACAACACACCTGATACACTTGTAATAGGTGACTCTATCGTCAGGCACACTGACATCCCGCTCACCAGGCTGAACAAGGAGAAGGTCACGGTGAGCTGCCTGTCGGGCGCTAGGATCCGCCACATAACACAAGCACTCAGGTCACTCCAAGGCAAGTACAAATATGACTCAGTCATTGTCCATGCTGGTGTGAATGACCTGAGACGTACCTCCCTGGACTACATGAAAAGAGACATAGAGGAGCTTTCTGAGCATGTAGCCCAGGCCTGTATGACCCTGACCTTGAGTAGCATCTTACCCTCACCAAGAATGATGCCACAATATGAAGACAAGATGATCAATTTCAACAATTGGCTTATGTGTTGGTGTCATTCAAAGGGGATCCAATGCCTGTCAGCCTGGGATGACATGCTCGACAAGCCACGATGCTTCACTAGGGACGGCTTGCACCTGTCACCCCTGGGCTTTCAGATATTGGCAAAGGCTCTTGCTACCCCCATAGTGCCTTTTTTAGGCAAGGCTCGAAAGACAAACCCACCTCCATAGGTATCACAAGGGATAAGAAACTAAGAGTAATGCTACTCAACGCCAGAAGTCTAAACCTCAAGATGCACGCACTCGAAAATCTCCTTAGCATGGAGAACATCGATATCTGTGCAGTAACAGAAACCTGGTTCAAGGCTCGAGAGCACCCCAGCACTACCAGGTTATACCTCATACCATGCTTTTCGCCCCAAAACTTGGACCGAACCACAAAAGGAGGGGGAGTATCAATATTCGTCAAAGATACCCACACCTCCAGGTTGGTGGCACAGCACGAAGCATCAGAGACTATCCATGTGCAACTAACTGTGGGTAAAACTGCCTTCCAGTTTATAGCCTGCTACAGACCACCCTCCCAAACACAGGAACCCCACTTGGCCTTCCTGAGAATACTGGAAAATATGAAGGTCTCTCCAAACACCATTATATTGGGCGACTTCAACTACCCAAACATAGACTGGGAGCATTACTCTAGCTCCAACACCCTAGCCCAAAGGTTCCTAGAATTTATAAACTCAAATGCTATGGAACAACTTGTTACCACTCCCACAAGAGGGGAAAACATACTGGACCTGATCATCACCAACATGGGGACACTATGCTCCAGACCAGAAGTGTATCCCTCACTGGTAAGATCAGACCATAAACTAATCTCACTGGATATTTACATCCCGACCCCACCCCTGCCCAGAAAACCACAGTGAAAAACTTCTCTAAAGCAAATTTCACATGCCTCAAAACCGAGGCGAAATCCTTCAAAGCCCCTGGGCCTGTGGAAAATATGGTCCAGACCGCAGAATCCTTTATAAACGCATTCTATGAAGACCTTCAGGAATGCATGGATCATGCAATCCCAAATAAAACCAAGACCCAATCCTCCAAAGGCAGACGTCCTGTCTGGTGGACCCCAGCCATAAACAAACTTTACAATAGAAGGAGGAAGCTACTACATGATAGAGCAAAATCCCAAAAAGGGAAGGCATCTCTGATCAGTATTAGCAAAAAACTACGGGCACTCATAAAATCATCTAAGGCCAGCTTCGAGAGAAAAATTGCACAGCACACTAAGGATAATCACAAGGCTTTCTTTAGTTATGTTAGGAACCTGGGTGGGAATTCCCAGATATGCTCAGAATTAGTCCAAAATGACAAAAAATACACCGAGCCCACAGACATTGCCAACATCCTAGCTGACAGGTTCAGTGCAAACTTCTCCCCTCTCCCCACCAAAAGGGCAAATATCTATCCCAACAGAGTGCTGCCCCCCTGACATCTCAGATGCTCAGGTAAGAGCCGCCCTCTCCAAAGCAAAAAACACAGCATCAATGGGACCAGATGGTGTCCCAGGCTGCGTCCTACATGAACTCCAAGAAGAGCTAAACCCAAACATAAAACTACTGTTCAATCTTAGCCTTACTACAGGATATGTACCCAAAGAGTGGCGTACAGCAACAGTGATCCCTCTCCACAAAGGTGGTGCCTCAACGGATCCTGGAAACTATCGCGCCATAAGCCTGACTAGCTTGCTCTGCAAAGCTATGGAAAGGATCATCATGGACCTCATAAATAAAGATATTGGGGACCTACAGACACTGGATCCTACCCAGTTTGGCTTTGTTAAGGGCAGATCCTGCCTCTTAAACCTGGTTGATTTCTTTGAAACAGTCACCAAGGCCATTGACGAGGGGAAGGTGGTCCACACAGCCTACCTGGACCTCGCAAAAGCCTTCGATACAATACCCCACTCGGGCATTATAGATAAGCTCACCAGCTTAAATATAAACCCCTATGTCACTAGATGGGTTGCAAACTGGCTCAAGGACAGAACCCACATGGTTAGAATTGCTGGAGCCATGTCAGACTCCAAACCAGTTACAAGTGGCATCCCACAAGGCTCAGTCCTGGGACCTCTCTTGTTCGGTATATATTTCTCGGTACAGGCCAACACAGAAGGACTGTGGCTGACCAAGTTCGCAGATGACTGCAAACTGGGCGCCATAATCAACTCTCCAGCCGACACAAGCATCCTCCAAAAGGGCCTCATAGAAACAGACAACTGGTGCCAGAGCCATGGCCTCAAGCTAAACGCAAAAGTGTATAGTCATCTCCTTTGGAAAAAACAAAGTGCCCACAAATTACCACATAGGTGGTAATCCATTAAGTACAGAAGAAGTCATTAGGGACCTGGGGACCCAAGTTGATAGCAATCTCTCATTTGACAACCACGTGGCCAAAGTGGTTAGAAAAACATTTTATATAGCCCACCTAATCATGAAGGGATTCACATCTAGTTCAGGGGAGGTCATCGTGCCTCTTTACTCATCCCTCATCAGGCCCATAATTGAGTACAATGCCCCTTTTGGGATGTACCTTACCAGACACCTGCAGCAACTGGAAAGACCCCAAAAGTACCTCACCAAGAGGATCAAAGGGCTCAAACAGATGCCATATGCTGCCCGGTTAAAGAAACTCCAGCTCTACTCAGTGGCATACTGCCTGCTCAGAGGCGATCTGTGCCTGATGTATAAAGCCATGTCCAACCCGGAATTAATGGACATGCTGCACCTCAGAAAATCCAAATCCCATCGAGCTACGCTCGAGACTTGAATCTCAGCACTGAAATAAATAGGACATGCTGGAGGGACAGATTCATAACCCAGAGTCTCCATTCACTCTGGAATAAAATCCCAGTCCAGGTTAGGCAGAGTCCCACATTGACTCTCTTCAAGAGGAATCTTGATGAGTGGATGGGAGATCGTAGGTTTACCCCGGCTATCACTTCTGTGTCACTGTTAGACAGAGGCACAGTATACTAACCTCAAAAAAAGGCATAGCAAAATTAATTTAAAATGGGTGGCGAAAGCCAAACACACTCTGGCTAGGCTTACAAATGCCCTAGGGCAGATAGCTTAGTATGGACCTATGAACCTATGAACCTATGAACTGAGTACAGATAAACACAGTTGTAATGGCAGCAAATGGGGAAATCAGAAGAAGCTGAGAATTTAGGTAGAAGGGAAAATAGTGGAACAGGATAGCAGCTTCAAGTATCTGGAAGAGGCAGTTGAAGAGAAGGGAAGTCTGAATGAGGAAATCAAAGCTAAAATCAGACAGGCTACAGCCAGCTGGCATCACAGGTAGGGCATAACAGAAGAATGCCAAAGAAGCTGAAAAGGAAGATGTACAAAACAGAGGTCTGATCACTACTGTGGTACAGAGACCCGGGCAAGAAAAAGCAGATGAGTTGAGGAAGCTACAGGTGATGGAGATGAGGTGCCTGAGATGAGTGGTAGGATGCACATTGTGGGACACAAGAAGAAATGAGAACATCAGAGCAGAAGCTAATGTGGCTCCAATTGCAGAGAAGGTCAAATACAACAGATTACAGTGCTTTGGGCACATGTGCATAAAAGCAGAAAATAATCCTGTGAAGAAGATTTAGGACAGACAGGAAGAAGGCAAGAACATCCAACGGTGTCCAACAAAGAGATAGATGGATTGAGTGGGAGAAGCCCTGCAACAGTCAGGCATGACTCTAGAAAATTGTAGGAGAATGTAATTGAACTGAGAAAGATGGTGGCAACAGACTTGATACTCCAATACTATCTAGAAAATGTGAAAAAAGGAGTATGATGAGAATGATGATGCTATGTGAAGGAAGGAAGGCTACTGTGGGCTGATATCTTTATAACAAATGTCTTGGAAATGTTCACACCCGCATGCAGACAAGTAAGAATTGAGTACTGAAAGCAAGTGCTTAGATCTTGGCGGGTGTATGTAATTTCTTCATTCCCATTAGAATGTTTTTTCAGTGAAAAATATTTTCCAACCTGCATTCACATTCCTCTTGTAGTATGTTTTTAGGGGGAGGCAAAGCCTTTGCAGCTCTCATGGGAGCCATTGCTCTTTGTACTCTCATACACTTAGTGTAGAACCATGAGGGCACTGCACATTAGTGTTACATTCCCTCCCTAAAGTGGCAGATCCTAGAATACTTTCAAATCATTTAGCTTCTGCTGCACATTCCAGGTTGGCTCAGCTGTGCTTCATTTTTAATGGGTGTTCCTCTTTCTGTAAATATTGAATAACCGTGGAGTTAGTACGTATAAGTAAGTGTTTTGGGCAAAGTCCCCCATATAAGAGTAGACAGGTCATGCCCCCCTGCAAAAAAAAGTTTTAGTGATTTTCACTGAATGTTTCATGGCTTTGCATTCAGGCAGTTTTGCTCAGGTGGTATGTTTACAGGCAATCTATCTGCTTGCATTCATAGTGAATCAGTTATAACAACAAAATTACTTATAAATCCAGACACACTTCCTTAAAATATAGCTTGTCATAATGTGTGTATGTGTATACATATGAATGTGTATAGCTTCTCTCTTTATATATATATATATATATATATATATATATATATATATATATATATATATATATATATATATATCTTCCTATTCTTCTTCTTCTTTCGGCTTTACCCGGTTAAGGGTCACCACAGCGGATCATCTTTCCATTCATGATTGGCAGTGGAGTTTTACAGTGTCAAGATGCCAGCCCAGCACCCAACCTTCCACAGAAAGCACACACATGCACACACTCACACCTAGGGCCAATTTAGAGTGTCCAATCCACCTACTGCATGTCTTTGGGATGTGGGAGGAAACCAGAGCACCCGGAAGAAACCCACTCGACCACAGGGAGGACATGCAGACTCCGCTCAGAAGGCACCCCAGCTTAGAATCGAATCAGAGAACCTCTTGCTGTGAGGCGGCAATGCTAACCGCTGCACCACCGTGGCTGCCTACATATATATATATATATATATATATATATATATATATATATATATATATATATGGATCTACCTCGGATGATTGACAGACCATTTGATCGACATTCATTTGGTCGACAGCTCATTTTGTCGAAAACCAGTATTCAAGGCACATAACAGGGATTTGCCCCCTCTCCAATGTTGTGCGACCCTGGAGTTGGTTTATATAGTTAGGAGGGGTGGGGGGCACAGCCCCCCACATTGGGGGGGTGAGGGACAAAGCCACCCACCTATTTTTGTTTAAAATGTGTAGTTTTTGTTATATGTTCATGTTTTTAAATGGTAATAGGTGAGGGCTTCACCCCCACACCCCCCCTAACTATTTATACCAACTCCAGGGTCGCACAACATTGGAGAGGGGGGCAGATCCCTGTTATGTGCCTTGAATACTGGTTTTCGACCAGATGAGCTGTCGACCAAATGAATTTCGATTAAATAGTCTGTCGATCTTCTGAGGTAGACCCGTATATATATATATATATATATATATATATATATATATATATATAGAGAGAGGTGCGTGTTTGTGTGTGTGTGTGTGTGTGTGTTATGTGTGTGTGTGTCTATATAGATATAGATATATTCACATATTCACACACACATACACAAATAAGATATAAAAGTTGATAATGTACCTTTGAATGTGCAGTATGTTTAGTTTGGCAACAGATCCACAAACAGATAGCTAAGAAACCTCTGTATTAGTGAGTAATACAGTCTTAATTACCAGTTACTGTAGTATAAAGGGACACAGCCAAGAGGGCTAGAATTGGGAAATTAAGTTATCATCTGAATGAATATCAGGAAGGAATATCCTGGATGTGCAGAGTATGTAAACCCAGTTGATACTAATGGATGGAGTTATACTTGTTTAAACTATTTAGTAAAGAGAGCTGGAATGAGGACTTTACTGATACCTACAACCTAAACATTTTCAGGCCACCCATTTGCAGGAAGACTTGTGCTGCAGTATACAGAATAACAATTGGGTATGTTTTTTTTTTCTTTTGGATCTAACAGTAAAGCAAGGAGTGTTTTGGTTTGACTTGAGACTGAAACTGAAGAGGGCAGCAATTTTTGTTGTTTTTTTGGGACAGTAAATACTTTTTTGTGTGGTTTAATAAAATAAATGCCTCCAGTGCTTCCTTGGACTTCACGCTGGTGATGTGTGCTTGGATCGTTGGCCTGGGACTAGGTAGTCCTCATTCCTCGTGGTATCTGTGCTGTCAGGAGCAAATTATATTTGAGCTACCAGTTACCAACAACACTGTTATTGTTGTGTCCTTAAGGCATTTATACTCTTCATCCTAGAGGATGTTCCTTGTGACCCAAACCATGAAGGACTTATTCAAAGATTTGTGGGGTCATGGGAAGAGACTGATTAGGTGCTGGTACAAGTTCATTAACATCTTGATGTACTGGCTAATGCAGCTGTCAACTCCAGGTCTATACCTACTCTGAAGAAATTTGCCAAGGAAGATGACCTAAAATCAGACCTGGTCATTTCGGAGTATTACACCACCTTAGAAAACTGAAAATGAGACACAGAATACATATATCATTTGGAAAGGAACTGTAAAAAAGAACATTTTAGAAATTTAGCATCAGGCAGGCTTAACAGAGCATTGCCTAGTAAATATTAATACTATAATATAAGAAAGGGTATGGCAAAGTGATCTCAAAAACTCTAATAAACTATCTATGATAGTAGAGAGATTGGAGCTGGAGTAGTGGTTAATGTAATTACCACCCAGACACAAGGAACATGCTTTGATTCTCACCTTTGATTGAAATTGCTTAGGCTTAAAATGACACACAAGAGCAGTTAGCCTGGTGCTTAGCTATGAAAGCTTATCGGTTTTGGACACAAGGTGTATAACTGAATTTTCTGTTTTTAATATGAAACCTGCAATCAGAAATGCACCAACTTCTGTAAATGAAAAGGCTGCAAGTAATGTGTGTGTGTGTGGGAGGACTCACACAGCCATGAACGCCAGGTGGTTACAAGACCTATTCATTAAGGTAGCCTACCTGGTCATCCATTTGTTCTTGGCTTCCCTAGGGTATTTCATTTTACAACATTATGGAAAAATTGATGGAGGATTCCTCAACATTGTGTGACAGGCTGATATTTTTAACAAGAACATGGTCTCACAGCAGTTTGATACACCAATTAAGTATAAGAATGATTAGGGGGTAGATAGCAAGGGGTGACACTCATACAGAAATCGAGACTGAAAATCAGGAAAATTAAGTTGGCATACAAGCTACAAAAAGAACTAGAATTTAATTGTGGTTTGACAGTAAAAGAGATCATATCTGTTAAATACATATAAGAATGATACCACAAGCAAATCTGAAGCACTGTAAGAGATGTCAGTGAGGAAGATAAAGAGAATGGATACAGAAACCTGAAATAAGAATTTTTATAGTTTAAAAATCTTTACAGAGACTTAGAGGCTGTGACATTCCTGCTCTGGGCTAGTAATTAAGGAGCCTGAATCCTCACCACTGACACTGGTGAGTAACAGTCACTTTGAGCAAAAATTGATACACACAGTATTTTCAGATGCAGCTCTCTGCATCAATCACAATTTCTCTTAAGAGCACACAGAGAACACACTCAGTCCAGGGCTGGCTTTCTTTCTCTTCTCCAGGCCCACAATAAGACTCCCCATTGACACAGCTGTAGAGTTGAGTTCTCAGATGAGTGTTCCAAACCACGTCCTCCACCACCCTCTCTGTGAAACTAGTGCTCTGTGTCCCTGCTCCAAGTAGCCAACACACAACCACTGTTTGAAATTTGTATTACACACACACACACACACACACACACACACACACACACACACACACACATACATACACACATACACACACACCTGGGAAGGGCTGGCACAGATGTACTAGCTCTACCCACTCTTCCCAGACTATAAGGTAGTTACAAATCCAGCTACTCTAAGGCTCTTGCAAGGGTATCCAATTATGCTGAGTAAAATTAATGCTAATACAAATAGTAGTAGTTAACAATGCAGCATTGCTTTCAGAAGTGTCCACAGTGTCACCAAATAAATATAACTACTTACAATGGTTAAAATATCCTCTAAAGGAGCAGCCACAATGAAACATTTAAATATATTTAATAATAAATAATAAATAACATGAAAATACTAAATATATGATTACAATAAACAGAATTTCATTCACAGGAAATATTAAAAATAACACAGATGGATAGCTTCAGACAGATACAGAAAAACAGTTCTTAACTAATCTCTTAATATTTTCCTGACTGATCTAAAGGATTACTGTTCCCTGGTTACTTACTAAAGCAAGGCAAGATGATGTGGGTGAGTGGTCTTCCTTCTTTTTCATGTTATAAAAACAGAATGCCCTGGGACGTCTGTCTCATCTATTATTAAAACATCATTTCACTGCTGGATTACAGAATGATATTACATACATCTGGTCATGTGACTCTGGTTCCCACACTACTCCCTTTACTAGAAACTGAACCAAAATCTAGCGTATATGTGTTACAGTACACACAGCTAGAGCTTTGCTAAGATGTTTTATAGTATATGGAAGCTATAAAACTATTTCAAAACTTCTACCATTCAAGGATACAAATTAGTTCACCCCTAAGAACAATACAGCGGGGTTCCTAGTCCTGGTTTTCACAGACATTTCATCTCTGGTTGCAATTAGAACTGGAAGATACAAACTTTATGGCCTAAATCAGGTAATTTAATTTCATACTATTTTTCAAAGTTAGCTGGACTGAGATCACCCTCTTCTCTTCCATTATCTTCTGTTTCAATATATTAATTTCAACAGTTACAATACACTCTGACATACACGTGTCTTTCTTTTCTGTCCAGCAGGACCCAATGTTGGTACATTTTAACACGAGCAGTTTTACAAATCAGTTTGATATACAAATGGCATATAATTCTATTTAAAACTCCAGATGGCTATGCTAGCATATGTTACACACCCACTGCCCTACTTTCTCTGGCATAGCTGGCCATACCTCACATCACTATTGAGGCATTAGCACAGAAACTGAGGCAAAATAGATAAAGACATTTCAGTGAAGAAAGAGTACAGAGTTCTGAACCTTTCTGCTAGACTGAAGCAGAAAACTCCATGAAGGGCAGAACATAGGCCACTTGTTTCTGTAATCAACAAAAGAAGAAAAAATGCAGATACATTTTGTTTTGAGATACACTTGCAAATAAATGACTCTGTGAACAAGTAAAAAAGAGTGAGAAGGTAGTATGCACTTACACTGAGTTAGAAGAAAATAAATGAGAGTACTCAATAAGCTTGATCACAGAGAACAAATCAGAAAGTGATTAATGGATGTCAATACACACAATAAATACTGGAGTGTGCTTACAAAGTTTCCAGAAGCAGTATCATGTATACAAAGCTAATGCCAGGACTATGGCCAGGGAAATGTTACTCTTACTCTCCACTGTGGGTATCTCTAAACAGATGCCTACAGACCAAGTCTACCTTTACTGCCAAGGGTGCTACACAAGTTATGTCAGTACTTTAAGGTCATACAATGCAAAACAACAGACTGATGTGTTAGTAGAATGTTTCAATAAGATAAAGTTTAGACTAAAGAAGATTACTGCATTGGTGGTTAAAACTGAGACCAGCTGTAACCCTACTTAGCCTGCTTACAGTTTGAAATAACGAAGGTGCCATAAGATTAAAGTGTGTTCACCTCATTTGGGCTACTGTACAGTAGGCTTCCTAGATGACTGCTTGGTATTAGCAAGGAAACCTATGAACAGGAGAAGATATCATTCACAACTTTAGCTGAACCCAACATTGGTTTCTATTATTATGTAAACCTGGAGATATCCACAATAAAGGAGCACATGCTGAAACCCCAGGAGATGCAACAATGAGCTGGTGATGGCTGTGCCCTGGCCCAGCAATCATGGAGCCTCAATCCTCATCACTAACACCAGAGAGGTTGTCTCATAGAAGAGGAAAGGATAACTAATACACATAGTAAAGTACAATTTCCCTTAAGTGCACACAGAGATCACAGTCAGTCTGGGGCTGGTTGCTCCCTTGCTCTCCAGGTCCCAAAAAGACTCTCCACTGGCACAGCTATAGGGTCCAGATCTCAGCCTAGCTGGCAAGCTAACCTCCAGTACCCTCTCTGTCCCACCAATGCTTCATGCCCCTGCCCGGGTAGCTGATTCACCGCACCCACTTTGAGATAAGTATTTATACAACTTCACAGACACTCCTGGGAAAGGCTGACACAGATTCTCAAGCTGTGCCCCTTTACCCAGACTATACGGTAGTAATTTCTGCCACCACCAGCTAAAAATTATCAGCTACCCAAAGGCCCTTAAAAGGGTGTCCAATTATTACTGTGCAATATTATTATCCAATTGGTAATGGGACTATTCAGTCAAAGGCTTATTAGAGTGACTTATTACAATAAACTCTATAAATATGCAATGTACTCTAGAGCCTACTATCTCTACACAAGCCAGCCACAGGTAAAGGTTTTTAAAATATTTAATAATAAATAATTAAAACACAAGACAATATTACTACACCACAGAGATATCTAAGAGTTCAGAGATCACACAGAAACTTAAAACAATACAATAGGACAGGTCTGATGTTAAAGAAAACCACTTAATCTAACTTTCTAATCTTTAGCTATTCTTAAGAGAAAACACAGTGCTACAATCCTGCTTACATATATTTAGAGTATAAGCAGTGCTGGGGTTGATGGTTCAAGACAAAATGCTTCAGTCTCTCCAACAATAGTTTTTAAACTCACTAACACACAGCTCTGCTAAGGCCCTCCCAAATTACATCATTTTGACACTTAGGTTTTTGCAGTATTCACATTACGTCATTTTGAGACTTAGTCTGGAGTTCCCAGGCAAACAAACTTTAGCAAGCTAACACCTGCTCAGGAAACTACAACAATAAAAGACATTTCACATGTACACTCTAGCAATCATTCCTTAAGTTAAGACAATAGAAAGAATGTGTTCAGCCAGCCAGTTTGGCACCACCATTTAGATAATTGTAACTTCAAAAAACATTTGAAATGCTTGGCTTGGTTTTCATTACAGCAGATGGCAATGTAGCAACAAACTTGAAGTTCACATTTTACAGTGTTTTCTTTAATTTAAGAACACAAGTCTGTATTTTACATTTATTTATGCAAAAGAAAGAATTATGTATAAAATTCTATTTGATGAGGCTGGCAGCCTTCGCCCTTCTTTCCTCAGTATTCACATCTCTTCCCTCCTGGAGAACTCAAGCTAGTTTTTCAAGTGACCCCTGAGAAATGCCACTTGAGAGGGTTAGGTCTATCTGGGTGTACCTTACCCCATTCCCTGTCTTGACAGCCAATCTGCATTGGCATTGCTACGCCCACAGCGATGCTTGCAACCCCAGGCTCCATCTTAGCAACTTGGCATTTTGCTGACTGGCTCTCTTTAACCATGTTAGAGGGTTGTGATCCGTCATTACACTGAATTTTCTTCCATACAGATAATGATGAAGTTTCTGCAATGCCCACACTATAGCTAGACATTCCTTTTCTACAGCTGCATAGCATTCCTCCCTGGGTTGGAGCCTACGACTGAGATAAACCACTGGGTGTTCTTCCCCCTCTGAAGAAATCTGGCTAAGTACAGCCCCCACCCCATGGTTTGAAGCATCCACTTGCACAACAAATTCTTTGCTGTAATCTGGACTGACTAACACAGGGGGTCGTCCCAAAGCTTCTTTAAGCTTCTGAAATGCCTGCTCACATGCTAGGGTCCACAGTACCTTATCTGGTCTGTTCTTCCTTGTCAGGTCTGTGAGGGGAGCAGCTATGGTACTATAACTGGGGACAAACATTCTGTAGTACCCTGCTGTCCCTAAGAATGCCTTTACCTGCTTTTTGGTAACAGGTGCAAGCCATGCCTGAATAGCTACCACTTTGTCAGGTTCTGGCCTTATCTTACCACTCCCCACTCTATGTCCTAGGTAGGAGACCTCTGCCATACCCATCTGACATTTGCTCAACTTAATGGTCAACCCTGCCCTCTCTAGTCTGCCTAGCACCTCCCTGACATGCTGAAGGTGCTCAGGCCAGGAATGGCTATAGATGGCAATATCATCTAGGTAAGCAAGGGCAAACCCTCTTGCTCCTGCTAGGATATTATCCACCAGCCTCTGGAAAGTCGCTGTGGCATTCTTCATCCCAAAGGGCATTTTTGGGAACTCATACAAGCCAAAAGGAGTCACAAAGGCTGACTTCTCTCTAGCACTGGGAGTCTAGGGCACCTGCCAGTAACCCTTGGTAAAATCAATAGTTGTAAGATACTAAGCTCCACCCAGCTGCTCTAGGGCCTCATCTGTCCTAGGCATGGGGTAGGCATCTGACTCTGTGTGACTATTTAATTTCCTGTGATCCACACAAAACCTGGTGCTGCCATCCTTCTTTGGCACCAGCACTACTGGCGAGGCCCAGGGACTGTTGGACTCTTGAATCACCCCTAGTTCCAACATCTCCTGTACCTCCTCCTTCAGAGTCTGTCTGACACTCTCAGGCACCCTATAAGGGGCCTTCCTAATAGGCCTTTGGGGCCCTGTATCCACCTGGCACTGCACCAGGTAGGTGCACCCTGGTTTCCCAGTGAACACATCCCCAAATTCCTGCAACACTGCCTGGATTTCTCGAACCTGGGTAGGAGATAGCTGCTGGGACATTGCTGCCCCTTCCACCAAGGTGTCAGCCAGAGCCTCACTGAGGAAATCAGTCCCCAGATCTCCCTCAGACTCCTCCTACAATCCACTGCAAATACTCGGCACAAGGGCCTCCCTATCATGGTAAGGTTTCATTATGTTAACATGGTACACCTTGTGCTCCTGCCGTCTGCCTAGCACTTCCACCATTTAGTTAACATCACTTACCTTTCTTGCCACCTTGTATGGTCCCTCCCAAGCTGCTTGCAGCTTGTTGTGTCTGACAGGAATGAGAACCATTACTTGCTTCCCCACAACATATTCCCTAGCTCGAGCATTCCTGTCATACCACACCTTTTCTGTTGTTGGGCTTCTGCCAAGTTCTCCTGGGCCAAGCCCATGAGCTCCCTGAGTCTTCTCCTGAGGTTTAGGATGTATGTCACAACAGCCTCCTTGTGAGACTCACACTCGCCTTCCCACTCATCTCAAATTAATTCTTGAGGTACCCTCACCCTATGCCCATTCAGCAACTCAAAGGGTGAAAAACCTGTGGATTCCTGGGGAACCTCTCTGTAAGCAAACAACAGATGGGGCAAATATTTGTCCCACTCCCTCTTAAACTGATCTGCAAATGCCCGTAGTATGGACTTGATTGTAGAGTTTAAACTCTCAACAAAACCACTAGTCTGAGGATGGTAGTGTGTGGTCTTCATGTGCTTCATCCCACAGGACTTCCACAGACAAGCCAGCAGGTCTGACATGAAATTGGCACCTCGGTCAGTCAGTATTTCTTTTGGGAAACCCATCCTGCTGAAAATCTCTAACAAAGCATTTGCCACCTTCTCTTCCTCAATGGAGGACAAAGCCACTGCCTCAGGGTATGGTGTAGCATAATGCACTACCACTAGGATATACTTTTTCCCTGTGGAACTTGGGGTACTCAGAGGTCCCACAATATCCATAGCTACTATCTGAAATGGCTCCTCCATCACAGGCAAATGCATCAAAGGAGCTCTCCCCTTATCTCCTGCTTTGCCTACGTTTTGGCAATGCTCACAGGTCCTGCAGTACCCTGTTACATCTCTGGAAATTCCAGGCCAATAGAAGTTTTGCATAATAAACCTCTTTGTATGTTTTATGCCCATATGACCTGCAAAGGGAATATCATGGGCTATGGCTAGAAGCGCCAGATGGTAAGCTCTAGGCACTACCAACTGCTGTAATCTCTCACCTTCTAGCCCTCCCTCAGGGGTCCACTCTCTGTATAGTAGCCCTTTGTCCCAGTATACAGATTTCCCCTTCCTTGAGAATCAGGTGCCTCCCTATCTACCTGCCTCAGGCCTTGCAATGTAGGGTCTGAGAGCTGAGCCTGTCTCAACTCCCTCCTTGTAACCCTTCCCAGCTCCCCTTCCACAGGAAGTCTGGCATCCTCTGACAGTGGTGCCTCACTGTCAGCCTGGGTACTACTACTCACCTCTACCTTTGCAGTGTCCAAGGGAACATCCTTACCCACAAGCAGCTGTGGCTCACATTCAGTCTCACTGCTACAGCGTAGCTCACTCCCTGAAGTGACCACCTCACCAGTCCTGGCTGCAAGTATGCAGTTTGTCTGGGTCTCCCCCAGGCTACCATACCCACATGCTTGTCTCCTAGTCTCACTGTGTATAACTGCATAAGTACATGGTACTGTCTCATCCGAATCCTTCCCTCTCAGGACATCTGCAGGATGCCATACCCTGGTTGTCTCAAGGCAACCCACTATTGGCATTTTGTCTTTCCCACTTACTGGCTCCCTCACCTTTAGTTCCCCACCTTGCCTCCATGGACACCTGTATGCCACATGACCCCACTGGTTGCATTCAAAACATTTGACCCTTGCTCCTGGACGTGTACATGGCCTAGTGGCTTCCCCTGCTACTAGAAGATTCTATTGGGGCAGTCTGTGCTGCCCACCATGGATTCCTTTAGACCCATGAGCAGTACTGGGGGTCCCCTTCCTGTGCAGGACTGCCCTGCTGGCTAGGTATAGGTCTCCCTTCTTCCCCAACTCATCTGAAGTAGCACATTGTCTATCAGATAACCAGATCCTCATGTCCTCAGGCAAAGTGCTAAGGGCTTGTTCCCTCATCAAACGGTCTGCCAGCCCTTCAAACGTGGTGACCTGCCATCCACTCACCCAGCTATGAAAATAAATGCTCATTTCAGCAACATATTCACATACATTTTCATCTGCCTTGCATCTATGCTCACGGAACGTTTAACTATACATTTCAGGTGTTAGCTTAAAACATTGTAACAGACATTTCTTTACAGCAGTATAATCAAAACAGACAGAGTCAAGCATTTGTGATATACAAGTTACAGCTTTAACATGGAGTAAGGGGGTGTCAAATTCTATTTGACTAGGCTGGCAGCCTTCACCCATCTTTCCCCAATCTTCACAGAGGTTATGATATAAAACTGTGACCATAAGAATTTAATCCAGTTCATTAGGTCCTAGTGCTACTGCGTTACACAAAAAACAGAAATGTGGCTGAAAAAATTGCTAAGTACTTTACATACATTTAACTTGTCTCTCACTTCCAGAATAGTACTGCCTGAATTCAAATACTCCATCATTATTCTACTCCAAAAAAGTATCCTTTTGCACTGAATTCAAGAACTTTAGACTATTTTCAATTTGTGCCCTTTTGCAAAAATCTTTACAAAAGTTACTTTACAAGCACTTAATTGAGTACAAAAATAAATACTGAGCACTTTGTGACTGTCAGATGGCTATTGTAATGCATTTAACACTACAACAGCCTTACTTGTTACTGTAGATACAACTTATAGTAATATAAGTTAAGGCCTCAGTGTTGTTGGTTTGTTTGTAGACATGACCTGAATATGTAGTTGTGATAACCTTAATATATTTCTCAATAATTTACTAAAGTTTAAATCACAATCATATGGTTTCAAGATTACTTCAAAGATATAACCTTTCAAACTAATGTCAATATGTCTTAATCACAAAAAAGGATCTTCTTTCAAAGTGTTGAAGATTTCCAAGGCTCTGTATTACATCCCCTCCTATTCTTTCTTTTTATTAATGACCTCACTACTGAGCTATACTCTCTTGATACTACCAGAGATTGCTGATCAAAAGTAACAAATCACATTCAGATGTGCAAGCAAACTTACAAAAAGCTTCAATGATTTCTGCTTCTTTTAACTCTAATAGACTACTACTCGCCCCCCAAAAAAATACCATTATGCTGTTTTCCACAACACAGAAATTAGCAAAGCTACCACCCCTGCTCACCGTAGACACGGATAATATTATCCCTGATCTCATTGAATATCAATGCATGGGCCACATTTAGCATTCTTCCTTAACATTCTCCACCATTGCTGATAATGTAACTAACAAAGTTATATCCTAACAAAAATAATGTTACAGGATTTCTCATATCTTTTCTCGTATCTTTCCTCCTATTGCCATCACAGCTAGAGCAAAAATGTAGTGTTAAAAAAATGTGCAGAGTCGTGTACTGGCTGATGTACACCACTGTGATCGACTGAAGAACCTCAAGTAGTTTATAGCTGTAAGCTATTTCTGACCTCTGAGAATTAAAATTAATTTTAAAGAGCAGGTGTAGACTCTCAAAAACAGCCAGGATGGGACCCTCATACAAGTGCAGTCTTACTTCAAAACAAAAATAAGAGAAAACCCCTTATCCAGGATAGGGACTGCCAAATGAAATCACCTCCCTAATAAAGAAATAAGCAGCAAAGACTGGAAACCTTTAAAAATCACAGAAAGAATGCCTGCACAAAGAAGTCATGTTCATATGCTTTTATGATAAAGTTTTTGTAGGAAAACCTCATAAGACAGACAGTATAAATTAACTTTATTTTTGATATCTGCATATAAACTGAAATTTGCAAATGTTGTTGTATAAACTGAACTTAGCTACATTTGTAGTTCATTATGTGCTGTTACTGCCATGATCCATACCTCTCAACAGTGCAGATTTTTGCAGAATGCCCAGATGTTTGCCTTATATTTTGGTCTGTTCCTCATAGAAAATGCATGCTAACACAAATCCTGTTATTCTAGCAACTTTCTAAGTTTACAAGAACATTATTTAAAATGTGTCCCTATTTTTGCCCCCCCCCCCCAATATGTCAGGCTTTGCCCAGATTTCTTGTGCTGAGAGGTCGAAAGACATGCTGCCATCATCATATCCTAGCAATGTATAGTGTACCCTCTGTCCTATCTTCTGTATGTGATGCATTCTGTAGGCAGATATACAGACACACACACACACATACACACACATACACACACAAACACACATATGCACAAAAAAAAAAAAAAAAAAAATATATATATATATATATATGTCTGTGTGTATGGTGGTTCATAGTTTGTATTCTTGCCTTTGACTCCCTATTCTTGATCTTTGTGCTTGTGTCATGACAGAAAAGGGTCAACAGCCCAGCCCACCTATGCAGTAAAACCATTTCAACTCAAATAAGTGTGGTGCTCTGCCACACATTGGCTGCAAAGTTATCTTGTTAAGCAAGTAATAAACATTTATGCAGATGATCCTCCTTCCAATGCAAGAGGCAAATCACCAAACAAAAACAAAAGCAAACAAAAAATGGGTTTAAGAGAGCCAATTGTGCTCAGTTTAAAACATTTCGGTTGTGCATGCTGATAATTTCTGGCACTGAATCAGTTTATACTTTTTCCATTCACCTAAAGAATGTGGATCTGCACTTCTCAGAATAACAGCACCTGTTTTTTTTCTTATATGCATATCTTATCATTCAACATAAATGTACTGTATTGCTTGCAAAACATGTCTGCATAGGCACTGCTGAAAATCACAGCAGTTTCCTAGTGTTTAAGAACAACACAATGTGCCTTGCTCAATGGTCCTTAAGAATCCATTCATTGTGTCCTTTACTATAAAATTATCCTAAAAAAATTGTTTGTGTATTATTAGTGCTTTTTGTGATATCCCTACTCTGGGCAAGTAATCAAAGAGCCTGAGTGCATACCACTAACACTGGAGAGGGATGTTCGCTTGAAATACAAATGGACACACTCAGTATTCCCAGATGCAGACCTCTCTGTATCAAGCCCAATTTCCCTTAAGAGCACACAGGGAACACACAGCCCAGGGTCTGGGTTTTTTTATCTGTCTCTCCTGGGTCCCCAGTAAGGCTCCCCACTATTACAGTTGCAGAGTTAAGTCCTTAGCTGAGTGCCCAAGCCAAGTCCTCCACCACTCTCTCTGTAAAACCAGTAACACACACACACACACACACACACACACACACACACACACTGTGAGAGTTGGTTTTCACACACACACACACACACACCTGGGAAAGGCTGGCAAAGATTTACCCACTGTGCCCTCTTCTAACCCAGATTATAAGGTAGTTATCACTGCCACCAGGCACTACAAACCCAGCTAGCTAAGGCTATTAGAAGGGTACACAATTATAGTGAGTGACGTTAATACTGATACCAATGGTAACATTGATCAATCAGTAAGGCTTTCAGGTGTGGCCACAGTTATTACCAAATAAATACATGCAAATATTCTGAAAGTTTAAATATTCTCTAAAAGGACCAGCCGCATTGAGAAGTCTCATATATTTAATAATAAATAATAAAATAACTTGAAAATATTAGACTATTTACAGTAAATGCCAGAGTTTCAGTCACAGGGAATATTAAAAATAACACAGCTGGAAAGATGAACACAGTTACAGAAAAACAATACTTAACTATTCTAACTATATTTTCCTTACTGATTTAGAGAATTACTATATATGGTCACTAGCTAGTGCAAGGCAAGATGAAGTGAGTGAGTGGCCCTTGCTGTCAGAGCCAAGGCAGAATACAGAATACTGAGAACAATCACTTACTAATATCTAAATATCAGTTCTGGCTGACAGAATGACGTGACACACATCATGTCATCTGACTCTGTTTCCCACACTACCCCCCATCACTAGAAGCTGACAGGATTTTAGCACCTAAATGTCAATAATACACACACAAGAGCATTGGTCATATCTGGTGCAGCTGCTAGATGTCATAAAATAATGCCCTTCCTCCTACAGGAGCTAATAAACCATGCTTCTTACAGACATTGCATCTCTGGCTTCATTCAAAGCTATTTGATAACATATTTATGGCCTAAGCCCAGTAATTTAATGTTCTTACTATTTTTGAAGTTAGAGGTTAACCTCTTCTCTTCCAGTATCCTCTGTCAAAACATATACATTTAATTAAGTTACAATAATGCATGTACATTTCTTTTCTTTCTAGCAGGGCACATTGTTGATGCCCTCATACATTTTTCAACACAAGCATCTGTACAAATCAGTTTGATATACAAGTGACATATAATTATTTACAAAATTCCAACTAACTGTACTGGCATATGTTACACATCCACTGCCATACCTCTCTTAGCATGGCTGGTAGTACCTCCTATCATCATACTTTTCATATTGGCAAGTTGGCAATCAAAGTCATAAAATATGTTTTATCATTTTAACAAATAAAAGTGGTTAATTTTACAAGGAATATCTAAACAACATGGTACTGTGAGTTCAAAATGTACCACTGCATACATTTTGCCAAATGCTGACACCTTATGCTCTAGTGTTATTAAATCTAACTACATATTAATGGAAATATATAAAGTTAGATGCTTGTTGCTATGTGCTGTGAGTTGTTATTTTTTAACATGCAGTAATGAAATTATAGTCAGGATGTTAAACTTAGATCAGAACAGGAGTTCGCAATGGCTAAAAACATGCATTCAAATTAAGCAAGCCTTTGAAATTGTGTTTTTAGCCATTGTGTACTGCTTTTCTGATCTAAGCTTCACATTCTGACATTAGAATTGAATTACTGCATATGTAAATGACAACTCACAGCAAACAGCAGCTGCTAATTTCCTGTATTAGGTTTCTCATTCTTCTTAACTCTTTTAAACTGTTCTAATCAGTAACACATATCTAACCTTACTTCTTTACATTAATGTGTATAACTAGAGTTAGCAACATTAGCTCTTACCCTTCAAGAAAATGCAAATAAATGATATGTCAACAACAACTTGATACAAAATATTGCCATAACTTTTGTTTTACCAATTCTTCACCTCTAACAAAAGAAAAAAAATGTTATTTTGAGTAGATTTCTCACATATATACTTGAAAAAAAGAAGAAAGAAAATGAAAGTTCCTTTCTGTTTTCACAAGACATCAGTGATGAACTTTGACCTAGCTCAAGGTGGGAAGCAAGACAAGCAAGAATCCAGCATTCTGACACAGCTGGAACATTCTTGTGTTCTTTAGAATTTTTGTGAGAGAAATGTGTTACACAGGAACAAAGTAAGCAAAATCGCCAGCAAACAATGACACCAGTACTTAAGCATATTACTTAGATCTGACAGTCATAATCCAAACATATCCGAACTGCAGAAAATAAAGTCTCAGACTACACAAACCACAGACACTCTAAAGTAAAAAGTATGGAAGTTTATTAAGATAAGTGCTTTTGTTCAAATGTAAACAATGGACTTCAGATAAAAAAAATAATAATTTCCCCTTACATTTTGTATCATATTAAACACTGCTAGTGGATTATTTAATTACATCGAAAATGTTAAAAATGTCAAATAAGCATTATAGAGACTTCACAAATAATTGCATAGACCAGTTGTTGATAAAAACAATACATAAATTAAAGATAAAACTTTAAATCTAGTCCTAATAATCAAAAATAAACTAACTATGGAAATTCTGCCATTGATCCCTTGGAGGTCTGTAGCATTCAACAGAACTTGCCAATATAATTCATTTCTTTTGATGTGGGATTCCCAGTCACTGCCCCTCTCAAAAGTTGGTACATTTTCCAATATAAAAAATTTAATTTTTCTAAAATTCCCACACATACTTTGGAATGTTTAATCAATGTGTTGTCCTTTCTCTTAATAGCTTTGCAGTGCTAGTAGATTCTATGATTTAGGGCATTCACAGTCTTCCTAATGTAAAATGCTGAACATGAATTATATTGGGCTAAATAAACTTCCTCCATTGTATTACAATTGTATTTCCCACTGGGGTAAATACTTTTCGGGTAGTTTGTCACAGTAATGATTGAGCCTTCATAAATAAACCTAGACTGGCTACAGGCTCCACATTTAACCATACCCTTCGCAGTAATGTTGTACCCTCATTTCCTAAGGATTATAGTTTCAAATTTCTTCTTCAGCTTAACCCCAGACTTATAAACTGTGGTGGGGTACTGATACAACTTGTCCATCAGCCCCTGCACTTTGATATATCTATCCCAATTACATGTTAAAATGTTTTAACATCATTATTTCTGCATTTGAAACTGCAAACATAAGCTTTAGAATAATTCTCCAATAATAACCAATAACTATTCCCTGCTCTACCCTCAAAGTCCCAAGTCCGTGCTTTAAAACGGACTTGCATCAACACTCTTTCCTTAACCTCTTCGTCCATCAACTTCTTAATAAAATCCAATGAACATAGTAACCAATGTCTTAATTTCTTCAAAAAATATGTCTTCTGACACTAAGCATGAAAGTCTAATACTCTGTGTCTTAACCACATTTTTCTTCTGCCAAACTGGATGTAAAAATGTAGTAAACTGTTGGAATAGGTCTCCTTTCTAAAGATTGTGGAAATAAAACCCCTCTGTTCAAAATCTTTTAGAAATGTTAGTGTCCAAAAAGTCAATAATTAGCTCATTATATTGACCCAACTGTAAAAAAGGAGTAGTGTTGTTCAAATAGTCCAAAAAATTAATGGCTGAACTCCAGACCATATAATAAATATGTCATCCAAAAATGCAAGTAATTGTTGATGAAAACATTGTAGATGGAATTGAAAACAAAATTCCTCTCCCATCACCACACTATTAAACTGGCAAGTACTGGAGCCTCTGATGTTCCCATGGTGACCTTCCTGAATTGTTTGAAATATTCCACTTCAAAAGACACAAGATTGTTGGTTAAAACGAGTTCCATAGCCTTCACCACATTTTTGATTTTATGTGTTGTTAAGTTAGAGCAAGAAACTAAGGCTTCTTGAAACCACCCAATCCTTCATGGTGTGGGATAAATAGAAACAAATCCTTCACATCGACAGTTACAAAAAAGATTTCATCATTGAATGGTACTTGGTGTAATCTGTGTAAAAAGTGCCAAGTTTTATTGGGGACACATTTTTTTGCCATTGAAAAAGGATTTCAAAACATGATCAACAA
Source organism: Protopterus annectens (assembly GCF_019279795.1). Classification (NCBI taxonomy): domain Eukaryota; kingdom Metazoa; phylum Chordata; order Ceratodontiformes; family Protopteridae; genus Protopterus; species Protopterus annectens. The sequence continues at coordinate 1,234,630,270 of NC_056744.1, forward strand.
ATTTGGCTAATGGTTCAGTCTTTGAACATGTAGCTGCAACAATAGGTTGTTGTGGTGGATCAATAACAGATTTGTGAACTTTTGGTATACCAAAAATGTTAGGTGTTGCCGGTTTGTCCACTTTACAATATTCAAAAGTGGAACTGTCTGTATCCCCATTCATAACCAAATCATCCAACCAGTAATCAATCTGATGATACGCCACATTAATCTAATTTTTGCTGACAATGAAATAAATCTCCATCATGCAAGTATTATAGCATGTTTTTGAGAATATAAGTGGCAGTTCATCACTACTGCTCCCCCACCCTTGTCCATTTTCTTGATTCTAATGGACCGGTTGTTGGTCAAGTCTCTAATTAATTTTGTTTCCTCCTTGGTCATATTGAAAGAAACAACCCTCTTGTTTAACATCAGTAACTCTTTTTCACAGACATCACAGTCTATCGAAGTCAAAGGAAAACATTAACCTGAAAAAAAAATAATAACACAATGAATAAACAGAATATCTGAGAAGTCTGGTTTATGATACATGAAACATCTCTACTGTAGAATTAAAAACTTGATCCTTGAATCATGGCTTCATTACTCATTACAAAACTCTTGTTCTAAGCATATAATACAGGATATCTCATGGATCAATCGCCAGTCTTCCATTTATTACATACTAATATCTACTTTGTGTGTCTAATATTTCTCTCCTTTCTGATGCACATCCGTTTCCTATCGCAGCCCCTGTGGGCTCTAATGACTCATACATGCATTTATTTAATCCATTTACAGCAGCAGCATTCATCATAACTAAAGCCCTAAAAATTGAAAAAGATGAATTTGTATTTTAAAGCCTATGCTAGTCAGAAAAGAGTGTTTATGAAAGGTCTGTAATTTCTCTTACATATGAATTTTTGCAAGTAGGAAGTTTGGTGAAGCAAGGCATAAACATGCTTCTGTTATTCCAAAAATAAGTTGCTGAAAAGCAAAGTGATCAGTTAGTTCAGTTTCCAGTTATTTTCCACAGTACAGAGAGTTTCCATAGGGGACACAATCAGGAATTTATTGATTGATTTATTTATTTATTTATTTATTGATTGATTGATTTATGTATGCATGTATGTATTTTTTATTTATTTAATTTATTTTTGTTACTGATTGTGAATACATTGCAGGCTATTTTCTTTAAGTACATGGTGCTAGTTTGGCAAAATGGCACTGGATTGCTTCATATGAATACTGATAAGAAGGCTGCTGTAAGCACATTATTAACAAGATATAAAAATTCAAACTTGAGCTAACTCATGTAGCATGCTGATAAGTAAACAAAACCTGCCTTTTAATTAAATTTACATGTATATATTATTATTGATTATTACTTTTTACTGTTGTTATTCTAAGTTGTTTACATATTTACTAGCAATGTAAAATGAATATGACTTTGCTTGTGTCAACTACGTTGTAGGTGCTCACATGCTAATAGATCAAGACACATTTGCACCTTGCCACTTACTTAAAAAAGCAAGTGCTCAAACTCTGGAAAGCCTGATCTCCTTTTTTATGTAGCCCTCCCATTACAAAGCTCTATAAAGCTATATAATCCTACCACAACTTAAACTGTAACCTTAAAACTCTGACCCATTTTACAACACAAATTCTCACTTCCTTATTCTAAAACTGCACTCCCACTCCTTAACCATAAAATACCTCATCCCTATCTAAACCTAAATCTCCAGCCCCCAAACCTAAAATCTTACATCACTCCCTAACCCTAAAAGTCCCCTCCTACTCCCTAAACTTAAAACTTCCTTTTTTGCTACTAACCATAAAATTGACCTTTACCATACTCTAACCATAAAATCCCCCTGCTCCCTCCATGCAGTTGCTTGTCTGAATTTAGATTCAAAACTGAGCACAAACAGCAGCCTACACAAGCTACAAGATACTCAAATCACTAGCTTCCAGACAGTGTTTTTTTAAGTTCTTGGGGCTTAAGCACTTGTAGTGAAATCACTTAGCTACTAGTCAATAAATCAAAAACATTTATTGGGAAAAAACAGCATGATGGATTACCAAACCAAACTGTAGTGGTGTAAGGATGTTTTTCGAGATCCTGTTTTTATCCAAACTCATTTTTGGTTTGTTTATATGATATATGAGTGTGTGTATCTTGACCTAATACTTGCATCAAAATTGACATCCAGACAAAATATTGACAGTCTTAATACATTCATTTTCACAAGCCTGCCCCACATATATGCACTAAAGGATTATTTACATTTCTGTTGCAGCAACCTGCTGGGAAAGTCTCTTTTGCTCTTTTCTTTGATATGTGTTCCAAAAATGAAATTACCACTGCTACTAACAAATGCAATCTGAGGGTCATGTTGCTCAAAGCAAGAAGTCTAAATCTCAAAATGCACTTGCTCGAGGCACTCCTTAAAATGGGGAATATTGCCATTTGTGCTGTAACAGAAACCTGGTTCAAGGCAGCAGAAAGCACCCCTGCACTACCAGGCTATAACTCATTCCACACCTTTTGGCCCCAGAACTTGGACTGATGCTCTGAAGGTAGTGGTGTTTCCATATTCATAAAGGATTTGCACACCTTTAGACTGGTAGCCCAGCATAACACATCAGAGACACTTCAGGTGCAGCTAACATTGGATAAGACAGTGATGCAAGTTGTATCCTGCTATAGGTCTCGAACCATTTACCAAGACTCACACTCCATGTTCCTAAGCACCCTGTAGAATATTAGAGTCCAACCTAACACTCTCTTACTAGGTGACTTCAACTACCCTCCATTAACTGGGTAAACTACGTATGTACCAATACACTCGCCCAATGTTTCCTGGAGTTCATTAATTCCAATGCCCTGGACCAGCTTGTTCTTAGCCCCACTAGAGGTAGCAATGCCCTTGACCTGGTCATTACTAACATGGGCAACCATTGCTCTAAACAAATAGTCAGCTCCTCCCTGGTTAGATCCGATCACAAATGAATCACCTTGGAAATCCACATTCATCCCACCCCCCCACCCCCACAAGCCACCATGAAAAACTTCCCCAAAGCTAACTTTGGGCTGCTAAAAACAGAGGTGGCTAACTTCATGGCACCCATGCAAATGGAGAATAGTTGTGTGACAGCAGAATCATACACCAATGCACTGTACGAACAAGTACACAAATGCATTGATCTTGCCATACCCAATAGAACCAAGACGCTCTCCTCCAAAAAAAGGAATGCAATCTGGTGGTTGCTTGCCATAAACAAACTCTACAACAGAAGGTGGAAACTGATGTAGAATAAGGTGAAGTCCCAAGACTGGAAAAACTCCCTTATCACCCTCAACAAAAAAGTTGAGATCCCTCATCAAATCCTCTAAAGCTAGCTATGAAAACAGAATTGCAGCAGATAGTAAAGACAACCACAAGGCCTTCTATAGTTATATAAAGAATCTCCACGGCAATACCCAGATTTGCTCTGAGCTACTGCACAATGGTACCTCCTTTACCGAGCCCACAGATATTCCCAGTATACTGGCCGACAGATTCAGTGCCAATTTTACCCCCTCCCCCAAAGTCCAATCACAATACCAGTAGATTGCCAGGCATCCAGTATTACTGCTGCACATGTTAAAACAGCACTGTCCAAGGCCAATAATACACATTCTATTTGACCTTGTAATATCCCTGGTTGTGTTCTACATGATACCATTCCCCAATCAGGCATCATAGAAAAACTCACTAAGCTTGGCATCAACCCTGATATCACTAGGTGGGTTGCAAACTGGCTCAGAGAACCCACAGTGTGAAAGTAGCTGACTCCAAGTCAGACTGCCTACTAGTTACGAGTGGAGTTCCACAGGGTTCGGTCCTGGGTCCTCTCCTGTTTGGTATCTACTTCTCTAAAGTCCAGGTCAACACAAAGGGACTCTGACAAAGTTCACAGATGATTGCAAGTTGGGAGCTATTATTAATTCCCAAGTGATGTTGACGTCCTACAGAATGGCCTCACTGAGACCAACGACTGGTGTCAGAACCATGGCCTTAAGCTCAATGCCAAAAAATGTGTCGTCATCCCCTTTGGGAAAAACCCGGTTCCAATGAATTACCACATTAATGGTAGTCCACTGAACACAGAAGATGTTATAAGAGATCTGGGAACACAGGTTGACAGCAACCTCTCTTTTGATCACCACATTGCCACTGTGGTCAGAAAGTCCTTCTATGTGGCACATCTCATTACTAAGGGTTTTCCATCCAAGAAGAAAGAGGTCATTGTCTTCCTCTACTCTTCCCTCATTAGGCCAATCATCGGGTACAATGCCCCGTTTGGCATGTACCTCACTAAACACCTGCAGCAACTGGAGAGGCCACAAAAGTACCTCATAAATAGGATCCTAGGCTTTAAACACTTGTCCTATATGGACAGACTCAAAAAATTCAAACTATTCTCTGCCTCATATCGCCTACTTAGAGGTGAACTCTGCTGAAATCCCAATCCTGCTGCACCACAAGCTCCAGAAGGATCTATATTACGTGATTGAAAATTCAGATGTTCGAACACGTAATCATCGACCCCAATTGAGTGAACCGGCAAAATGTCGAATGGCCGGAAAAAAATAGCAAAAACCCAAACAAACCATTAAACTGTTTTATGCAGGGGGCAACTCCCCCTGCACCCCCTATACCTCCTGCTACTTAAATATACCCACTCCGAGACTGCACTATATTGCAGTAAATGGAAATCTCCCCTTATGGAGATTTCCGTTTACATGTTCGACATTCTGCCGTTTCGCTCAATTGGGGTCGATAATTACGTGTTTGAACATCTGAGTTTTTGATCACATAATATAGACCCACTCCAGAGACCTCAACCTCATTACCACAATTAAGAGAACATGCTGGAGGGACAGGTTCATAACCCAGAGACTGCCCATGGTATGGAGCAGACTTCCCATACATGTCAAGCAGAGCACCTCGCTGACCCTCTTCAAGAGAAATCTTGATGAGTGGATAGGAAACAGAAAATTCACCCCTGGGATAACTCCAGTGGCTCTACTCAACAGAGGCACTGGGAACTAAGGTCAGGTAGCACTAAGCCAGGGCAATCCTATGGCTAGGCTTGTAAAGGCCCAAGGGCCATTAGCCTAGTACCTATGAACCTATGTCAGTGAAGCAACAGGCAGCACATGCTGTAGGTTCTATTCCTACACCAGGTAGTTCATACTCTGACACTTCAGTGCAGCATAATGGGAGGGGGGAGCTGAACTCCTGAGTGTGTCATCCTTCTGATGAGACATTACACCAGGATCCCATCTGTTTGATTTTGTGGTAGTTTAGGTGGATGTAAAAAATCTCACAGTACCTATAAAAAGAAGAGGGGTCCTTTATTTGACACAACATAAAAAAAACATTAGTTACATATTTATAAAATATGCATATTTACAGGTGTATATATATATATATATATATATATATACATACAGATTTCTATTTATAATTTTTCATATAACATCTTTATTGTTATTCTTCCATAACTCGTCCCCACTTCTACAAAACCAATCTAATTTTTCACAATGTATCTGCCAAAATCCATTATTAGCAAACAAAATGTCATTAATGTTTCATACCATATAACCTATATTACTTCAAATAAATTCTTATCAATCCTTCTCATATATCCTTTCTTCTTGTTCTTATATCTATACAGAATCATAGTCATATCTTTGTTGTTTATGTCATTAATATTCTCACATTTTTTCACACAACTTTTTTTCAGAGTTTCACTACTCTTTTACATTTCTAAAACATGCTCTTTTGTTGTTCCTACCCACAAAATAAACACACTCTTCCAGCTTTCTATATGGCATATTGCCCTTTACTGGTGACTTATTTATCACCAGTATCAGTAAGAAATGATGACACTCTATTATCTTGGTACACTTTTCCCTTACTTTAATGGCTTTAGTCACTTCTACTGTTAAAATTTCCCACAGATTTACATAAAAATTTACATAAAAATATTGTTTTATCACTATATTTCTCTATATTATCATTTTCCATTTTACTGTTTTTCTTGATAATTTTTAATTTCTTCATTTACATATTTTTTTCCTTTTTCATATTCTCTTAATCTCCCAGAACTTTTTGAACTTATATTTAAACATTCTCACTATTAATTTCTCATTCACTTATTTTACCCACTTTAATGCCCTGTAGAAATTGAAAGAAATAGAATGAACAACTGGATATAATAACCCCAATCCCCCATCATCTTCACTCAGATCCCCATATGAAATAAAACACTAATTGCACAATTTCCTTTTCATATTTTTCTGGAACCTTATGAACATGTGACATATGTGCTATTTTTCACATTAATAAAGACATTCACCAGATAAACCACTTTTTTTCTCTGAATGCTAATCTTTACATCTTTCACAAACCCTCCCATTGCATCATAACTGCATCATTTTTCACAAATTGTATCCCAAGCAAAGACACTTCATTTACCTGGTTCCTTTTCCAAATTACCATCCTCATCACTTCTGAAAAACTTATCTGCCATCTCACCCCATGAAACAGCACTGTCATCCTGCTAAATTACTTTTAACAGAGCATCATCTGCAAGCCCTCCTGACACCAGTTATGTTACCTGTACCACATCACCCAAATCCTTCCTTTTATCTTTATTCAAAGGTATTCTCATATCTTCAAAACATCCGTACAAACCAGCACTTCTGTCATCTATATGCTGTTCTTAGTAACTACGACTATATTGTCTGCATATGTCAAAATTATTAGAATTACCACCACCTTTTGTATCACATATCTAGCATATTTTACTTTATAAGCTACTTCACTTACTGTTGCATTCATTACCGATGCAAACAACATGCCAGTCACGGGCATCCTTGTCTGATACCACACTTCATGCATATTTCTTTACGCAGCCACCCATTCACTAAACTCCCACTCTATTATTTTGATATGCTGACATACACAATTTCCTAATAGAGTTACCTGCTTCATACTTCTCCATTATATCCCACAAAGCCTAATGTCATACTGTATCAAATGCCTTGCTAACGTCACCTGCCATTAGTTTCACATGCTGCCTTTTACATATAATACCATCCACAGTTTCTCTCACAACCAATAACAATTCTTGACATCCCTACCCTTTTATATCATATACAGTTTTTTCGAAATATCCCTCATTCTTCCTTCAGTTCTCCTCTGTATTATTCTCATAAAAAATATAATTTGTGTTATTAGTGTGATAGTGTCTCCATTTTTTTACTTTATTCTTTTCATTTTTTTAATATAAGTTAGAATATTCCACTACATAACTCTTCATACAAAACCACCTCATTAAACCATTCATTCAGAACATTCACAAATTTTTATCTGCCAGTCCATTAATTTCTTGTACATCCCATACCCTTTACCATCCAGGCCTGTTACTAAATCAACATTTACTTTCCTAAGTACTTCATCCGATTCACTAATAGTAATTTCTTTCTCAAATTCCTTAGTAACTCATTCTGGGTTTTTTCTTATTTCCATTCTGTCTCTTATTTTCCTTCTTTTTACTCATAAGCATATTTTCCACATGCTGTACTACAGTACTCGTAATTTGATTTTGTGTTCTTTTTATCTCTCCTTTTACATATTTCATTTAAATCATTATACTAATATGCCTCTTCCCTTCTCCCTTGTAAATAATACCTCTGCCTAAATAGTAATGCCTTAATTTTTTGGGATTTTTTTTTGTTTTTCTTTTTTTATATCATAATACTTTTTTTATTCTTTGTAAATTTTCTAATATGTTTCTATACATTTTCCCATACTTCAGTATCTCTTCCTTTCTTGCATCATACCTCCATTGGAAAAAATATTTTTATACTTTAAATTCTATCCACCATTCAGACCATTTTTTATAGAACTCCTTCATGGTTATACAATCCTTCTGGGGTAGGAGGTTGTCATAATAGTTAAGCTGTTTACCTTATATGCACAAAGTGCAAGGTTTGATTCTTACATGGAGTAATTTACAAAACTTAAAATGACCCACAAGGGCAGTTAGCCTAGTACTAACCTATGAACCTTCTATAATAGCAATCCTCCCCACTTTCCATTTTCAGTCCATAATTTCTCATTTATTCTTTTTATTCCCTTTCCTATTTTAATATAATCTCTTTTTGCGTCACCCTCATCCATATTGCTAAAGGTCTGAAAAACCAGTCACAACTGTAACACCATTTGGTACCCCCAGCCCTTCCTATCATGTGAAATTTCAGACCCAAATGTCCCACTTCTATAAGTCTATTGACTTTTGTTAAACACAGCTAAAAGTTACCACATTGTATTGCTTCCTTCATTTTTTACATCTTTCCCTCTCTTTTTACATCTTCTCCTTAAAAGCACAAAAGTCCCTGGCAACTATATATATTTTTTATGTTAAACACCACATAGTCTAATATTTGATGAAATAGATTCTCTCTTTCCTTGCTTGTTATATATGCATTTCATGCAATAATTCTATAAACATTATCTCCACCTCATATCTACAACAGTTAACCTTCCCCCATCAAGTCTTTTCACTGTTTTTTTGTACAACACTGCCATTCCAGAACAATATTCACTACCTAAGTTCCATATTCTATTTCTACCTCACATTTTTCTGTTTGCAGTCTTTTTTCACTTGTTAGGAATCTTATATTCTCAAACAGAATGACAACAACATCACATTTGGCACACCATTCCAATATCTATATCCTTCATATGGTGTTTATAATAGAGTTCACATTTACTGAATGTATTCTAAAATTTTTACTTTTCCTTCCTTTTTAATATTTAAAAATTTTCACTTTATTTGTGCTGTTACCCCAATTGGATATTTTCTCATGGGTTTATGCAAGAATAATTCTTGATTCTCAGAATCAGATGTTTCACTAGCTAGAACTTCAAAAAATATATTGGCATCAATCCCTTCTCCTGACCTCTCTTCCTGCGCGCACTCTCTCTCTCCCTCCTCATTTTTTCTTACCATATTTTTTTCTACATTTCCTTCATCACCTATGTTTTCTTCTGTACCTCTTCTTTTTTTCATTATTTACTGTTTACTCTTGACATTGCATCCAAAGGTGACTATTTTTTATACAACCTGCATTCAGGCACATACCTTCTGCTGTGTGTCCTTTCTTCCCACATTGGTTACGTTGTACCTTCTCGCAATCATTACTTAAATGAGAAAAGTCCCCAGAAAAGAAACGTGATTTAGGCTGGCCAGCATATCTTAATGCCCCTCTATAACCAGACACAAAAATAACACTTTGCAAGTGTTTCACCATGTTGTTTTCACATTTCAAAATAGCTTCCAACCTCCACCTGCCATTCCATAAGTTTCTTTCATCTCTAACATTTACAGTATTATCATGACTTTTACAAAGACTCTCCATGAATTTTTTAACATCATCTTTTTCTAGTTAATTTGTTCTAAAATGCAAAGTAATTTATGTTTTTTTAAACATTATGTTACTGCCAAAAAACAAATAATTGTTCCACAGATAAATGCCCTTTTTTATTACACAGTTCCAGAAATGTCATCATCAGTCCCTCAGTTTCCAGTTCATCCATCCATCCTCAACCCCTTTTTCCCATGGGGTCAAGGTCTTACTTCAACAGTGACAATCATCTTGAGCCAAGGTTTACACTGCCAGGTGGCTAGCCCTGCCACAATAGTCAATCCATACCACTCACTCACAAACATAGCCAATTTAGAGTATCAAATCTACCTACTGCATGTCTTTGGAATGTGGGAAGAAACCAGAACACCCAGAAGAATCCCATGCAACTGCAGGGAGGACATGCAGACTCTGCACAAAAGGCACCCCAGCCAATAATCAAATCAGAAAACCTCTTGCTGTGAGGCATCAACACTAACGACTGCACCACTGCAGCCACCCACAACCACCAGTTTCAAATGTTAAGTCATAAAAAGTCGCTGTCCCAATATGTATAAATGAACACATTTCTTTAGCTTTAAAACCCAGGACAGTTACCAAATTGTCCCATACATAATATGTCTGTTACGCAGTGTTGTTTTTTGTTCTTATTTTTAAAAGCAGTTTTACTTACAGTTTGTTGTTGGTCTCTTTTTTTGCCTGCTGTCACTGCTGCATATGTTTTAGTTACTACATTATCTGCTGGCACAAAAGCAGATGCCTTCTCAGTTTTTTGCTGCTTTCTTTTTACTTTCTGTCTCTGATGTGTAAGTTTTATCTGGTACATTCTCTGTGGCCACATCACCTGGTTCCTTCTCCATATTACCATCCTCAGCACTTCTGAAAAAGTTATCTGCCATTTCACCCCGTAAAACAGCACGACTGTCATCCTGCTTGATTATTTTTAACAGAACATCATTTGCAAGCCCTCCTGACACCAGTTCTGTTATCTGCGCCATTTCAACAGACTAACTTTCTTCTTTCTCCATGGAGATGACTAAATGCTGCTCATTAGTAACATCTATCACACAGGAAGCTTTGTTTACATTCTGAAGTCACCCATCAAACACATTTTTCTCCAAATTCTCTCTTTCAGCTTCTAAATACTCCATTGCTTTTCTCTCCTACTCCTTCCTGCTGCTTCCTTTAGGCTTTTTCTCGCTGGTGGAGGAGCCCTCCTGCACCATCTAGCAGCTACAAAGATTAGGGAAACTTCCCCAAAGCTCTGGTCAAATTTCCCCTAGTACTATAAATGCCACCTTAAGTTATTAGCTTAGTGGGGACTAGCTCAGTCAAAAAAAGATGAAATAAAAAAAGAAAATCTATTAATTACACTCAAAGGAAGTGTGACTATAATAAATTAAAACCCATGTATCATGCCCTCTTATGATTCATGACGGTTTATGCCTGGTAATGACAATGTTGTAGGTTATATCCTGCTACTCTTTTTCCGAATCTGAAAAAAATGGCCAAAAACACCTAGTTGTTTTTTTTTTTTTTTTTTTTTTTTTTTTGTGGTAGGGCAAGTCCCCTTGCATCCCTGGAATTTGAAGGTAAGCCCCACACACCTGCCAAATCTATAAATACCAACACTGCAGCCACACCAACTTGAATAAGGGGGAATTTCCCTGGAAAGGGTGTCACTGCTGGCAGAAGTTGCCATCAGTGATTTCTGTTGGAGGACCTCCCACTGAGGATAGGTTGAACCTCTGGCAGTTAAAGCTCTAGCATTCAGTCTTCATCCACCAGTAGGGTAATGACTGCTTATCTATTGCCAGTGGTTAATTACAAATTATACCAGTTCTTCATTAGACCAACTAGTGGTTTACTGACGGAAAGGTTTCTTTATGTTAGTGATAGGTGCTCATGCACTACTTTGTTTAAATATCTTATCTGAATGAAGGCAAAAGCGCAGAAATCCATTACATTTTGTGCTGGTTTATCTGGTAATACACTGCTGCATGGTGTCTCTTTAAAGTTATATGCTCCTACCTTTAAGGATCACATGGGATCAGAAACAAATGTCATTACTGACTGTTGACTGGTTTCATTTTAGTTATCATGAGAGACATCATAAGAACAAAAAAAATACTTTACAATACCATTTTAATGGCATCACATACTACAAAACAATGTAAAAACTTTATTTCATCTTTAACAAACTTTTTATTTTAACATTTTAATGGGCCAGGGGAGTTGATTTCCATGTAAGTTAATCTGCCATGATAGCTCCTAATATTTAAGCATTGTAGCCATGTCGCCCCATTCTGGGCCATGCTTGATATGATCTTAAAATATAAACATCTTGAAATGCCCACACTTAAACAATGTCTATGCAATTCATTCTTCATATATTTTGATTCTGTTGAGCAAACATGTTCATAAATATGCTGTGAGCATTTTCTTGTGATGCTGCCTACATAGAATTTGTCACAACATGTGCAACTAGCTAAATTCACCACTCCCAACTGTCTAATAAATGTAGCCAGTTATCACAATTACTCTAGCTGTGTTGTTTAGATTAATAATAATATAACTTCTGTCTATGAATTTCATTTTCTTGCTCATAATACTTTTAAAATTGCCATATGGTCTGAATTACAAATAATTCTTTATATTTGTTATAAATATATTTATATATATGTGTGTATTTACCTCAAAGAATTCAATTTTCCCTCTAGTATTCTCTAAATAGTATCAACAACTTCCTTTATATTCGTATCATCTGTTCTATAAAGAGCCCACAGTGAGTAGTTATGTTCAGAAATAGTAATCACCCTATTTGGCTAACCATGTTTATAAAAGGTCTGTGGATCTATACTCCACTAAATCTTTGGCTGCTACTTCTGCCATTTCTGATGGATAACTGCATTATTTAAAAAAATGTTTAGCACATGAATCTATTTAAAAATGTTATCTCATCATGTATTCCTATAACTAGGTTTACGGTATAGCTCTCTAGCAAAGCCTGACTCAGCCAGTATTCAGAGACAGGCCCAGCTATGAGAATTAATGCTGCAGTAAAAAGGGTCTTTTAGCAGGATCATGGAGAACAATAATTTAGAAGCATACTATCCAGAAAGTCCTCATTATCAACATTATCAACTAATTTGCATACCCCTGACTCACTCTGTGTTGTGCTGCCTTTGCAGTAATCACCACTGATGGCCAATGCATTGCATTGCATTGCATTAAGACAGGCACCTACTTCATTAATGGATAGCTACGAGATAACAGGAATTCTTCTTCCTGATGTATTATTCTCCTACCTGTGGATCCCACCACTGAAAATAATCACTAAAGCAATGAGAATAATTTATTTTCTCATTTTCCATGATTCACATTACACTGTTAGTGGTACAGCTATCCATCTTGAGTAAAACTTCTTTCTTGCACATACAAGATTCTCTGACAAGTTGCCCATCATTCTGAAATCACTTCAGAGCAGAACATGCCCTTCTCTGAGCTCTTTGTCCAGGAAAGGTCAGGTTTTACAATTATATACAACCTCTTTATCATTTGCATGCAGACCTGCCCTTCACCCTGCCTTCTTAGTTGGAAGAAAATACTCTCAACCAGTAGAAGGAACTTCTTGTTGAATTATCTGTTTCTGCTATACAATACGTGGCAGTACCATCAAAGCAGGATGGGGGTCTCACTTGTAATTACACTGCTTTATTAATGTATTCCTGGAGAAAAACAACAGTAGCAACTGTTAATTATCTTATCTTGTACTTAGACAATTACTGCAGAGAATCTTCAGATTTGTCCACTTAACAGTTAACAAAATTGCATTAACATGTTCGATGTACATACCCCAACCTTTAAGCTGCAGTTCATGTTGCCTGTTTCAGCACTGGGGAAGCAGATTGCAAAAGCTTAAGAACCTAAATAAATGTATATCACACAAGATTTATTGAGGGATTTTTTTTTAAGCTCTTTGGAGTTTAGGACTAAAACACTCAATAAATCCTGTCTGATATATGTATTTCAGGTATGTTCTTCCACTTCTGCTTCCAAGCTGTTCGGTTTGGTTTTCTGCTTCTTAATTACACATCTTGGATGACTTGCATTTTGCTACTTCAATTCCTTTTTTGTGCTTTTGATATGAGTGTGCATGTTTTTTAAGAACATCCATTGTTTTGCCTCATATTTCTGCCATCTCCTTCAATACATTGTTGTTCCTGTTGGAAGCCATTCAAGATTTCCATCAGGCTGTAATAATGCCAAATATTAGCATTTCAGAAAATGCACATTGAGGCAAATTTATTGTTCTATTGATTTTTTTAAGTGAAATGTAGTTAAATTTAACAAGTAACACTGCTTTGGTGCAGACAGTAACATTTTTATTATTTCTAAATTTATTTATTTTAGATTGTATATTGTGTTTCATTTTCTTCTTCTTATAGCTATATTAATAAGCAAAGTGGATTGCTCCAACCATGTATAATTATCCTTCCTTTCTACCTATCATTTGTTCAGAATTTACACATGCATCCCTAATTTTGCCATGTGCTACCATGTGGTCAATCACAGAAGGCATTAGAGTTGGACAGAATATTGGTTGAAGCAAAACATGCTGTTTTACTAACTTCTATGGGAATTTAACTTATATGTGATAATTATCTGTGATTTACGGCTGTCAGTAGTGTACTTCTTTCTTCTTATTTTTTAATATTTTAGTAGACTTTCAATTAAGTAGCTATTGTGTAAGTGGTGTTCAGAATATAAATATAAAATAAGTAAAGGTTTCTAAGGACAGAAGGAGGACCACCAAGGGCTGTATATGCTTGCAGAGATTACTATTTTCACATCAGCAAATAATCATGTAGAGCACGATAATTTTCCATTTAGCTACTATACATCTTCTTCAGTTGCATGTCACAACTCTAATCATTGACGTGTGCAAGGATATAAGTGTGCGTATACATACACACATATAGTATATATATTGTTCTACTTCAGTAGACCAAAATTCCATTTACCTGACTTTCATAATGCCGAGGTGACAATGCCAATAATCCATAATACCAACGACCCGGAACACCAATTTTCCACTCCAGGTAAGTAACCACTTGGCCACCATGCTGAACTTTGCCCCTTACCCCTGCAGTAGTGCAATCTTGGAGTTGGGATATTTAGTTAGGGGGTGTGGAGAGTAAAGCCCCACCACATGGGTGGGTTTACTCTGCTTCGGTTTTATTTAGTTTTTCAATTTGGCCAAGTGTGGTTACTTATCTGGAATGGAAAGTCGTTGTTCCAGGTCATCGGTGTTATGGATTGTCAGCATTGTCATCTCAGCATTATGAAAGTCAGGTAAGTGGGATTTCGTTATATTGAAGTAGACCCATAGATTTTATATATATATATATATATATATATATATATATGTGTGTGTGTATATATATATATATATATATATATATATATATATATATATATATATATATATATATATATATGCTTATATGGTTACATGTTAAATGATCGAGTGATCATAACGTCGAACCTTGGAACATCGAGACCATAACGTCGGATATACAGATAAGTGAAAATACAGAACATTGAACTGCAGAACATCAACACAAACTATCAGAATAGCAAAAACACACCCGGAACCACCATATAACCAAGATGCATTCCCATAATATCGAAAAACACCATGGTGAGCGAACAAATCTTTAGAAACACGTAAACAAAACCTCAACCAAATGTGGACAGAACCAATGCCAAGGAGTGGGAAACAAGTGAATACCAGTGGTCAGCACACGAACCAGCTGCATATCACAAACTCCATCTGCCAAAACTTTGTACCCCAACATTTCCAAATATCCAAATCACACAATCCATTCCAGCAATGTAAATATAACACACCATCAGTGCATAGTGCAGCAAAATAAATCAAACGCCTTCCACTGTGAATGTGACATCACTACTTCAAAAGTGTAACAGTTGCTTTCAGGAATGTCCAAGCATCATACGAGTACCCCGCAATATCGCTTTAAACTTGTTTTCCCGTGCCAACAGTTTCTGTCTGTTAGAGGACTGTGGACAGCCCGCACACACACGGAGCCGCAATTCGTCTAGCCTATTCTTTTCCCGACAGAGAGTCAACAGCAGCACATTCAGATCAGTAGCACAAGCCCCTAGCAAACACTTTAAATGGTGATGCCACCCTTCAGTACTGTTTTGCATATGGGGCAAACACTCGAGATTGAGCTGGCAAATATTCCAAAACTCTTTGGGGAATAAAGGTGGAAACCGCATGAAAGCTGAGGTTCTTGTTGAAAATTTCCTAGGTTTCCCTAGGAAATACCAATCAGTGAAGTACTTCAACAATGGTCGTCCTTCAAGGGAGAAGGCCTGCTTTAAGATCTGATATGCAGGAAGTACATCCTCCTCATTCAAGAAGGTGAGCGCTACTAAACATTTCATGTCGGTTTGGAACCACTGACACTTGTTATACAACTCTAGCAAACCCAGACTCTGCAACTTTCGCCAGATATTCTGGCTGAAATGAAACAAACAACTCTTTGGCACTACACCATTCAAGATCATTCTTAAACTCTTGATGGCAGCGATCTCAAAATTGCAGAGAACATACTTAGCCACATTGACAACATTATTCTCAGCCATTAGGGATAGGATACAGTGCCACATTACGTTGTAGCTCTTCAGTGATTTTTTACTCATTAAGATGAAAACCAAAGGTACTGTTCTTGTATGGGTGCCATACTGTAAGAAGCCATATAAGCTGTACAATTGGTTGCAGATAATACCTTTAAAAAAAGGGTACCATCCATGAGCCAGAGTGTACACCAGCTTAGGTCTTGGAGATTATTCACAGTAGTAATTACCAGAACTGTCAAACCCCCTGCTGTGTCTATGTGTCTCTTGGAAATGAATTTGCCCTCCTTTAACGGGAAACCTGATATGTCAATACTGTCAAGTGTAGGTCTCTCATGTTGGCTAATAGTTGTGTGTGTTCTACGCATTCTATACACTTGTTGGACCAGTGCTTTTCTACTGGGTAGATGCGGGGCAATACCTAATGTTGTTGTCGCCATGACATCCTTTACCACTATACAGGGTAGATCTCTGGACAATAGCGACTTTTCCTTTAGATGAGCACATATCACGTACCATTGTACCTCTGCCAGATCTCCTGTGTTTATGTGTCCACTAGTCTTGCAGAGTTTCTCTCCATCATGTAATGCTTCCGTGACTGCAAGCCCTTTACATTTGGTTGTTAACTTCTATTTACAGCACCAGTACTGTTTTATACCTGCAGTCCTTTCCAAGTTATAGACATAGCCATCTACCAGGAGCACATTCTTGCCCTTTTGCAATTTCATAACCGGGTATAAGTTGCCAATCACTCCAGGAATGAAATTTGCACCCGCCGCCATGCTATTAAGTTGCTGTGATGTAAGTGTTAAAGGTGTGCTAGCATTTAAATACACATTTCGGATCTAAAACTTTGTAGCCATTGTATTTCCTTCCAGTCATCTTTCACAGTACTGTGATGTCAACGTTCTGCAGTTCGATGTTCTGTATTTTCGCTTATCTGTATATCCAGCATTATGGTCTAGCTGTTCCAAGGTTCGACATTATGAACACTCGATCATTTAACATGTAACCATATATATATATATATATATATATATATATATATATATATATATATATATATATATACACACATATATATATATATATATATATATATACATATATATATATATATATATATATATATATATATATATATAAATGTATGGCTCCCCTGCATTTTGTGAATGCCATTTCTTCAACAAATGCAGCAGGGTATGGTTTAATGTTTATGGTATGGATAGCCAAGTGGTAAAAATGTTGATGTTGTGTAATGTCAAGACATTTAAGTGGGGTTGGAGAGGTGAGTGTGTTTGTGCATGTATATGTGAGTTAGGGTTAGGGACATGGATGATTGAAGGATAGGTATTTTATGCTTGTATGCAAGTCTGTGCATTTTAGGGTTAGGGTTGGGGTTAGGACAGGGGAAAGATATTGCCTTGTTTGTGTGAGTTTGTGTGTCTGAGTGTGTCTTGTGTAGTGGCAGTGTTAAGGGAAGATTTTTACGAAGGTAAGGTGTTGGGTTAGGGTTGATGAAAGGGCAGTGTTAGGGTTAGGCTTAGCACCCATTGCAAAGGTGGTGCATGGGGTGGGCCTGAGTTTCTGTACATCCTTATAGTTCTATTACAATTATGGTTATTTTTGTAAACTGAATGTTGCAGATCATATTAATTTACTGATATTCACCAATGAGTTTTTTTTCAGTTTACACACACATATACATACACACATGTATATATATATATAGATATACAGTAGATAGATAGCTATATAGTAAGGCATTTGTCGATGTATATATGCTATATGAAAAAACTAATAACCAAAGATATAGTGTACCAATGATGGAAGTTGGTGCTTATAAATGAATGAATGAACACGAAGAAAACATATATATTATACATTAGTACCGAGTGCTTTCAGCTCTTCATCAGACTAAAATCATCATGTATCCACAGTCATGTATATATATAGGTTTATAGGTTCATAGGTTGGTACTGGGCTATCTGCCCGAAGGCATATATTAGCCCAGCCATGTTGTGCGGTATTCACTGCCCCTTTAGTAGTTCCCTAGACCCTTGTACTAGCAGCTAGTACCCTTGGCCCCTATCTAGTAGTGCTGTTGGTGTGATCCCCGGTGTGAACTTTCTGTTACCCATCCATATATATATATATATATATATATATATATATATATATATATATATATATATGGATTCACTTTACATGCTCGAAATGCTAAAATATCGAATTTTAGAATTTCGAGCATGTAAAGTCGAATGGATGGAAACAACAAACCCGGAAGTGTCGAATGGATTATGTTGATCCTGCGGTATGGATAGAGTGTTAGATGAGTGTACTGTTTTTGAGGTTTTGGGGAGGGTTTGTGTGTGTTTGAGTGTGTTGGGGTGTTTGAGGTGTGGGTTAGGGTAGGTGTTGTACAGTGTGAATGTGTTAGTGTTTAGGATGCTGGTGTTTGTGTGTATGTGATGTGTGTTTGTGCAGGAGCTATGGAATGTGCGGTGCTGGGTTGTGTGTGTTTTGGAGTGTTATGCACCCTCAGAGTTAGTATATATAAGTAGGGGGGTGTAGGTATGTGTTTGGCTGTGTGCGTGTGTGTTATGTTTATTGTAGGGAAGTGTTGTGAGGTAAGTATGCTGGTGTAGGTATGTGTTTTGTTGTGTGTGATGTGTGTTTGATGGGAGTTTGTAGATTTGCGGTTTTGTGTTTTCGCATTTGTGTATGTTTGGCATTTAGGGGATTCGACCTTTTAGTTTCGTGATACTGAATTTCAATAATTCAGTATTTCAATGCTATAAAGTGAATCCATATACATATATATTTATTTATTTTTCCTTTTTTAATTTCTCTAAGTCTTTTGGGTTTCTAATACCATGATGGGAATGGACCCCATTCTTAAGTCAAAGTATGATTAAAATTCATGAAATTAGTATTGTTTCACTCTTTGATGTCAGCCAAAAGTGCTCTTCGCAGCACCAGCAATGTGCCCAGTAATGACTCCTTCTGCAATTCATATGGAGTTACATGTATTGGTAGCATATCTAAATATGATTGTAAACTCATTTATAAGACCCATTGCTCCAACTACTATTGGAACTATCTGGGTATCTTTCTTCCACATTGCTCTCATTTCTGCTTGCAAATGCTGATATTTTATGACTTTGTGTCTCTCTGTATGCAGGACACTGTAGTCACTGGGTGTGGCAGTTTCAATGATCAATGCTACTTTTGTCTTCTTTTCTTAGACCGCTATGTCCAGTTTTCTAGCATTTGTCTTTTGGACTGTTGGTAATGGGTGATCCCATATGAAGTAGACTTCATCATTTTCTATGATGCTTTATGGGTCACCTTTCCAGTGTTTTTCAGCCACTTCTATACCATAATGTTTGTACAATCCCCAGTGCAACAGTCTTGCCACATTGTTATGCCTTTCAGTATGCAGTCCTTCTGCCATTAGTATGTCGCAACCAGCAACAAGGTGTGCAACTGTTTCCAATTCTGTTTTCCAAAACCTACATTTGTCTGTTTCTTACACATGTTCAGTGGACTCTGCAAACCAACTTGTACATATCCCACTATCGTGTGCCGCCAATATTAATCTTTAATCTCATGGTTTGAATTTGCCTCTCCTTAACTATTCCTGCATTTGTTCCTGATCAACATGAGGTTCTTCCAGAAGTTTTCTATACTTGCAACTATATCTATGCATTCTTCACATGTTTTGCCTTCTCATCTGGTCCTTCATCTTATATTCTTTCTTTTGTTTTTTCTGGCACATTCAGTTGCTGCCTATTTTTTAGCCACTTATGGTTTGACTTCCATTCCTTCTTGACAGCGATATGCTTCTGCTAAATTAAGCAGGAAAGTCATCTTGGATTTGCTCTCCTCATTTTTCAAAACTTTCACTACATTTGGGTCTTGTGAGGTCAGCAGGTATGTGTGGAGTCCCACGATTGCAGATCTATACATGTAATCAATTTTAAGAAGGCCCATCACTCCTTCGGAATGGGGAATATATAATCTTGGTATGCAATGATTTTTGTAAATCATTTGGTGAGCATGAAGCAACTTTCTTCTTTTCCTATCTAATCTGTCCAACATGTTTTGGGGCCAGTCAGTCACTCTAAAACTGTAAGTTAGGACAGGAATTGCAAATTGGTTTATATCTTTGATTTTGTTCCTGGATGTCAATGCTGTTTTCAGGATTTAAGTCTTCTACAGTTCTCCTTATTAAGTTTTATTCACATTTATTCATGTTTTATTGTTGATCCTTCATCAGTTCCCAAATATTTATACACTCCCTCTTGCTCAAGTTCTCTTATATCACATTCTTGTCCCAAACTGATGTTTTCTTAGTACTGCAGTGTTCCTCCTTTAATGGTGTCTTTTGCACATTTATCAAGACCAAATTGGCATTCTTATATCATCTGAAATAGTTTTGACAACTTGCAGTTGTGCTTTTAGTTCCTCATCTGATGAGCTATACAATTTCAAATCATCGACAAAGAGAAAATGAGAAGTCTTTACACTTTGTTGTTTTCTAGGAGCCAAATTATAGCCATAGCCTAAGCTGTTAAGTAGACAGCTTATGTGTTAAGGGCAAGGCAGAATAGCACTGGTGACAGATTCACCCTGGAATATCCCCCTTTGAGCTTTTATCCCCGGAATAATAATTTGTCCTTTATCATGGCTTAATTGCAAAGTGGTCTGCCATTGTTTCTTGGTCACTGTAATGTATTCTATCAGTCTATGGTGTATCTTATACATTTTTAAGCACTCTTTTATCCATATATGTGGGATACTATCAAATGCTTTTTTGTAGTCAGTCCATGTGATACTTAAAATCTTCCACTTTTTACAGTTCTCCACTATGACTTTATTTAACAGCAAATGATCCTTTGTTCTATATTCTTTTAATGCCCTTTTGTTCTATTGCCATAACTGAGTTTTCTTCTAAATGACTATAGTTTCTATGTCGTTGGAAGGTAAGTTATTGGTCTATAATTTTTAGGGTAGCTTGCAGGTTTGCTCTTAAGTAGGAGGATTGTTTTGCTTGTTGTTAGCCAGACTGGTGTCTGTTTGGGGTGCGCATATATATAGTTCTTACTCATGACTAAATCTTCATGCAGATATGTTAATACTTTTAACCAGAAGTTAGGTACTGCATCTGGGCCTGGGGTTTTCCAAGTAGAGGCTTTTCTTAACTTTGTTTCAATCTCTCTGGCTGTACTTCATCCCATTTCATATCCTGTACCTTTATTCTTTCTTTTACTTCTTTTATCCATTTAGCATCTTTGTTATGTTCCACAGGATCTTCATGGATACTTCTCCAAAATGTAAATATTTCTTCTTTTTATTTGGTGGTCTTTTAATTCCTTTTACCTTGTTTCCCAAGTCTCTATAAAACGTTTTGAGGCCATCAATAAATTGCTTGTTTTGTACTTTTCCTTTTTATTTATCTTCATATCTTCTAAGTTTTTCCACGTGTGCTGAAATTTTTAGTTTGTTATTTGCAGTAGTGCATGACAGAGCCTACTTTATTCTGATACTGCATGTTGCTTTTATCACTTCTATCTTTCCTAGTATTTTTGTTGTTCTGTTCCCTCTTCTATAGTCTTCTAACAGTGACACTTCTTGTCTTAACTGCTTTATAGTTTTCTCTATTTGATATTCCCATGATGGTATTCCATTTCTCCCCTTCCCTCACTACCCTGTGTTCTTGTGGTAGAACTTTATCAGTTATTAATTTAGCTGCACAGTAATATATCCTGTTTATTTCTGTTATATCGCATTGATTTCTATGAACAGTCCTAATTATTGTCTTCGTTTGTTTTGTCATACTTCTGACTTTTGGGTTTTATGAACCTTCTGCAGTCTGTTTCTTTCATTGATCTTGATATATCTGTCTATGTCTATTAAATCAAGCAACTCTTCTCATAAGTCATTTTCTTCAAAACATACCCTGTTTTCCATTTCCTGCACATTCTAGAGAAAGTTCTATAGCAGCTTCCTGTGGTACATTCTCTTTAGTTTCATCCTGTGCCATCCATTGCTCTGTTATATGGAAACTCACTGGCCTATCACTCCTCAACATTGACTGCATCAGAGTTTCCACAGTTTCTTGTTCCTTCCACTGCTGTCTAGCTTCAAGTGAACATTTATACTGGTTTCCTGTGGAAGGCTCCAGAATATCTTCATATGGTACCTGACCAAATGCTTCCTGTTCCACTGTAGCCATTACTCTATCTTGTTGTGCTTTCTGAATTAGATTTTCTTCACTGAATCCTTCACTTCACAGACACTCCATAACCTCAATTTCCATTTCTCTAACTTCTCCATTACTAACCTCCTTTTCTGCTTTTCCTCTGTCTTCTTATTTTTCTTATTGTATAGTTTTCCATGTTTGGATTCCTTTGCCTGTATTTCTCTTCAAATATCTTTGGTGCTGCTCTCTTTATTCTGGTTAGTTTTCTTCCTCCTTAGCATAAACATTACACCATATGAAATCTCTTGTTCTTTCTCATGTCCATATTTCTTCTTCAGATGTTTCCTGATCTTCCTGTTTCTCCTTACTTTGGGTACCCACTCCATCATGCTGTGATGTAACCTGTTTTAGACAGACCTTCTACACCAAATCCTTCACTTCACAGGCAATCCATAACTTCAGCTTCTATTTTTTTAACTTCTACTTTACTAATCTGCTTTTTTACATTCCATCTTTGTGATATATTTTTTTATTATGAAATTTTCCATATCTAGATGCCATTGCCTGTATTTCTCTTGAAATATCTTTGGGACTGCCTTCTTTATATTGATTAATTTGGCTTTGGTTTTGTTGTTTTTATTTTTACACTTCCTGAGATGCTTGTTTTTCCAAACAGATCAACGTTTCTTGATCTATATACTGTTTTTCACAAATCTGTTGTATTAACAAATGCAAATTTTCATTTGAAGCTCCGTACAGTTTTTCTTGTGGAAATATTTTTCTTTCCACTAATTTCTCTCTAAGTCATCATTGTAGAAGGAAGTAGCAGTCCACAAAAATTACAAAAAATGACAGGCCGAAGAAGACCATAAAGATGACAGAGTGGAAGTGGACTATTGAAGATAAGAAATTATGTGTTGTTACTATTATACAAGAAGCCCAGAACCTTTGGACAGAAGATATACAAAAATATTAAGAGAGAAATTAGAGTAAAGAAAAAAATTCTTCCACAAGAAAAACTGTAAAAAGCTTCAAAAGCAAATTTGTGTTCATTAAAAAAACGATTCATGGAAAACATTATAAAGACCAAGACACATTGGGTCATTTAAAAAAGAAACTATTGAGTGCAAAAATAAAAAAAAATTAGGGATTTTGGAAACATATAAAAAAGAAATATGGACATGGGAAAGAAAGAGAGATCTGATTTGGTGCAATATTTATGGAAAGGAGAAAGCCAAATTAATCAATACAAAAAAGCAGCTCCAATGATATTCAGAGAGAAATACAGGCAAAGGCACGCAGATATGGAAAATTTCACAATATAAAAAATAAGACCACAAAAGGGAAACATAGAACAGAACATTAGTGAAGAAGAAGGTAAAAAAAATCGAAGCAGAAATTATGGAATACCTGTGAAGTGAAGGATTGAGTGCAAAAGTCTAACACAAGTTATATTGAAGCATGATGGAACAGTAAATCCCCCCAAGTAATGAGAAACAGGAGGAGCAGGAAACATCTGAAGAAGAAATATTGACATGGGAATGAAAAAGAGATTTAATATGGTGCAATATTTATGCAAAGGAGAAAGCAAAATTAATCAATACAAAAAGAGCAGCACCAAAGATGTTTGAAGAGTAATACAGACAAAGTCATCCAGATATTGAAAATTTCACAATACAAAAAACAAGAAGACAAAGAGGGAAAGTAGAAAGGAAAATTAATAATGGAGACATTAAAGAAATAGAAGCTGAGGTTATGGATCACCTGCAAAATAAATGATTTAGTGGAGAACATCTAACTCTGATAACACCACAAAAGGATAGAAGAATGAATCCCCAAATTAAGGAGAAACCAGTGGAGCAGGAAACACCTGATCAGTTGCCATATGAAGATACTTTGGAGCCTTCAAGGGTTGTACAATCTTGGAGTTAGAATATGTAATTAGCACTAGGTGTGGGGGTTCAAAGGGGAATTGTCCCACTACAAAAGCACTGTTTTAAAATTCTGCATGATTTGAGGAATAACCTGCAATGCATGTGCAGAGGTATGTCGATGTTAGTAACGTCAACGTTTCATCAATGTGACTATTGCCACTGTAGCCATA
Source organism: Protopterus annectens (assembly GCF_019279795.1). NCBI lineage: Eukaryota > Metazoa > Chordata > Ceratodontiformes > Protopteridae > Protopterus > Protopterus annectens. Next base: position 1,234,654,717 of record NC_056744.1, read on the forward strand.
TATGTGTGTGTGTGTCAAAAGTATGGCAATTGACACATCAGGATGCATGAACTGAGAAATTGCCCTGGCACAAGCAATCTTTTACTTTTTAAAAAGTAAATACAATTTTTTTTTTTTTGCAGGAGAAAGTGCCTATGCGCCCCCCTACACCCTCTATTAACTTTATATATATATATATATATATATATATATATATATATATATATAGAGAGAGAGAGAGAGAGAGAAAGAAAAAGAGAGAGAGAGAGAGAGAATCATCATCATCATTATAAGTTAGTACTAGGTTAACTGCCCTTGTTTGTCATTTTAAGCCTAGTCAGTTACTCCATGTAAGGATCAAACCCTTCACCTTATGTCTGTAAGCTAAACACCTTAATTATGATCGGATCCAAATGCACCACTGAAACAGCAATAAAGAGGAGTCCCAACAGCCAAGAACAATTACAAAAGTGAATGGCAACTCAATGAATGAATAAATTCACTTCTTCATTTACACAAATAAATGTAAAGCGCTTTTCGTCTCACTGATAGTGAGACTTCCTCAGACAAAGACTCAAATATAGTACGCTTTCTTTTAAACCAGACTAGATTACTAATTAACACTTCTTACATCAATCAATCAATCAATCAATAAGTAGCAAAAAGCTTCACCATGGAAACTTTCCCAACCTGATGTCAAGCAGTAATGCATTCATATTCTCGTTTTCCAAGACAATAAAAAGCTTCTAAAATTCCTAAAATTATAATCATTTAACACAACCACCTTCCCTAAAAAACATGTTTGCTGTTCCCCTTAAAACATTTCAATGTATATTACTGCTTCAAACTTTGTTTAAACATGAAAATAATTAAATTCATTGCTTCTCATGCACAAGCTGACTTGAATATTTTATCTTATATTATGTACTTTATGTTAACTGTGTATCCACCTTCAATTCATTTGCACAACCATTTCGATTAATCATTTTATCAAAATAAAATAAATACTCAAACAAAAACCTGACTATAACGGTTAAACCTATATGAAAATTTTATCTAATCATTTTACACGTGACTTCCACTCTTAGAGTTGTAATAGGCTTCACACAGCTACATTGTGTAACCTCCATGTAAAACATCAATACACTACTATGAATGAACTCCACCTAGATGGGGTTCCTTTCAAATAAAAAATGTATGCAATTAAAACTACAACCGAAATTTTAAATAAAATACACTAAAGTATTTATATTCATAATTCTAAATGTTAATATGTAAGACACCAAATTAATCATAAAATGTAAAGTATAAAATGTATGTCTATGTATACCCGTCATACATTAGATATTAAATATTAAAATATTAAATATGAATTATACTGACCTTGAACCATGTGTGTATGACTTTAACTGATAATCTACTTATCATCTTGCCAATCTTTTTAATTATAATATGCATTTGATCAAGTAATACTCATTCAATCCTGGGTACTGGCAGGCTCTAGACCGTATTTGCTACATTAGTTCTAGTTTTTCCAGCATCAAGGAACTTGGTCCTCCCCTCAACCCATCCACCCGGGCAGAATCTATAGCTCTGAATTTAAAGGAGTGTGTTGGAAAATCCAAAATGTGCTTGGCCAATGCACTATCCTGTTTCAAGGTTTGGATGCTATAAAGATGTTAGTACACCCTTTCCTTAAATTTCCGATAGGTTTTCCCGGTATAAAAAACAGGGCAGTTCCGACAGCACACCTCATATACCACCCCTTTAGAGTTACAGTCAATTTTCTGTTGAGACATATAATCCACCCTTCAGATGTTATGTTTGTCACCAATGTCCATGTATGGACAGTAAGCACACCTACCACATTTAACCATACCTATCCTTACTGTTCTTTGACTATTGCTAATAAGCATTTAAGGTTATTAACCCATCTAAACACCACCTTAGGGGGGGTCTTTCAATTTGAAGGTCAATGTAGAATCAGATCTAATAATCTCTCAGTTTTTATAAATGATCTCCCTGATGTTGTAACCATCCAAAATGAACTTAGTAATCAGGCTGACCCCTACCATAGAAGCATTTTCTATGATCTAGATCTTGAATAGGATACCCTCTTTTAGAGAACATAGATCCCAACATATCACATTCCAGAAACGCTCTGTAGTAAAAGGCCAGTTAGTCATGGCTGCCTGCATGGTGGCCAGAGACTTTGATTTCTCACCGGAATATGATATGTTGGGATCTGTGTTCTCTAAAAGAGGGTATCCTATTCAACTCATTAGGGAACTAACTGAAGAAGTTAAAGGGAAGAGAATCAGGGGCCTTTACCAACCCATTCTTAGCAATATACGGGAACTTGGCCGACATGAAATCCAAGTCAGTGACCAGATCATAGAAAAGGCTTCTATGGTAGGGGTCAGCCTGATTACTAAGTTCATTTTGGATGGTAACAACATCAGGGAGATCATTTATAAAAACTGGGAGATTATTAGATCTGATTCTACACTGACCTTCAAATTGAAAGACCCCCCCTAAGGTGGTGTTTAGATGGGGTAATAACCTTAAATGCTTATTAGCAATAGTCAAAGAACTTTAAGGATAGGTATGGCTAAATGAGGTAGGTGTGCTTACTGTCCATACATGGACATTGGGGACAAACATAACATCTGAGGGGTGGATTATATGACTCAACAGAAAATTGACTGTAACTCTAAAAGGGGTGGTATATGAGGCGTGCTGTCAGAACTGCCCTGTTTTTTATATCGGGAAAACCTATCGGAAAGTTAAGGAAAGGGTGTACGAACATCTTTATAGCATGCGAACCTTGAAACAGGACAGTGCATTGGCCAAGCACATTTTGGATTTTCCAACACACTCCTTTAAATTCAGAGCTATAGATTCTGCCCAGGTGGATGGGTTGAGGGGGGAGGACCAAGTTCCTTGATGCTGGAAAAACTAGAACTAATGTAGCAAATACGGTCTAGAGCCTGCCAGTACCCAGGATTGAATGAGTATTACTCAATCAAATGCATATTGAAATTAAAAGGTTTGGCAAGATGATAAGTAGATTATCAGTCAAAGTCATACACACATGATTCAGGGTCAGTATAATTCATATTTAATATTTTAATATTTAATATCTAATGTATGATGGGTACACATAGACATACATTTTATACTTTACATTTTATGATTAATTTGGTGTCTTATATATTAACATTTAGAATTATAAATATTAATACTTTAGTGTGTTTTTATTTAAAATTTAGGTTGTATCACATTTTAATTACATACATTTTTATTTGAGAGGAACCCCATCTAGGTGGAGTTCATTCATAGTAGTGTATTGATGTTTTACATGGAGGTTACACAATGTAGCTGTGTGATGCCTATTACAACTCTAAGAGTGGAAGTCACGTGTAAAATGATTAGATGAAATTTTCATATAGATTTAACCATTATAGTCAGTTTTTGTTTGAGTATTTATTTTATTTTGATAAAATGATTAATCAAAATGGTTGTGCAAATGAATTGAAGGTGGATACACAGTTAACATAAAGTACATAATATAAGATAAAATATTCAAGTCAGCTTGTGCATGAGAAGCAATGAATTTAATTAACTTCATGTTTAAACAAAGTTTGAAGCAGTAATATACATTGAAATGTTTTAAGGGGAACAGCAAACATGTTTTTTAGGGCAGGTGGTTGTGTTAAATGGTTATAATTTTAGGAATTTTAGAAGCTTTTTATTGTCTTGGAAAACGAGAATATGAATGCATTACTGCTTGACATTAGGTTGGGAAAGTTTCCATGGTGAAGCTTTTTGCTACTTATTGATTGATTGATGTAAGAAGTGTTAATTAGTAACCTAGTCTGGTTTAAAAGAAAGCGTACTATATTTGAGTCTTTGTCTGAGGAAGTCTCACTATCAGTGAGACAAAAAGCGCTTTACATTTATTTGTGTAAATTAAGAAGTGGATTTATTCATTCATTGAGTTGCCATTCACTTTTGTGCTTGTTCTTGGCTGTTGGGACTCCTCTTTATTGCTGTTTCAGTGGTGCACCTTAATTATTATACCAACATCCCACCCAATATCAATATATATATATATATATATATATATATATATATATATATATATATATATATATATATATATTACTGAGATTGCACACACAAACTGTGTCATAAGGACAAATTTCTCAACCTCTAGTTTTATGCGATCTCACACACCTGCTGATCAGCTGCCTAGTTGAGCATATACAGTTGACTAGGCAGCTGTTGACCTACCAGATATTTCACTAGTCACTAGCAACCCATATATATATATATATATATATATATATATATATATATATATATATATATATGTATACATATACAAATCTTCTTTTGGCTGTTCCTGTTAGGGGTCGCCACAGCGGATCATCTGTTTCCATGTCTTCCTGTCCTCAGCATCTTGCTTTGTCACACCAACCATCTGCATGTCCTCTCTCACCACATCCATAAACCTTATCTTAGGCCTTCCTCTTTTCCTGTTACCTGGTAGCTTCATCCTTAGCATTTTTCCCAATATACTCAGCAACCCTCCTCAGCACATCTCCAAACCAACATAATCTTGCCTCTCTGGCTTTGTCTGCAAATCTTCCAACCGGGGCTGACCCTCCAATATACTTATTCCTAATCCTGTCCACCCTCGTCACACCCAGTGCAAATCTTAACATCTTTAACTCTGACATATCCAGCTCAAACTCCTGCCTTTTTGTCAGTGCCACTGTCTTCAACCTATATAACATAGCTGGTCTCACTACCCTCTTGTAGACCTTCCCTTTCACTCTTAATGGTACTCGTCTGTCACAAATCACTCCTGTCACTCTTCTCCACCTACTCCATCCTGCCTGTACTCTCTTCTTCACCTCTCTTCCACACTCACCGTTACTCTGAACTATTGATCCCAAGTATTCAAACTCATCCACCTTCGTCACCTCTACTCCTTGCATCCTCACCATTCCTCTATCCTCCCTCTCATTCACACACATATATTCTGTCTCAGTCCTGCTGACCTTTATTCCTCTTCTCTCTAGAGCATATCTCCATATCTCCAGGGTCTCCTCCACCTGTTCCCTACTCTCACTACAGCTCACAATGTCATCTGCAAACATCGTAGTCCACTGGGACTCCTATCTTATCTCATCTGTCAACCTGTCCATCACCATTGCAAATAAGAAAGGGCTCAGAGCTGATACTTGATGTAACCCCACCTCCACATTAAACGCATCCGTCACTCCTACCGCAGACCTCACCACTGTCACACTACCCTCGTACATATCCTGTACCACTCTTACATACTTCTCTGACACTCCCGACTTCCTCATACAATACCACAACTCCTCTCTAGGGACCCTGTCATATGCTTTCTCTAAGTCTACAAAAACACAATGCAACTCCTTCTGACATTCTCTGTACTTTTCCATCAAGACTCTCAGAGCAAACATCACATCTGTAGTGATCTTTCCCGACATGAAACCAAACTGCTGATCACTAATCATCACATCCCTTCTTAACCTAGCTTCCACTACTCTTTCCCATAACTTCATACTGTGACTGATCAGTTTAATCCCTCTGTAGTTACTACAGCTCTGCACATCACCCTTATTCTTAAAAATCGGTACCAAAACACTTTTTCCTCCATTCCTCAGGCATCCTCTCACTTTTCAAGATTTCATTAAACAATCCGGGTAAAAACTCCACTGCCATTTCACCTAAACACCTCCATGCTTCCACAGATATGTCATCTGGACCAACAGCCTTTCCTTTCTTCATCCTCTTCATAGCTATCCTTACTTCCTCCTTGCTAATCCTTTGTACTTCATTATTCACTAGTCCCACACCATCCAACCTTCTCTCCCTCTCATTCTCTTCATTCATCAACCCCTCAAAGTACTCTTTCCATCTCCTCAACACACACTCTCCCCACTTGTGAGTATGTTTCCCCTCATTATCTTTTATCACCCTTACCTGCTGCACATTTTTCATAGCTCGGTCCCTCTATCTAGCCAATCGGTACTGGTCTTTTTCTCCCTCCTTAGTGTCCAATCTTTCATACAACTCTTCATATGCCTTATCTTTAGCATTTGCCACCTCTCTCTTTGCAATGCACCTCATCTCCTTATACTCCTGTCTACTTTCTTCATCTCTCTGACAATCCCACTTCTTCTTTGCCAACCTCTTTCTCTGTATACTCTCCTGTACTTCCTCATTCCACCACCATGTCTCCTTGTCATCCTAGCTCTGTCCAGATTTTATACCAAGCACCTTTCTAGCCGTCTCCCTTACTAGCTCTGCTGTAGTTATCCAGCTATTCTGTAACTCTTCAATGCCACCCAGTGCCTGTCTTACGCCATCCCTGAACTCCACCTCACAATTACCCTTTTTCAATTTCCACCATTTGATCCTTGGTGCTGCCCTCACACTCCTCCTCCTCTTCTTGATCACCAATGTCATCCTACAAACCACCATCCCATGCTGCCTAACTACACTTTCCCCGGCCACCACTTTACAGTCTCCAATCTCCTTCAAACTGGCCCTCCTACATAAGATATAATCCACCTGTGTGCATCTTCCTCCACTCTTTTATGTCACCCTATGCTCCTCCCTCTTGTTAAAATACATATTCACCACAGCCATGTCCATCCTTTTTGCAAAATCCACTACCATCTGACCTTTTGCATTCCTTTGTTTAACACCATACCTACCCATCACTTCCTCAGCCACTCTGTTCCCTTCACCAGCATGCCCATTGAAATCTGCTCCAATCAACACTCTCTCACCCTTGGGTACAGTCATCACCACTTCATCCAACTCACTCCAAAATTTTTCTTTCTCATCCATCGCACACCCAACTTGTGGAGCATATGCACTAACAACATTCATCATTACACCATCAATTTCCAACTTCATAAACATCACTCTATCCGACACTCTTTTCACCTCCAAAACACTCAGCTTATTGTTCCTTCAGGATAACTCCTACGCCATTTCTCCTCCCATGCACACCATGATAAAACAATTTGAACCCACCTCCGATACACCTAGCCTTACTCCCCTTCCATCTGGTCTCTTGCACACACACTATACCAACCTTCCTTCTGTCCATCATATCAGCTAGCTCTCTCCTTATACTAGTCATACTGCCAACATTCAAGGTTCCGACCCTCACTACCACAGTCCTAGCCTTTCTCCTCTCTTCCTGCCTTTGGCCATGCCTTTCGCCTCTTCTCCTCCTTCGGCCAACAGTAGCCCAATTTCCGCCAGTACCCTGTTGGCTAACAGTACTGGTGGCGGTCGTTGTTAACCCGGGCCTCGACCGAACCAGTATGGAAATATTTACTGGTGTCCGCATTAATTATTTGGCAAAGTTTTACGCCGGATGCCTTTCCTGATGCAGCCCTCCCCATTTATCCGGGCTTGAGACCGGCACAAAGAAATGCACTGGCTTGTGCATCCTCAGTGGCTGGTTTTATATACATACATATATATATATATATATATATATATATATATATATATATATATATAAAAATAAAGAGAGAGAGCTGTAGATAGATGTGTAGTGATATCTTAGCACTAGAAATTTAACAGCATACGTGTGTTATAACTTTTACAACAGTAAAGTGGATATTGCCCCTTGTATTCATCATTAGTCAGACCAATTTTTTGGGATGTACCTTATCAGACATATCAAACAGTTGCAAAGACCACAGATGTTACTAGCAAAGAGGTTCAGAGGCTTGAAATCACTAAGGTAACAAAAATTAAAGATCTGACTCTCTTTTCTGTGTCTTGTATTCTTCTCAGAGGAGGCTTATGTGTTACCTTCACAGATGTCAGTGGCATAGCTGTCCAGGGTGTTTTTTATCTTCACAAATCAAACAATCCCACATACTGTAGAATAAGGCATCTACACCTGCTTCAGCAGATCTATGAAATGAAGTTGAGAGACAGATTTGTTGCTCAGCATCTCTGTGGCCTCTGGAATTGATTCCCCCTGCAGATGAAGCAGTGTGATACGCTATCTTCTTTCAAATGGAAATGCTTGCAAGACTCAATAGCTTTTAACTTGCTGTGATTATGGTTGAAGATTGCATGCCTCTCATAACTGGGGATCGCATGCCTCTCATATGTACCACACTTAGGAGTACAATTACACATTTTGAATCTTCAAGAGTTGATGATCAAAATGATCACAATTACAGAAGTATAAGCTATGTGGTTTACCACACCTCCACTAGCCAACTTCCAAAACTTAGGGCACATAGGATCATAGGTTCATAGGTAGGTACTAGGCTATTGGCCCTAGGGCCTATATAAGCCTAGCCAAATGGTATCCTGGCTTTTGCCACCCAAGAAAATTATTTTCCTGTGCCCCTTTCAAGCAGAGCCACAGAAGTGATCCCCAGGGTGAATTTCCTATCTCCCATCCAATCATCAAATTTTTTTCTTGAAGAGTGCTAATGAGGAGCTTTGTTTGATATAGATAGGTAGTTTATTCCAGAGTATGGGAAGTCTCTGGGACTAGAATCTATCCCCTCTGGCATGTTCTGTTTATTGTGGTGGCAAGGTTTAGGTCCCTAGAGTGTGTAGCTCAGAGGGATTGGGATTTCTTTAAGTGGAGCATGTCCAACAGCTCTGGGTCTGACATAGCTTTGTATGTTAGTCAGAGATGATCACCTCTGAGTAGGCGATATGCAACAGAGTAATGCTGGAGTTTTTTGAGACTGTCTGTGTAGGGCATCTGTTTGAGGTCGGTAATCCTCTTTGTGCGGTATTTCTGCGGCCTTTCCAGTTGTTGTAGATGTCTTGTGAGGTACATACCAAAAGGGGCGTTGTACTCTAAAATAAGTCTAATGAGTGATGAGTAGAGGGGAACAATGACATCTTTTTTCCTGGATGAGAAACCTTTTGTGATGTGGTGTGCCACATAGAAGGATTTCCTGACTACTGTGGCAAAGTGATTATCAAAGGATAGACTTCTGTCCACCTGTGTCCCAAGGTCTCTTATCACACTTTCAGTGTTAAATAGACTACCACCTATCTGGTAGTTCATGGGTACAGAGTTTTTACCAAACGGGATGACAATGCACTTTTTGGCATTGAGCTTGAAGCCATGGCTTTGACACCAGGCATCTGTCTCAGTAAGGCCGTTTTGTAGGATTTCCACATCGTTAGGAGTTTTGATTATGGCTCCTAGTTTGCAGTCATCTGCGAACTTTGTTAGCCAAAGACCTTCTGTGTTAGCCTGTACTTCAGAGAAGTAGATACCAAACAGGAGAGGACCTAGGACTGAACCCTGTGGTACTCCACTTGTCACTGGTCTGAAGTTAGATTTAGAGTCTGCTACTTTCACAGTGTGGGTTTTGTCAGTGAGCCAGTTAGCAATCCATCTTGTGACATAGGGATTTATACCTAGTTTAGTGAATTTATTTATTTATTTATTTATTTATTTGCAGTTTGATTACCAGGGAAGTCCACCGGGCCAAACTGACCCATTTTCAGTGGAGGCCCGGGGAGAAAAGCTCCAAGATGCATTATACAATTTAGATACAACTGATAGTTAATATTAAAGATAATATTATGTAGAATAGTTACTCATAAATGCATTAAATATCATGCATAGTTAACAAATTCATTAAGCTTGCAGGTAGGCATCATACAGTTTAATTTGAGGGAAACAGATATGTGTTAGGTGTGGAAATAGTTTACATACAAATCTTTTAAGAAAATGTAAATACGCTTTACATACACACATCAACAGTAGAATGCTATTTCCAATATTTACAAGATTGGGCTGTGTGAGGGTAGCTATAGGAGTTGTTGAGAGCTTAGAGAGTTTATCTATAATTCCAGAGTGGGAGATGGTGTTGAAAGCCTTGGCGAGATCTAGACAGGCTGTGTGAACTACCTTACCCTCATATACGGCTTTGGTGACCGCTTCAAAGAAGTCTATCAGGTTTAGGAGGCATGATCTGCCTTTTACAAACCTGAACTGGGTAGGGTCCAGAGTTTGAAGATTACCAATGTCATTGTTTATAAGTTCATGATGATACATTCCATAGCCTTGCAGAACAGACTCGTCAGGCTAATGGGACAGAAGTTCCCGGGGTCTGTGGTGGCTCCCCCTTTGTGGAGTGGGATAACTGTTGCTGTGCGCCATTCAGTGGGCACAAAGCCTGAGGTGAGGCTATGATTGAACATGATACTTAGGTGGGGTGCCAGTTTGTCCTGTAGTTCATCTAAAACGCAGCCTGGGATATTGTCAGGTCCCATGGACCTTGTGTTCTTGGCTTTAGAGAGTGTGTTTTTTACCTGTGCAGCCGTGATTACAGGAACTTTGCATTCTTTCGGTATAGAGATGGGCCCTTTAGGAGGTGAGAGAGGGGTAAACTTAGCACTGAACCTATCAGCCAGGATGTTGGCAATATCAGCTGGTTCTGTATATTTAGTGCCATTGTAACTCAGAGCAGATCTCAGTGTTGCCTTTGAGATTCTTGACTTAGCTATAGAATGCTTTGTGGTTGTCTTTAGAATCAGTGGCAATTTTTTTTTTTCGTAACTAGCTTTGGAGGATTTTATGAGGGATCTCATCTTCTTACTGAGGCTGACCACAGAGTTCCTCCAGTCATGGGATTTTACTCTTTTTTGCAACAGCTTCTTTCTTCTGTTGTAGAGTTTGTTTATGGCAGGGGACCACCAGATTGGCTTCCGTTTTTTGGAGGATAGCATCTTGGTTCTGTTAGGGATTGCATGATCCATGCACTCATGTAAGTGCTTATAAAGTGCATTTGTATAGGATTCAGCAGTCGTACCTCTATTGTCCATCAGCATGGGTGTCGTGAAGTTTGCCACTTCTGTCTTAAGAAGTGTAATGACCAGGTGTAGGATATTGCTGCCCCTAGTGGGGGTGTGGATAAGTTGATCCAAGGCGTTGGAATTTATGAATTCCAGAAAATTTTGAGCACAAGAGTTGGTACATGAGTAGTTTTCCCAATTAATGCTGGGGTAGTTGAAATCGCCCATTATTAGGGTGTTAGGTTGTACCCTAATATTTTCCATTGTATCAAGAAATGAGGAGTGGGAATCCTGGGGCATGTTGGGGGATCTGTAGCAAGCTGCAATTTGGATTGTGGTCTTGCCCAGAGTTAGTTGCACTTGGATAATCTCGGATGCATTATGCTGAGCAACTAGCCTGGAGGTGTAGATATCATTAATGAATATGGACACGCCTCTGCCTTTAGTGTTTCGGTCCAGTTTACATGGCCAAAAGGTGTGGTGTGAATTATAGCCTGGTACTGCAGGGGTGCTCTCTGGAGTCTTGAACCAGGTCTCTGTCCCTGCACAGATGTCGATGTTCTCCATTTTAAGGAGTGTCTCGAGTGAGTGCATTTTGAGGTTTAGACTTCTAGGGTTAAGTAGCATTAACCTCATATTTTGCTTGCTTGTACTTGTTATGGTGGTGAATTGGTCATTTGAACCTTGTCTAAAAAAGGCACTATAGGGGTGGCAAGTGCCTTAGCCAGTATCCGGAATCCCAAGGGAGACAGGTGCAGGCCATCTCTAGCAAAGCATCGTGGTTTGTCGATCATGTCATCCCAGGCAGACAGATACTGTATCCCCTTACAATGACACCAGATACTTAGCCAATTGTTGAAGTCAGTCATTTTGTCCTTGTACTGTGGTATCATTCTGGGTGATGGCAGGATGCTACTCAGGGCTAGGGTCATACCTGCCTGGGCTACAAGATCGGAAAGCTCCTCCATGTCTCTTTTCATGTAGTCCAGGGAGGTACATCTCAGGTCATTCACACCAACATGGACAATGACAGAGTCATATTTGTACTTGTTGTGGAGTGACCTGAGTGTGTGCATTATGTGGCGGATCCTGGTACCTGACAGGCAGCTGACAGTAACTTTATCCTTGTTTAGCCTGGTGAGTGGAACATCAGTGTGCCTGACTATAGAGTCACCTATGACTGGAGTGTTGGGTACGTTGTTATGCCTTATGGGCTGTGGTTGAATGGCACAATGAGTTTGTGGGCTATGTGTCATTTGGGTTGTGTTGGGGGGGTGGAGGTTGCCTGTGTTTCTGCTTTGGAGGTCCCTATTGCTTGGGTGGATTTTTATTGAGCACCTCTGCAAATGTAGGTGTGTGTTTTGTGTTTCTATGTGTGTGTGTTTTGGTGGTGTAGGTTTTGAGGGACTATGTGATGAGTGTGGTGTGGTGCAAGTGTTTACCTTCTCTTAACTGTCTAGTCCAGTCTTGGGTGAAGAGAGCTTTGCTTCCAATTTGGCTATATAAGTGCATCTCTCACAGGTTGTAGTGTTGGGTGGCAGGAGGAGAGGACTGTCTGTGTACATGAGGCAATTGCTGCATTGCCTCAAGATGCCCAGATTCATCAGGTAGACAGGAAAAAACACTGGGAGCTGACCCTTAGACATGCCTGGATAGGTGCTTATTTATTAAGAACTAAAAACAGTTTTCCTCTAGACAAGTGAGGAAAGTTGAGTACTGTAGTAATTTGTAGCTTATTTAGTGCTTACAATGAGTTCTGAACAAGTGCTGAGCTCAAAGAAACAAATCTGAGTGCTGAAACTAGAAAACTGACTAGTTCTAAGAAACAAAATTAAGCTAGAAGGCTTCCCTCCAACACAGAAAGGCTTGGGGGCTCAGAAGCTTACAAACAGTCCTGGATACAGCAAATCTGTATCTGGACTAGACAACTTACAGGAAAGGCAGTTAACAAGCTTAGAATTTTTTTTTTTTTTTTTTTTAAGTGGAAAGGGGAAAGGAAGAGCAGAAGCTAACTGAGTTGGCCTTCTCAAATGTTCTCCCTGGAAATGGTAGAATGACGTAATCACACTAGACTGGGAGGAGTGTCCCAGATCAAATTTACAGTAGGGGTGGGCAACTGCAAAGCCACCAAGTATAAAATCAGGATACCAAGAGGGTGGGAAGAAACACAAATCAGAACAAACAAACTTATCCAGATGCTTAACAATTGTAGAAAATTTGAGTTAATATATTCCAGGTTCTCCTCCTGCTAGGAGCATTGTGCTCTTACAAAAATCAGGAGGAGAGTAAAAATTATAGACATTTTCTTGCTACACAAGTGAGCCCTTCTTCAGTGGTTCACCTGTCATTTAGCTGCTGTCTTCAAGCTGGGCAGATGAGTACCTCTTGAGGAAGGCCTTCCTTCTAAATTGAATTTTATGTTTATTATTGTGTTTTTTAACAAGAGTTCTGTGTGTGTGTGTGTGTGTGTGTGTGTGTGTGTGTGTGTGTGTGTGTGTGTGTGTGTGTGTGTGTGCGTGCGTGTGTGTGTGTGTGTGTGTGTGTGTGTGTGTGTGTGTGTGTGTGTGTGTGTGTGTGTGTGTGCGTGCATGTGTGTGTGTGTGTGTGCTCGCACCTGCATGTGCCTAGGAAACAAAGTGAAAGGGAAAGATTAATTTTTCTGTATGTTAAATATTGCTAGTGCTTTTGTGAACTTTTTTATTAGGAAAAAGTTTTATTATGACTAAGTGTTATAACAGTTTTGCTGTTTAGAGTGTTAGGAAAATTATATTATACTTGTGGGATACTGTGACTGTAATACATACCTCAGCCAGTTGCTTCTCTCACATATTTACTGAAACTTCAAGGCTATGCTACCCTCTCTCAGTTCTTCCTCCTCAGCTTGCATATGGAGCAGCAAAGGGTTTCCTCGGTAGTACCCTTATTCCTATACAGAAAGAAGAGAATTGTTAAAGAATCTTGTATGATGTTTCTGTTTGTTTCATTGCTTCAGTCACTGGAGAGTTACTCTGTTTTGGCTAGTCGTTCTTCTTCAAATCACACATTTTCTTACCCCAGCTTTTGTGGTGAAGCATTAGCAGTCACCAAAGACCAGGGGATAGCCACGTCTTCTGTGGCTGCAGGCCATGGAGAACTATCTTTAGCTTTGACTGGGGAAGTAGTATGCAAAGGGCTTTTATCTGGCTGCAGAAGCTGAAACCAGTATACTTCAGGGACCTGCTGTGTTTACTGAGAAAACATGTCAGACTGTATCACTATGGCTACAGCTGATCTGCTGTTTTTTACTAAGAAATTGAGGCCTAACTTTTAGTCCACAGGCAGGGAGAGAAACACATTTCTTCTTAATCTGCATGATTTTCCAATTAGAAAGTAGTGTTGCCACCTGTCTCACTTTATGCAGAACAGTCCCTATTTGGGCAATTGTGTCCTGTGAAAGATGGCAAATGTCCAGAGATTTTAGGATAAAACATTTCCTATGTTTCCTTGAACATATGCATTAAAAAAAGACTTTACATCTGAAATCCTGCTGAAACAATATAACAACCCAAATTCTTCAAGAGTTAGTCTACATTTTGAAAAAACAAATGAAGTCCAGAAATTTGTTCTAGTTATTGACAGAGTTTGATATGCAAAATCTTACATTTATAGAAAAGTCCCCTACTTTGGGCACTTGAAGAGGAGGCAACACACACGACCTACAGGGTAGGACTATACATCTGAGGGTTCTACTTTGAGCTTTCAAATTCTGAAGAAAACATTCCTGTAGGCATCCCTAATGAAGAAATCTCCTTTACAATAATGTTATCTTTTATATGTGAGGCTTTTCAATGGAAACAGAGTGAAGCTCAGAAAATGTATTATGCTTAAATACAATAACAGATAACTAAAGCACATCTCATTCCTCCTGTTTTGTCTGCTTTAAAGGATATTTTTTTACTACTGCCAATTTACTGAACATACTATCTCTGACAGACAAAAGGTGTGATAAAGTAAATCAGGTAACTCAGTGGCATAATTACCTGTTCTCTAATCCCACCGCAGACCCATTGGTCATCTCCTCAGCTACATCTCCAACATCAAAGGCAATACACAACAATGTACTAAACTATTTGTAAATGGAGATACCTACATTGAGCCATTGGATATATATATATATATATATATATATATATATATATATATATATATATATATATAGCAAATAAGCTGGCAGTTAAATTCAGCTTCATACTAAGCTTCTCTGTGCCATCATAGATGACCAACTGAAATTGACCTTCATGTGTTCCACTGTATCAAGATACCCATCAAAAATTAGGTTTACTGTATAGAAATAAAAAGTTCCTATCAAATGAGTCACGACTGACACTCACCCATGCTTACCTCCTCCCTAATCTCTTCAATAGTTCACAAATCTTAACTAACTTACAATCCAATCTCCTCACAAAACTGGAAGCTACCTATAATAAAGTAGCTAGATTTGCTTCAAACCTGCCATCTAAATCTCATTACTGTCTTGGTTTCAAGACTCTAAACTGGTTAGAATTCTCCCACCATCTTCTGCTTTCTCAACTTAGTATCAAACATTCTATCCTGTAGAAACCCTCCATCTGCCCTGACATCTCCTGTCTAGTCTCCCTCTACACCCCACTTAGAACTCTTAGGAGCTCTGATCAATATCACATATAAATTTACAAACCCAAAAGAAGGATCTTCCGGACAAAACTTTATAGCTAATTACCAGCCCTGTCCTGGAACAAGCTTCCCTTGTCCCTAAGAAAAATAAACCAGGCGCATGAATTCAAGAAATGCCTAAAAGACAACCTAAACACTACCTGGTCATGTCATTGTGTAAATCCCCCCTGAACTTTCTACCTTCTACCCTGTCCTACTCTTCCTTTCTTTTTCATTCTGCTTATACATTCCCTCAACTCCTACCTTATCTACTCCCATTTAGTTCATCTCATTCCTTATTCTGCTTCATGATTTTTTCACCTAACCTCCTTTCTCACATAACCTTCCCTTCCCATCTTGAACACTTACCAATTACTTAATCCTTTATCTGATCGTATTTCCCTACCTCACTTCCATATAGATCACTTTTTACTTCTCATTAAATCTTCCTTACTAACAGCTGCCTTCATTTGTTTTACTCTTGTTCATCAACAGGATTTTTTACTTTCATGTTACTGCATCTGTGATTCCTATTGTTCATATAATTATCTTTACTTAAAATATGCAGTGGATGCAGGATCATTACTGACTACATTTTTTACTGCTCTTTGTACCTCTGCCCAAACGAAACATCTCTGAAAATAGACGTGTCGTAATGTATTATACCTGTAATGTTTG
This sequence comes from Protopterus annectens, assembly GCF_019279795.1. Lineage (NCBI taxonomy): Eukaryota > Metazoa > Chordata > Ceratodontiformes > Protopteridae > Protopterus > Protopterus annectens. Next base: position 1,234,670,899 of record NC_056744.1, read on the forward strand.
AACATAATACTACTGTATTTACTAACTTGTAATTTACTGTGGATCTTTTCTCCCTGGGCCTCCTCTGAAAAAGGGCTTTAGCTCAGTCAGACCATCCCAGTCAACAAATGTCAAATAAATAAATAGTTTTACCCTGCTTTCTTACCTAAGTACCTCTCAAAAATACCCCCAGTCACAACTCCCCCAAATATCACTAGGGAACAAGTACTCAATGTACTCTCCAAAACCAAAAACATCATCAATGAACCCTGATAATATCTCACTATGCCTCCTTAATAGTAAGCACTATTGGATGTACTAGAATCACTACTTATTTGTAGTCTCCAAACAGGCTTCATGCTTATTGGATGGAGAACTGCAAATCTTATCCTTCAGTGCATGAGAAGGTGATCTAGAGACCCAGGAAACTACTTGGCTTGTCTGACTTGTAAACCAAGGTAAGAGTTATCATGGATATGATAAATAACATAGGAAATCTAAAGAAACTGGATCCAATCCAGCTTGATTTTGTCAAGGGGAGGCCATGCCTGCAAAACCTGGTGGAGTTCTTCCACAAAGTCAGCAAGGCGATAGGCAGGTGCAAACTGCCTACCTTGTCCTGGCCAAAGAATTTAACCCAATATCCCACTTGGGCATTGTAGACAAGCTCGCAAAATTTGGAATAAACTTCTATGTCAACCAGTGGATAGACAATTGGATCACAGATAGGACCCAGGAAGTCAGAATAGGGGAGTCTACCATCACATAAAGGCCAGTTACTAGCAGAGCTCCATGGAGCTTGGGCTTGGGGCTACTCGTTTTTAGTATATATGTCTCTGAAGCCAGTGCTAATGTCAAAGGCATCTGGCTGATCAAGTCTGCAGGTGGTTGAAAAACAGCCACAGTCACAGAATTCCCGAAAGACATAAATAGCCCCCAAGATATCTTGACACAGACTAATAACTGGTGCCAGAGTCATGGACTAAACCTCAGTGTCAAGAAATGTATAATAGTATATTTCAGAACTATGGCTACCCCTGCTACATTGATAATAAACCCTTAAGAACAGACAAAGTGCTTAACAGTTTGGTAATGCATGCAGGCAGTGACCTGCTCTTTGACTATCATGTGTCTACTATAGTAAGGAAATCATTCTGTGCTGTGCAACTTATAAGCAAGGGTAGGGCATCCAGGTCCTAAATGTCATTGTTCCATTGTACTTTGTCCTCATTAGACCAGTCACTGGGTATAATGCCCCCTTCTATATATACTAGATCAGGTACAGGCAACAACTGGAGTATCTACAAACAGTACATGGTTTAGACATGTCCTATGTAGATCCTCAAAGCCATATCCTTATAATCGGTCTGCTAAAGACTACTAAGAGATTATCTATGCTCTGCCTACAAGGCATCCTCTGATGTAGCCCTGCTGGACTTGTTGTATATCTACAAAACAAATAGCATAAGAAATGCCTGATCTAGGGACCTAAACCTCATCAGCAACACAAATAAGGTAGGTTAGTGGGGCAAGTAATTGTCTTAGAGATTATCTCTTCTCTTCAACAGACGTCCTATCCATGTGAAGCACAGTTTTTCCCTGCAGTTATACAAGTGCAAATTGGGCCAATGGATAGGGAATTGTAAGTTTACCCCTAGACTGGCACCTATGTCTCTGTTATAAAGAGGAATCTGGTAAATGCTTGACCACTTATGCCCAAGTTATATAGACTCCCTATGAAAACCTGTGGTATCAAAACCTCTCCAATACATTGGGAAGCATGGCTAGCTTTAAAAATGCCATTTAGAATCATTAGCTTAGTAATCACCTATGAACCTATGACACAGCTTAAGCTACTGCAAGGATGATCATTTGACCATAATACAGTTGTATAAGTAAAATTACCATAACAGTAGATGTTCTAATGCATCATCATTGCAGAAGCTGTTCCTCCCTTAGAACACCATTTTTCCATGTTGCTCTTCATAATGAATTGTCAAGGTGTGGTTATAAAGACAGTGTCCTTTATTTTCTGACACATGATATAAGTGGGTCTATATTATAATCTCGAAGGTTTAAAACTTCGAATCACTAAAGATAGAACTTTAGTGATCGAAGTCTTAAACCATCGAAACCAAAAAAAAAAATACTAAATTAAAAAAAAAAACTAAATAGTGTGTAGGCAGAGGGGCAAGCCCCCATGCACCCCCCACACCCCCCTACTTAAATATACCAACTCCAAGAACGCACTACATTGAAGTAAATGAAAATCTCTCCCTACGGAGATATTCCGTTTAAACGTTCAGTGTAGGGCACTTTCAGTTTTCCCGTGTCGACAATGTCATATTCGATATTGTCAGACTTTGAGATTTTAATATAGACCTGATACAAGTACCCTGCATACTCCTAGCAGAAGAAGCACCTAGAAGGCACCCAAAGCTTTTGGCAGGTGGAGAGTGCAGGTGTGGTAACCCCACATAGCTTAGGTAGAGCAATGGTGATGCAGTAGCGCATTTACTGTTATGGTAAGTTTACTTATACAACTTTACTTTCCATGCTGTGCGATACTGGGAGAGTATAATGTCAATGCATCCAAATAACCTTTTGTTAAGTATAAAGTAAAACATTTCATCCATGCTACGAGCTTCATTGCTGAATGTATTAACTTAGTACATTTTCTACATTTTGTTCCTTTGTTGCACATTATGACTGGTAATATTCTGCATTTTGAAGATAGTATGTTTGTATTAACAGTACCACAAAATCATTAATCTGTGCCTAAACTGCATTCCGTAAGACAGTGTGTGAGTGTGTGTGTGCGTGTGTGTGTGTGTGTGTGTGTGTGTGTGTGTGTGTGTGTGTGTGTGTGTGTGTGTGTGTGTGTGTGTGTGTGTGTGTGTGTGTGTGTGTGTGTGTGTGTGTGTGTGTGTGTGTGTGTGTGTGTGTGTGTGTGTGTGTGCGTGTGTGTGCGTGTGTGTGCGTGTGTGCGTGTGTGTTTGTGTGTGTGTGTGTGTGTGTGTGTGTGTGTGTGTGTGTGTGTGTGTGCGTGTGTGTGTGTGTATGTGTGTGTATGTGTGTGTGTATGTGTGTGTGCAAGAAGGCACAAAGTTATGTTACCAGATGTGAAAATGTACTAAAAATATTTTGCTTCTAGCAGCAGGTTAGTTGTAAAAAAAAAGAACTTAATTGTGTAGTGTTAAAATAAATCATCAGATATAAAGGTATGAAGTAAGCAGTGTTCCACTGTATAAATGAATTCTCTGATCAGGATGTTTGCATACACCTGCCAGAAGCTCTTTGCCTAATTGTACTGGTATGACAGATAAAAGATTAACAATCAGAATCCTTGCCACTCACATGTTCGCATAGTGGAGGTTCCTGAAAGTAAAAGGTATTTTCTTCTTTAAGATTTGCTTATGTGTATTTCACAATAAAGTGTTATAACTTTGCTAGCTTGTAGACACTTTATTATAAACTTGCTTCAAATTATTATATCATGCTGGTGTTTTACATCTCTTTCTGAAGTGGTACAATCTGTGCCTCAGATTTGTAGCACTGAACCCTGAATCCATTAAACCTAAAACAGTGAGGAAGGAATGGAATGATATTCCAAGAAATAGTTTGGAAATATTGGAAGGGCATACTGTGAACTAGTGGATGTACAGCTGGGAAGGTGTAACTGAAAAGTATGCACAGAAGAAAAGGATGTTATTCATAGCCGGTAAAGGGTGTTATCCATGTATTAAAAGTGATAGAATCATTTCTTATTATTCTTAATTAGGAATCATCGTACAGGATTATTTTGTCATAGAAATGTCACCATTTTCATGTCAGTATGTGTGCACTGATTAATGTCACATGAGAGTTTCTTTCTTTTTTTTTAAATGTCATGATTGTAACTGTTGCAATGCAATCATTATTATTTATTTATTTTCTGGCATTTGATTGCCAAGAAACTTCAACTGGGTAGGAGCCCATTTTCAGCAGAGGCCCACGGAGAAAAAATCTCCAAAGTATTACAAAATATTTTAAGAACAATAATCTTACAATCTTTAAAGTAATACAAAACCAACTATAGTTTATATAATTATACCAACTTAGACATGATATGAAAACATTGGTTAAGAACAGAGTTATATGACAATGATTTAATAGTTAGACAAATTTTAGCACATTTATGGAAAAAGTAAAGCTAAATTGCTATAATACAATCAGGAATTGCAATATGAAGTGAGTGAAAAGTAGGCTTGTTATTATGATTACTTCTTTTGAGGTCTTACACAGTACCATGGTTGGATAGAAATATGCTAATGAGAATATGAATGTGATGCTCTAGTACAAAGTGTTTTGCATTTTTGAACTGATTGTGACACTGCTAGTCAAATTATTGCTATGGATGTATGATATAATCAGCAGACATGTCTTTAGGAATACATATACAAGGTATTTACATTTACATGCATAGAATAATTTTTAGACAGATCATTTCTGAGACATAATGAAATATGGGAATGCACACCTCAGGTGTTGTGGGTGAGAAATGCACGCACTTCTATAGCTTGCTGGTGTGCCAATTGATAACAAAAGGATTTTTGCTGGAGTCTTATACGTGCTTTACTTTATTTCCATTTTGTTTACCTTGAAACTCCATCTGTGCAAAAGCCCCCTTTCAGTGATAGCTCAAAAAAAGATTAGCTAAGGCTCAGTAACAGTAGTTGGCATTTTTGAATACAAGTGACATTCACGTTAAAATTTACTGGTGAAAGTATTTCAGTTATGCAATAAAACAAGTGTGGGTAAATAATAATACTGGGAGTAGGCTATGAAGGAGAAATATTTCTGTTGGGTATGTATGTTCTAGAGGCGTGACCAGGATAATATAGCATCAGACAGTGTAAAGTTGTTGGTCATTTGTAATATGATTTTCACCAGGCAGGAAGAGATAAAATTGAACAACAGGATGAGGGGAGACTGAAGCGTCTGGACATGAATGAAATGGTGAGGCAGTGGCAGAGAAAAGGATTAAGGCCCTGCTATGTAATATTAAACAGAGCAAGTGTGTGACATTTATACATAATTGTATGACTGGCAATTTATAGATATGTAAGTATATGTTATACTGATATTTTGAGTGACAGCTTGAGTAAATCTCAACATATTTCCAAAGTGGGAGAGGTAATGTTTTTCTAAGGTAATTTGGATGTTTTTTGAGTGTCAGAAGCAACAGAAGAGTTTGAGAAGCAACATAAACGTTTGTATTTCTTCTGTTCTTCACATTCCAGTGTGATAATGTTCTTTTCTTTGCTTTGAAGTAACATGTGTGATGGACCATCAAATAGCACATTTAAGATATTTGTGTATGCAGGGGCATAGCTAGATGTGGCGTACCTGCCAGGCAATTACTTTTTTATCATTTCTCTTCTCCCATTGTTTAAATTTTTAAACCCCTGGACTTTCACTTAGGAGCCTTGATGTCATTAGTCACATTTCAGTAGGTAAGATGCACATTTCCTGCTGTGCTGTTCCCTTCCTGTCATTAACAGTCAGGTTCAGTGTTAAAATTCTGCTTTCATACCTTATAATTTCTGTTGCCATTCGTATGCCTATTGTGTTAGTTGCTGAATGAATGATGTTTCACTCATTGACTTCAAAGCAAATGGTTCACTGTTCTCTTTTCATTTCTGTGATCCACATGAAGTACTTTCACAGGTAAGTTGGCTGGCCACCCTATGATGCTGCTTCAGAGTACTTTCTAAAACAGGTAAGTTTTGCATTTCAGCATGAATCCCAAAAGCACATCTGCCTTTCCCCTGGATTGTTTACCTTTGTACTTGACCACTGTTTATTCATAAGCACATTCTTATTCATAATATCTTCCAGACATGACTACTAATGTTTGTGTGCAATTTAGTTGAATGAATCATGACTAGTACACATTATTTAATCATATGTAGGGTATCCATACAACTCATAAGTTATTTATTTATTCATTTTTATTTATTCTTTGCTACCCTAGTAGAGAACATGTCCGCAGTGACAATTTTCAAGTTCATCCCTGGTGGGCACAAGCTTAATTAGTGACTATTTACTTTATTTATTTCAGTTTGTAAACTGGATAAGAGAACTGCTCAGCATAATTTTTTTTAATAAAACCCAGGCCACTTGGCACACAAAACATTGTACAGTGATTGATAATACAAAGATGCGTGTAACACTGGTATTATAATATTATAAATTATTATGTATTATAACATTACATAGAGAACAGGTAATGGGGATAGCAGGTATTGCAAAAATAGTAAAGAGTGCTATTGTACTGTGCTATTCATTATTATAACTGTGCAGTCATCATAAATGCATGTGACATTTGGCATAAGAAAGCAGCAGGTGTTGTTTTAGTTTACTATATATATTCAGTAAAAAAATATGTATATATATATATATATATATATATATATATATATATATATATATATATACCTATATATGTCGTACTGCGGTGGTGGTGCTGTGGTAGCGTTGTCGCCTCACAGTAAGACGTTGTCCTGTTCGAGTCTCAGCTAGAGCATCTTCTGTGTGGAGACATGCATGAATGGGTGTACCTTCGTTGAAGGTTGTGCATCAGGGCCGGCAACTCAGCACATAAAAATCTACTGCCAATCGTTAGTGGACCGGAGTTCCGCTGTGGCGACCCCTAACCGGGAAAAGCAGAAAGACATAAACAAATATATAGCTATATATGTATAATTATATATATATATATATATATATATATATATATATATATATATATATATATATATATATTTATATATATATATATATATATATATATATATATATATATATATTTATAGATAGCTATATATGTATAGATAGCTATATATGTATATATATCTATGCCTATATATATATATATATATAGGTTCATAGGTTCATACTAGGCTATCTGCCCGAGGGCATTTACAAGCCTAGCCCATAGTTTTGTGGCTTACGCCACCCCTTTAGTATGGGGAACTATACCCATTATTTTGCTGTGCCTCTGTTGAGCAGTGACACTGAGCTAATCCCTGGGGTATATCTGCGATCTCCCATCCATTGGTCAAGATTTCTCTTGAACAAGGCCAGCGAGGTGCTCTGCCTCACATATACCGGGATTTTATTCCACAGCATAGGGAGTCTTTGGGTGATGAATCTATCCCTCCAGCGTCCTATTAATAGCCGTGTCGAGGTTTAAGTCTCCGCCCTTGTGGCTCTGACGGATCTAGATTTTTGAGGTGAAGCATATTCATCAAATCTGGGTTTGACATGGCCTTGTATGTTAGGCAAAGGTCACCTCTGAGCAAGCGGTGGCGACTGAATAGAGCGGGAGTTCTTTCAGTCGGGCAGCATAGGACAGATGTTTGAGACCCTTTATCCTTTTGGTGAGGAACTTTTGTGGCCTCTCCAGCTGCTGCAAGTGTCGGGTCAGATACATTCCGAATGGGGCATTGTACTCAATCATTGGTCTGATGAGTGATGAGTATAGGGAGACTATGACCTCCCTTGATCTAGATGAGAATCCCTTCATGATAAGGTGGGCAATGTAGAAGGTCTTCCTAACTACTTTAGCTACATGGGTGTCGAATGACAGACTACTATCAACCTGGGTCCCCAGGTCCCTGATAACTTCTTCTATGCTCAGTGGATTGCCACCTATTTGGTAGCTAGGGGTAACCTTGTTTTTCCCGAAGGGTATGACTATGCATTTTTTGGCATTTAACTTTAGGCCATGGCTCTGGCACCAGTTATCCGTTTCTGTGAGACCCTTCTGAAGGATATCTGTGTCAGATGTGTTTTCCACTATGGCCCAGTTTGCAGTCATCTGCAAACTTTGTCAGCCATAACCCTCCTGTGTTTGCTTGTACTGGAAAAGTAGATGCCAAACAAGAGTGGGCCCAGGACTGAGCCCTGTGGTACACCACTTGTGACAGGCTTTGAGTCTGACATGGCGCCAGCAACTCTGACCCTGTGGGTTCTGTCACTCAGCCAGTTTGCAACCCATCTTGTGATGTATGGGTTAACATTTAAGCTGATGAGTTTTTCAATGATACCCGAGTGGGGTATTGTATCGAAGGCCTTCGCCAGATCGAGGTAGGCTGTATGGACTGCCTTTCCCTCATCAATGGCTTTGGTGACTGTTTCGAAAAAGTCAACCAAGTTTAGAAGGCATGATCTGCCTTTGACAAAGCCAAACTGGGATGGATCCAAAGTCTGCAAATTCCTATGTCTTTATTTATGAGGTCCATTATGATCCTCTCCATGGCTTTGCAGATAAGGCTTGTCAAGCTAATGGGCCGGTAATTTCCAGGGTCGGTGGAGGCACCGCCTTTGTGAAGTGGGACCACAGTTGCAGTGCGCCACTCCTGGGTACATATCCAGAGGTAAGACTATGATTAAACAGCTGTCCTAGCTGTGGGTTTAATTCCTCGTTGAGTTCGTGGAGCACACAGCCGGGGACACCATCAGGTCCCATGGATGCTGTGTTTTTGCTTTGGAGAGAGCAGTTCTCACTTGGGCGTTGGAGATGTTTGGGGGCTGCAATCGCTTGGTATAGATATCTCTCCTTTTGGGGAGGGGAGAAGTTTGCACTGAACCTGTCAGCCAGTATGTTGGCAATGTCTGTAGGATCAGTAATCTTCACATCATTTTGAACTAGTTCTGAGCATATCTGGGAGGTTCCTCCCAGGTTTCTAACATAGCTAAAGAAGGCCTTATGATTGTCTTTTGAGTCTTTAGCTATTTTTCTCTCAAAATTTGCTTTGGATGATTTTATGAGAGCTCTTAGTTTTTTACTTATAGTGATCAAGGGTGTCTTACCTTTTAAGGATTTTGCTCTATCTTGTAGTAGCTTCCTCCTTTTGTTGTAGAGTTTGTTTATGGCTGGGGTCCACCAGACTGGACGCTTGCCTTTGGTACAAAGAGTCTTTGTTTTGCTTGGGATTGCCTTATCCATGCAGTCCTGCAGGTGCTGGTAGAAGGCATTTGTAAGTGATTCAGCGGCTTGAGTACTGTTTTCCACTGCTCGGGGCCTTAAAGGAGACCACACTAGTCTTTAGAAGTGTGAAGTCGGCTTTCGAGAAGTTCTTTACTGTGGTCTTTTTTATTTCAGGTGGGGGTGGGAATATATATATAGATTAATAGGTGAATACAATGCTAACTGCCCTGAAAGACCATTTTAAGCTTAGCCACATTATCCCATTAGATATTCAAATTAACCATGCCATGATTTTCATTCCTACATTTCCCATTTGTGAATGAGTGAATGTTTCTGGGGTCATACTGTTGAGTACTGCAAGAAACCCCTATTGAAGGATAGAGCATTTAGGTGCTGTTTCTGTGCATTAGTAGCAGAGGGGTCAGTCCTGAGATACATTTCCTTACTCCCATTAATTGATGGAAATTGTATTTGAGTAGGGACAGGGATAGGGAGTCTGTTCCAGAGTAGCAGTATCCTTTATGATATGTACCTGTTCCTCAAAACCATTCTGTTTATGTTACAGAAAAGGTCTGTGATTTGATATTTCTGATACCATTTACTTGCGGATGAGCAGTAGTTCCATTAGTAATGAGTCAGAGGAAGCTTTATAGACCAGTCACAGATTACCTCATAATAGGTTTCATAGGTTCATAGGTTGGTACTAGGCTATCAGCCCTAGGGCCTATACAAGCCTAGCCATAACAATTCCCTGGCTATTTCTTCCCACAGTATTTACTTCCATGGACCCCTGTCTAGCAGGGTGACTGACATGATCCCCAGGGTGAATTTCCTATCTCCTATCCAATCAACAAGGTTCCTTTTGAAGAGGGACAAAGAGGCACTTTTCTTGACATGTATTGGCAGTCAATTCCAGAGTCTGAGGAGTCTCTGGGTCAGGAGCCTATCACTCCAGCATGTTTTGTTCATTGTGACAACAAGGTTTAGATCCTTGGAGTGTGTGTCTCTGAGGGATTGGGATTTCTTTAAGTGTAGCATGTCCAACAGCTCTGGGTTTGACATGGCCTTGTATGTTAAGCAGAGATCTCCTCTGAGTAGATGATATGCGACAGAGTATAGGTGGAGTTTTTTTAGATGGCCAGTATAGGCATCTGCTTTAGGCCTGTGATTCTTTTAGTGAGGTATTTCTGCGGCCTTTCCAGTTGTTGCAGATGTCTTGAGAGGTACATACCAAATAGGGCATTGTATTCTATAATGGGTCTAATGAACAATGAGTACAGTGGGACAACGACCTCCTTTTTTCTGGATGAAAAGCCCTTAGTGATGAGGTGTGCCACATAGAAGGATTTCCTGACTGTTGTGGCGATGTGGTTATCGAAAGTGAGACCACTGTCCACCTGTGTCCCTAAGTCTCTTATCACACTTTCAGTGTTTAGTGTACTGCCACCTATGTGATAATTCACGGGTACATGTTTTTTCCCAAAGGGGATAACTATACATTTCTTGGCATTGAGCTTGAGCCCATGGCTCTGGCACCAAGAATCTGTTTCTGTAAGGCCCTTTTGTAGAATATCCACATAATTTGGAGATTCATTAATGGCTCCCAGTTTGCAGTCATCTGTGAACTTTGTTAGCCAGAGTCCCTTAGTGTTTGCCTGTACTTCAGAGAAGTAGATGCCAAACAAGAGCGGTCCCAGAACTGAACCCTGTGGTACTCCACTTGTCACTTGTCTGGAGCTGGATTTGGAGTTAGCTACTTTTACATTGTGGGTTCTGTCAGTAAGCCAGATGGCAACCCATCGAGTGACGTAGGGATTAATGCTCAGCTTAGTAAGCTTATCTATGATTCCAGAGTGGGGGATGGTGTCGAAGGCCTTGGTGAGGTCCAGATAGGCTGTGTGGACCACCTCACCCTTGTCCACAGCTCTGGAGACTGATTCAAAGAAGTCAATCAGGTTCAGGAGACAAGATTGGCTCTTCACGAACCCATGTGGTCCAGTGTTTGAAGGTTGCCAATGTCTTTGTTTATAAGTTCCATGATAATACGTTCCATGGCCTTGCAGATCAGGCTCGTCAGACTGATGGGGTTGGAGTTCGAGGGATCCAAGGTGGATCCCCCTTGTGGAGTGGGATAACTCTAGCTGTACGCCACTCAGTGGGCATGAAGCCTGAGATGAGGCTATGATTAAACATGGCACTTAGGTGAGGTGCCAGGTCATTTTGTAGTTCATGTAGTACACAGCCTGGGATGTCATCTGGTCCCATGGATGCTGTATTCTTAGCTTTGAAGAGTGCGTTTTTTACCTGTGTGGCCATTATTACTGGAATTTGGTAATCTTTCTGTATTGAGATGGGCCCTTTAGGGGGTGAGAGGGGGGTGAAGTTTACACTGAATCAATCTGCTAGGATATTGGCAATATCCTTGGGATCAGTATATTTAATGCCATTCTGTTGTAGCTCAGAGCAGATCTGAGCATTGCCATTTAGATTCTTGACATAGCTATAGAATGCCTTGTGGTTGTCTTTGGAATCTTTGGACATTTTATTTTTGTAACTAGCTTTGGAGGATTTTATGAGGGATCAAGGCTTCTTACTGAGGTTGGTAAGGGAGTTTTTTGCATCCTGGGATTTTCCTCTTTTCTGTAACAGTTTCTTCCTTTTGTTGTAAAGTTTGTTTATGGCAAGGTACCACCAGATTGGCTTCCTTTTTTTGGAGGAGAGCATCTTGATTCTATTTGGGATAGCACGATTCATGCATGAGTGGATGTGCTCGTACAGTGCCTTAATGTAGGATTCAGCAGTTGAACTTTCAGTTCCAGTCTTCATGGGTGTCAAAAACTTTGTCACTTCTGACTTGAGTAGCATGAAGTTGGCTTTGGAAAAGTTTTTTACAGAGGTTTTCTTACTGGGGGTGGGGGTGGGATGTGGGGAGGCAGAGTATAATAACAGCGCTTTAAGGTGGTCTGTGTAGGTTGTGTGGTTTAGTCACCTAAAATGGCTTTGTGAGGAAACTCTGTGGGCATTCTAGCTTTTGCATATTTCTTGTCAGGTACATACCAAGGGAACATTATACTCAATGGTGGGTCTGATGAGGGTGTAGTACAATGCTTATAATACAGAAAGACATCCTCATAACAGTAGAAATATGTTAGTTGAATGCTAGGTCACTGTCTAGGTATGTTCTTAAGTCGCCAACTACTGAATTGACTCTTAAGGGTGTACTGTCAATGCGGTAGTTTCCCAGGCATTTAGTTTCCAAAGGATGCAATCATACACTTTTTGGAATTTAGACTTAGTCCATGACACTGACACAAGCTATTTATTTGGGGCAAGCCCTTCTGGAGGAGGAGCAAGTCTTTTGTGGATTTAGTTACTGCTCCCAGCTAGCAATCACCCACAGACTTTGTGAACCAAAAACCCTTGATGTATATTGGACTTCTGTGAAGTAGATGCCAAGCAGGAGTGCTCCCAGCACTGAGCCCTGTGAGAATTCATCAGTGACTGGTCTTTTTGTGGAGGTAGCTTCCTCTATGTTGATTTCCTAGTGCCTATCTGTAAGCCATTTGGCAATCCAGTGGCTGACAGAGGGGTTTATTTATTAAGCTTTTGTAAAATGCCTGAGTGGGGTACTGTATCCAAAACTTTGGAAAGGTTTAGGTAGGCAGTGTGTACCTTCCTGCCTTCATCTATTGCTTTAGTGACCTTTAAAAAAAAAATTATATATATATATATATATATATATATATACGCGTGTGTGTGTGTTTGTGTGTGTGTATTATATATGTGTGTGTGTGTGTGTGTGTGTGTGTGTGTGTGTGTGTGTGTGTGTGTGTGTGTGTGTGTGTATATATATATATATATATATATGTATATATATATATATATATATATATATATATATATATATATATATATATATATAGTCTATATATTCAGCACATACATTCAGTACTATGAAAAGAAAAATATAGATTAATTGCCAGACGGTGACACAGTGGTGCAGTATATATTCAGCACATACATTCAGTACAGTGAAAAGAAAATCTAGATTAATTGTCAGAAGGTGACACAGTAGTGCAGTGGTTAGGGTTGTCATCTCACACCAAGAGGTTTTCCGGTTTGATTCTCAGCTGGGTTGCCTTCTGTGCCGAGTCTGCATGTCCTCTTGGTGTTCGCAAGGATTTCCTCTGTCTGCTCCGGTTTCCTTCCACATTCCAAAGGCATGCATTTGGAGGATGTCTCCCTAAGCCTCCACTGAAAATGGGCTCTGTCCCAGTCGGACTTTCCCAGTAAACAAATATTGTATGAATAAATATACTGACATTCAGAGTGCAATACTAAAATAACCGGCCATTTGTGTATTTACAAGCGTACTAAAGAAAATGGGGAGAAAGAAGGGAACTAGGAAGAGGGGAAGAAGACAAGGTCAGGCAATATGTTTGCACATATATAGATATAGAATATGAGTTGACTGAAGTGGGGAGACTCTGTTGTAGGTTAGCATCTGTTTAGCTGTCAAAATTTGACCAACTAAATCGATGATCAGCAGGTGTACTTGATTGCACAATTCTCAGAGTAGGTAAATATGCCCTTTCTCTGAGAATGTGCAATCTCAAAGTTAGTACATATAATTAGCAGGGATGAGGGGTGCAGGGGGCTTGCACCCTGAAAAAAACAATGTTTTAATTTATTTTTTTTTCCTGACTTCTTGCATGCATTGAGATTGTTGATTGGTGCATGCATATTAGCATGTCAGCATTTGCAAATTTGATCTTTGGGTATTAACTTTGTAAATGTTGAGATTTAGGTGTTTTCGTTTATATCAGTACAACTCTATATCATCATCATCACACCACTTTTCCCGTTTTCTGCCTGAGGTTGGGGGTGTCATACCAACTGTTACCATCTCTCTTGATTCAGTGCCACTCTCCCACCTTCTCCAACAGTCCTTTTTGATTATTGCAGGTCTTCTCTCACAATGTCCTTCCATCTCTTTGCTGGATGCACTGGTTTCCTCTCACCTACTTCCTGTCTTTATCAAATCTTCTTCACCAGATTGTCTTCTGCTTTTATACATATATGTCTGAGTCACTGTAATCTGTTTTCTTTGACCTTCTCTGCAACTGAATCATCTACTTCTCCTCTTATGTCCTCATTTCTTCTCCTGTCCCACAGTGTGCATCCTACCACCCATCTCAGGCACTTCATCTCCAACACCTCCTGCTTCTTTAACTAAACTACTCTGCCTTTACTGCCAGGGTTTCTGTACTATGCAGTAGTACTGTTCGCACCACTGTTTTGTACGCCTTCCTTTCCTGCTTCTTTGGCATTCTTCTGTCATACACTATCCCTGACACTCTGTGCTAGTAAGGGGTGCCAAAAGATGAAGGAGAGTGGACGGGGGGTTCAGGAGGCACTTAGTGACTAGGAAAGGACTTTTTTTAACTATTTGCTATGATAATTGAAGCATACATCTGATTTGAATTTTACTGTCAACTCAAGTTGTGTTATGAATAGTTTCACAGAGATTTCATATAAAATTACAAAATGATACAACTTGCTTTCTTAAATGCCATTACAAGTCTGCACGATGCACATATTTTCACCTGAATGCATGGTCTTTGGCGGGACCTTGAATAATTACAAAAAAGTAGGAGTGAGAGATTAACAGGCAACATTAGGGACATATCCTGGATCCTGCATGGTATTTAGGTACTGCAGTACTCACACAACATAGTAGTGAACAGTAGCTAACTGCTGTGATGGCTTAGTGGTTAACTGCTGTGACTATAGTGTACAGGGTCCTGGGTTCAAGACCTGCAAAGGCTATATATTTCCCTGGTAGACAGGGGTCCAGGGAAGTAAATCGTGTGGGAAGAAATAGCCAGGGAATTGTTATGGCTAGGCTTGTATAGGCCCTAGGGCCGATAGCCTAGTATGAACCTATAACTGCAGAATAGCAAGGACTCTGTGGCTTCAGGCTATTTTAACCACAGTTCTGGCAGTCCACCGGGCACTTTACATTGTACATTTTATACTGTGAATTTGGAAATAGCTAAGCTACACACTATGACTATTTCCATATTCATGACAAATGTACAGATGGCTATCAGGACTACAGTAAGAAAACAAATTAAACTATGGAGTCCATGCTTCTTCTTTGTCAGGCATATCCTAGTATGCTGGTGACAATAAATATTCATTCTGTGTTTGAATAAAAACACACACACAGTCACAGACTATTGATACCTAAACCTACATTACAAATTTTTCGTTCTATGAGATTTTAAATGTAGAAAGCAATGATGAAACATTGTGCAAATGTGCATGTACCCATCTTCAGTTATAGAAACAAGATGAGCATTAGATAATCAAACAATGTAGCCACAATAACAATGCCATTATCAAACAATGTAGCCACAATAACAATGCCATTATCAAACAATGTAGCCACAATAACAATGCCATTATCATAGTCCACATGAAAATAAAGTTGCAGAAAGAATGTAATTATTATCTCAGTTCCACTTGATGCCTTTTATAAAAGTAGACAGTTGACCTCAGCAAAGCCATGGCAGTACTTGGAAAGACATAAAACTGAGCAAAGTACACAATCAAATGTTGAATAAATAACCTTTCAATGATGTTGAAACAGAGTGACAGAATAGAAATACTTTAATATTTACTCAGCAGTAGGAGAACGTTTTCCAGAATCCTACATCTTTGTTCTTACCATGTAATTGTTACTTGCTTTACATTATGTTGGCTCGGAGCTATTTTTGGTCATAGATGAGTAGCTGTTTTGCAGTTTGCCGAATATGGGTTTGATTAAACCTTCTGGTCTCTGTTATACATATTATGGGAGAGCAATGGCTTGCTAGATGCTTTCATTAAAATAATTAGTTATGCACAAGATGAGACAAATAGTAATTCTAAAGTGCTCAAACAAACATTCACAACTGTAGACAACTGGGAAGATCATCAAATCAGGTATGGTATGTCTTTAGGATGTAGAAGAAAAAACGTCATACACAGGAAAGATATGCAAGCTCTCCACAGACAGTTTCCCAGGTAAGAAAGCAACTCAAAAACAAAGCACTAAGAGAACAATGCTAACTCTTACGGCACAGTCAAAGGGTTTAAGGGCAACAACAGCAGCAGCTAATATTACCCCCCACAACACAGACCACAAACACATGTCTTCTAGCTCTATTCAGTACTTCTTATAGTACTTAGTTTAATTATTCTGTCCTGCACAAACACATACTTGAGTAGAACTGATTAAAAAAAAAAAAATCAATAAGCATGCAATCATCATCAGCCCCCTTACCTTTTTCCACGTGAGCTCCAGGTATCATGTCAGCCATCACCATCTTGCTCAATGTATTGCTGTTCTCCTACCTTCTCTGACAGTCATGCCTGACTGTCACAGGTCTTCTTTCTAGCATCCATCCATCTTTTTGTTGGGTATCATCATCTCCTCTTGTCTTCTTCCTTTTTCTTCCAAATCTTCTTCACTTGCACGTGTCCAAACCAATTTATTCTCTTTGACCTTCTCTGCAATTGGAGTTGCTTTGTACAACCATTCCAAATGGGAACCCTTCTGTGAGTCAATCACTGTTTAACCTTGTGTCATTGGGTCTTGTACATAGCCTGCACTAATTTTACCAATGTTTCCAGGACTTTGAACCATCAAAGGACTGCCCAACCCAGTTTTCTTGAGACCTCGTCATATGCTTTCTCCAAATTTAGGAGTGTCCAGTTGGACTCCTTCTTCATGTCTAGCTTCTTCTCAATTATCTGTCTCACTGCATCTTGATCTGAATCCAGACTGCTCATCTCCCATCTTGCTTTCTGCTACTCTGTGTGTTCATTTATCAATCACTCTGTCCAGCACTTTCATGCAGTGTGACAGGAGTCCAGTACCACTATACTGCCCAGAGCTGTGACTATCCCCCTTTGTTCTTGTACACCAGCACTAGTATGATTATTCTTCAACCCTCTGGTGCCATTTCTCACCTAACTCACCCAATATATTGATCATATCTGCCGTCACCTCATCTGAGCCTGCTGATTTCTCTGATTTTCCTTAGTGCTTTTGTTACTTCTAGTATGGGCTGTTCTTTTTATTTTATTGTTGGAATTGTCAGTACAATATAACTTCAGTGGGGATTTCTTCATTTAGAACCTGCTGGAGGTATTCATTCCATCTGATGCCCTGAGGACTGAGGATGTTGCTGGTATCCCTTATGAATGATATCTGGTGACTATCTTTCTTATCTATTTGTCTTTGCCTTGCAGCCTGATAGAGTTTCTATAGCTTTTAATAAATATACAATAAGCTCCTTTAACTACTGAGCATTTATAGCCAGTCTGTTCCTAGAAAACAGTCTGTTCTGGATATTTATGTTCTTTGTATGCAAAAGCCAATATATTTAAAAGAGTTCAATATTTTATACATTAAATTATCAAGAAATATTACGCTCATAATTATATATAAAACACCACAAACTGGGCTCCAGTGGTGTTCAGGGCAGAGGATACTGCTGTGTTAAAATGCACGATTATAACCATGGTATGGTGCTGCCATGTTGCCAGAAGATCTGCCATCCTTGCTGTTCTATGATGTGTTTTATGCCTTATTTTTGAAAGATAATGGGTTGCTGTTTTTTTTTTTTTTGTTTTGTTTTTACTGTTATCCAAAGGAGTTATGCACATCCCCAGCAATATTGTTTGTGTTCACAGATAAAAACAGTGATTTTTTTTAAAACACACATACACACACATGCACACGTGCACACACACACACACACACACACACACACACACACACACACACACACACACACTAACATACACATACTGAAAATGCGTCTGACAAGCCAGGTCTATCAGAAAATAGACACACACACATTATGTGC